>NC_092504.1:1583097-1895041 GCF_047511675.1 Marmota flaviventris
CCTTGTGAAGACCCCTCCCCGAGCATGAGAGGACAGTCCTGCCCCACCCTGGACACCAGGAAGAGACTGTACCCCTCCCCTGGGCCGGCCTGGGCATCCCACAGTGTCTCAGGACCCTGCTATGTCCTCCTGGCAGGATGTCATTTCTCCTCCTCAGTGGGCTCTGGGACCAGGTGGACACAGGTGGAAAGCCTCATCCTGGAGGAATGCCTGAGATCACTGGGGCCCAGGGTCAGGGCAGCGCAGGTGGACCAACAGGGCCTCGGGCCAGTGGACCCAGGGTTCACCAATTAAATTGGCCCTCACGGCTTGTGCTGGGTCCTGGCCCGGAGACAGCCAGCTGGGCATGCAGGAGGCCAGTGCTTTCAGAGGGCTCCGCTCTTAGGCCCACGTACTCTCGCTTCCAGCCCCACTGGGGCCTCAAGGTGGGGTGCCCACCCCCAGCCTCACTCTGACGGGATCCTGAATGTGGGGCCTCTCAGATTCTCAGCCTGCCGGCTCTGCATGTCCACCTCCATTCACAGGGACCCCAGGCATGCCCTCCACTCTGCCCTGGTCCAGCAGACTCTTGCTGAGTCCTTCCTGCAACGTGTGGACACAGACACTGTCAACATTCCAGTGTGCCAGATCCTCGGGCAGTGAGGCCAGGCTGGGGACATGAGAGGGACAGCCAGGTAAGGTTTTATTAAGAAATAACTAAGCAGGCTGTAAGACAGGGAATGCGGCCTAAGGACCCCCTCGGGCTGACTGGGGGCTGTTCAGAGTGGGCTGGGAGGGAAACAGGAGCCAGGCGCCCCGATGCACAGGGTGAGACACGCCTCCGGCTGAGTGCTACAGTCACAGGTGTCCTGCCCCCTGGGGAGTGCAGCCACCCAATCACCAGGACCGCTGTCGACCTGGTTCCTGGCCCACCTCGTGGTCACCGACCACAGCTCCCAGGACCTCCTGGCCCCTCGTGTAGTGCTCTGCCAAGGTTCCACTGAGGACCTTGACAGCCCTGGCCCCCTTGGGCTCTGCTTTGTCTCTAGGTGCCATTTCCCAGTGTCTCCATGACCTCCACCTCACCTCCGCTCCTCCAGTTCCAGGTCTGTCCTACCTGCTCACACGACATTCGGGGACAACAGGAAGAGCCCACTGACCCTTAGAGGAAGGAGGTCCTTGAGGACCTGGACAGGGGCCTCTCACCCCTGAAATGTTCTTGGGATGGCTCCCCTGCCAAAAAACGAGCAGCCTGGACATCAGGTCCATAGGGTGTGGTCCTTGAGCTGGCTGCCCCCACCTGTCCAGCAGCCCATGGGGGATGACCCTGGGGGAGCAGCAGGAGTTTGGGGCACAGCAGGGGTCTAGGAGGAACCCTGGCTGGCGTGGGGGCATGGTGTGCTGAGTTGGACCATCTGAGCTCTTGGGAGCAAACACCCTGAGCAGCCCTGCAGGCCAGAGCCTGCTCTGCCAGGGTGGGCGGGGCAGCGGGGAGGGGCTCCCGCCAGGGAAGCGCCTCATCTCCGGCTCACGTTGGTGCTCTTAATTGCAATCAATACCCAGAAAAGCCATTCATCTAAAACGGCAGCAAGAATAACCGCGCAGAGGGTCACGCAGGTGTGGAGCCGGAACCGCCCGCCTGCGCGGTGGCCCCAAATTATCCATCAGCTTCCCTCCGATTAAGGGGCCGCCTCCTAAATCACGAGGCGGGTGTGGCCAGCCCCGGGCCCTGTAAATCATTTTCTTATTGCCACCACTGTCCAGGCAGAGGCTCTCCCCTAAATTCAGACCTGGCGATTGACGCCCCTGCTCCGCACACACTGCGCACCATCTGCTCGCGAGGTGCAGGCGGAGAAGCGCGTCCTGCTGATTTTAACGGGGCTAATTTATTGCTCACCAGCGGAGGAGCCGAGTTCGCGGCAAATTTCTCCAGCCACCGGGGAGCCCGCAGCCGGCCCTCGCGCCTGCGATTGAAGCTTGATAAGGTCATCGTCAACAGCAGCCGCGCGCGACTCGCCAGCCAGGAGCCCCCCAAAAGCACCGGGGAAAGAGCCCCGCGAGGCCCCGTGGGGGGATTTATTTCTGAATTAAGCACGCGGGGCCCCAGAGGAGCCTATTCATTTCCACGATCAGCTTTCTCCCCGGTTGTAAACAGATTCTTTCTAAAACTTGTGCATGATTTTAATTACAGATAAGCTTCTCTTTAAAGGCCGGGCATTCTTGCCTGGGTGGCTGAGCTGAATTCGATACGTCTCTGTTAGCTGTGTCCAGTGGCCCACAGCTGGGCTGTGCACCTGGCTGGCACACAGGCTGCTCCAGGGTGGCCCAGGTGCACTGGGGCCCTACCACCCCCACTGCCTGGTGGCCCTTGGATGCTGGGACCCAAGACGGTCCATGTTCACCTCTGTTTCTCCAAAGGTCGTGACCCAGTAGGGCAATCAGCCAGAACATGCCTCCTCCTACCTGACCAGCCTCTGGCCTGGGGGCCAGGAGCAGCTCTGCTTCTGCAGAGGAGGAGGGCTGGGCTGCAGGCCAGGGGGCAGAGAGCCAAGGCCTCTCTAGGCCTCGCTGGAGCCACAGCCTCAAGAAACCCTTCTGACTTGCAGGGGAGTCTGAGCACAGCCTGGGGAAGCCGAGAGGGCCTCTGACATCATTCTCAACACAGAAATCCACAGAACCACTGTGCCCCCCAACAGCTGAGCAAAGCCCAGAGAATCAGGCCTGCTTCACTGTGACTCCTGGGTCGGCTCGGGGGTCGCTCTCAGCTCCCACGGCCCAACACCAGGCTCTGGGCAAGACCTGCAGCCAGGGTGCTGGAGGAAGACTTTGACCCAGGGACGTGCTGTTCTCAGAGCGTGGGTTGAGCGCTTGTGATGGTGTTGAGTGCAGGCCCCCCAGCAGCCCGGGAGCCCCACACTGGATGAGAGAAAAGATGGGGTCACTTGCCTCCTCAGGTCAGAACATGCTTGTCAGTCCTGGAAATGCCAGAGGCCACCCCAGCGGGAGTGTGAGGTGGGGCACATGTTTCTCCACAGCGCTGATGCCAGACCCCAAGACAGGAGAGCTCAGAAGGCCAGCCCCTGGCACCAGACGGCAGAGATGGGCAGCAAGTGTGCACTGACGGCCAGGCATGTGTCATGTGCTGGTGCCCACGTGCTGTGCCCACATGTGTGGAGCCCCCCAGAGACGATGCAGTGGGCTGGGGGTGAAGAGAGTCCTCTGACTCATAGAAAAGGGATGACAGAAGCGGAGTCCCACCTGCCTTCCCTGCGCCGGGCCTGGGGGGGCTGCATCGGGGCTTCTGCGGGGCGTGCGGAGGCCAGTGAAACTGCAGGACCTCTCTCTGTGTTACGGCAGCTGTGCCTCTCATAACTCTAAATCCCATTATGGTCACCTCATTTTACAACATGCTTTGGGCCTGAGATCGATATATCAAGGGAGCCTGGTTCCTCTTACCATCTGGCCTAGAGGCTGCAGGGGCAGCTGCTCCAGCCCCTCCCACCCAGCCACGCCCGCCTGGAAGGTGGTGTGGAGGCCAGAGAGGCCCAGGTGGCCAGGGCCTGGAGAGTATCCCCGTGGAGCCAGGCCTTGGCCTGACTTCTGGGAGAGGGTGCCTCTAAGCCCCTCCACCCCACCAGACTCCCTGGCAGCCTTGCAGGGCAGCCCGGCCCAGGGGCCCAGCCTGCTGGGAGTGCTCTGGTGGCATCAGCGTGGACCACAGCTCCAAACCTGCCCTTCCCCTCACTTCCCACTGCCATTGGGACTCTTGGGCAGGGGTGTCAGCAGGGGGACCCTGGTTTCCTGCACACTTCAAGCCGCCAAGAAGGCCTCTTGCGCTCACACCCTGGTGCCTGGCCGCGGGTGCCATGAGCAGGGGCACATGGCTGCTCCCACCAGGACTCCTGCAGGCTCCAGCCACAAAGCCCTCCTGGGGGCCAGCTGTGAGTCAGGGCCAAAGGGATGCAGCAAAGAGGGTGCAGCTTTCCTGCACGTGTTGTGAGATAGCTTGTCGCTCCTTCCTGAGGCCTCACCCATGGCTGAGACTCGGGGAGATGCCCAGGTGCTCTCTGAGGTCGAGGTCCCACAGTGGGCCATCTCCCCACCCGCTGGTGTTCCCAGACCTCCTGGACTCAGGAGGTGACCCTGAGCTGCCAGTTTCTAGAAACAGGAAGCCACACCAGGCCCCAGAGGGGGCTGACACCTCACCCCATCAAGGGGGGAAAGAGGCCACGTGGCGCCCACTGGGGTCCTTAACTCCCCAGCTGTGCTGGCCCTGCCTCTGCAATCATTTCTGTTCAGAGTTGCTTGTGCGGGCCACCCCTGAAGGCAGACCACACACACCTGTGAACATAGGCTTGGAGAGGGCGCAGCCTACCTGGTTGCTGTGCATGTGTGCGCACACCGGGGGCTGCATGCACCTGGGCTCATGTGTCTACCCATGTGTGCACAAATGTGTGCACAGCCTGCACACATGCCCTCATGCACATGTTTGCACACACACCCCTGTCTCTGTGTGTGCAGTCAAGAGCCTGTACACCTGCCCAGGAAGCCAGGCCCCTGTAGGGCACCTTTGGTGACCCAGTGCACAGAGGCCAGGCCTGCTGGAACTGCCCACTCCTCTTTAGGCCTGTATCCTGCCCAGCTGTCTGCCATGTCTGCCTCCATCCTCAGCCTCCACTTCTGTGGGACCCAGAGTCTTTGTGAGGCCAAGGACAGCCCAAACACAGCACAGGAAGGACTTTCATCCATTTTGTCTTTACTAGTGACGAAACTGAGGCCCAGGACACCATGGTGAGTGGACAGGTCACCCCAGGGTAGAGGCTCCCTCCGGGGACCACAGTCAACCCTGAATCACTGTGTACAGCCCACAGGGGGCTTCAGGGGACAGATTCTTCGACCTGATATTTGCACCCTTTGAGCCAAGGCCAGTCATGGAGGTCCATCCACAGCCGGCCAGCGGGGTGGTCTCTGGCCCTCCCAGGGTCCACGGGTGACCTTGGCCTCCATATGCTTGTGGCTAGTGAGCAGGGGAGGGCTAGACAGAGAAGCATTGCCCTGTGTCAGGAAGGACCAGGACATCTGCCAGAGAACTACCTCTAGACTGGGCCTCTGCGTGGCTGTGCCCAGTCTGTCCTGGGCCCGGCTCTGTGGCTCTGACTCATGCTGAGGCCCCTCATCGTGGGGTCTTGGAGTCTGAGTTGATCCAGAAGTCCCAGAAACTCTGACCCCAGCCTGACCTGTGCTGGGAAAGGATCAGGGCCTTGAAGAGGCACCAGCCCTGACAGCTGGGCTGGAGAGGGACAGGTGACTCAGGAGGGCGGGCCCAGGTGGGATGGGAATCGTCTCCTTGATTTCGCCTGTGGTCCCTGAAGTCAGAGTCAGTACCCACATGTGGGTGAGAGGGTGTGTCCTGCTGCATGAGCCAGGTGCCAAGGCCCTAAGGGGCAGGGTGGGCCCCCTGCAGCCCAGGATGGAGGAGGGAGCCCTGGCCCCAGGGACGTGGGGCGCCTCGGCTCGGGGCTGGGGGTGGATGTGCTGCGCGGTGCTGGCTGCAGGAGCCCCCCAGCCGTCTTCAGTGATTTGGAAGTGTAGAAAATGGGATTATTCAGGAACAGATGTGCACAAAGGGGGTGAAATGGAAACTGTTACCGTGGCGCTGCCTTTGATTACCTCTGACTGCCGCTGGTGTCCGGCCCCCCCAGCCAGGATGGGCTAAATTCAGCCGAGCCCTGCAAGCGGCGCCTCATTGAAATTGAATTGATACTTTGTGAACTTCATTTGCGAATAATGTGATCTGACAGGGACAAATGTGACGGGGAATTGTTTTCAAACCTCCTCCAAATGAAACTTATTATTGGGTAAATACGGATGCCTTTGTCTGGGCCGCTCCGTCCATCCTGGTGTCCTCGCCTGCATATGTATCGGGGCCGGAGGTAATTGAATTGGCAGTGGGAGGCTGGGGCCGGGGCTGCCCTCCCCAGGCCGCAGGTCAGCAGCGGGCGCTGGCCCTTGAGGCCGCCCTGCCGGAGTACCGGTGGCCAGCCTGTGCGCCGGGCTCAGATGTCCTACATATTAATCTCCCTTTGCGGAACGCTGGCCGCGCGGAGCTCAAACCCAGTTAGCTGGATTGATGAGGGTGGCGGAGGGCCGGGACGCACGCTGATCCCACCTTTTCAGCTTTGATTAGCTCAGCGGCTGTTACTCCCGTCAGAGCTCCATTACATGGCCCAGGCCCTGGGGAGGGCCGTGCCCGCGACGGGGCCCAGGAAGGCTTCAGTGCTGGGCCATTATCCTAACAGGCCAGTCCCCAAAGAGCCGTGGGCAGCAGGCGGGGCCGAGCCCCGCAGCAGCAGCCCTCTTCTCAGGCTGGTGCCCTGCCCCATGGCCAGGGGCCCGCGGACCCCACCTCTGCACATCCATTCACTCCGTCATCCCCTGTCCACAGGCTGCGGAAGCTTCTGCGGGCTCCAGGAAGGTCCCCAGGACACCTCTGCCCTGTGGGGGGTCTTTCTGGCTCAGACCTGTGGCCGAGGTCCTTACCCCACGGCTGCCCAGCATGCCAGGGACCTTCGCCTAACCCCAGACAACCTCTGACGGCCCCATGAGCAGGACTGGTTGTCACGACGGGGAACAGACCCCCAGGCAGCCCTGGTACCAGTCCTCAGCCCCTGTCCTAGAGGAAGGGACACCACTGTGGCTCTGGGGGCTCACCGGGCCCTGAAAGCTCCACTGGGTTCCTGCAGCCCAGGAAACACCACTGACTCGGGGTCCTGTGAGTTTCCTGTGAAGACACTGGCTCTGGGGTCTCTCACCAAGGCGACTTCTGGGTTTTCCAAAATGCTGAGAGTCTCTGGGCCCACACTGCAGGAGCTGCAGCCCCTAACTGCAGGCTCACAGCTGGGGGCACCCAGATCCCCCGGGCTGGGCTGAGTTCATGTCTCCCGTCTCCCGTGGTATGATGGCACGCAGGCCTGCGGGGCTGGGCAGTGCGGGCTGCTCTGCAGAAGGCCGGGTGGGAGAGCAGGGCCATGTAGGGACCCCTCCTAGAGGTGGGCTCACTCACCACCTCCCAGCTTCCTTGGAGAAGGTGTGAGGAAATGCCCACAATCTTGGCTCCAACAGGGCACTGGGTGCTGGACGGCCACAGGGTCAGACCTGGATCAGCCTGGCTCCTTGCGGAAGCCGCAGCCCAGCCCTGGCCCTGAAATACCCCAAGGCCAGAACAAGTAACGCCTCTGCCCCACACCCCGCAGATCCTGAAGCCCTGGCGGGGCTGGCAACCTCCAAATGACCTCCAATCCCCCGCCTCCTCCTCGCTGCCGCTGACTCCTGCTGGTTTTTATTATTTCGTTTCATTTCGAAATTGGAGTGAGATTCCCAGGCCTGGAGTCAGCCCTTCCACCGTGGCTTTCACCCGGTGTGTCGTGTCGGAGCTGTGCGGGCTCCAGGGCTCCCGCAGCACCCTTCTCCAGCAGGCCGCCCCGCCCGTCCAGCAGGCCACCCCCACCAGTCCAGCAGGCCTCCCCTGCCCGTCCAGCAGGCCACCCCCACCAGTCCAGCAAGCCTCCCCTGCCCGTCCAGCAGGCCACCCCCACCAGTCCAGCAAGCCTCCCCTGCCCGTCCAGCAGGCTGCCTCTGCCCATCCAGCAAGCCTCCCCTGCCCGTCCAGCACACTGCCCCCACCAGTCCAGCAAGCCTCCCCTGCCCGTCCAGCACACTGCCCCCACCAGTCCAGCAAGCCTCCCCTGCCTGTCCAGCACACTGCCCCCACCAGTCCAGCAAGCCTCCCCTGCCCGTCCAGCACATTGCCCCCACCAGTCCAGCAAGCCTCCCCTGCCTGTCCAGCATGCTGCCTCTGCCCATCCAGCAAGCCTCCCCTGCCCGTCCAGCACATTGCCCCCACCAGTCCAGCAAGCCTCCCCTGCCTGTCCAGCAGGCCACCCCCACCAGTCCAGCAAGCCTCCCCTGCCTGTCCAGCATGCTGCCTCTGCCCATCCAGCAAGCCTCCCCTGCCCGTCCAGCATGCTGCCTCTGCCCATCCAGCAAGCCGCTCCTACCTGCCCAGCATGCCAAGGCAGGTGCTAGGACGTCCTTCCTCCTAAGGCCATGCCTGCCCATGTGTTTGTGGACACCCAACTGTCCCCCAACCCCTGTGGACCTTGTGAATGGCACTGTGGTTGTGTGGGCGCCAGGTTCTTCTTGGGCCTCTGCAGACCAAGGTTAGAATACCCACGGTGCCACCTGATCACTAGTGGGGGCCGAGGGTCCAGCACAGCCCAGGACCCTCCTCTGGTTCTTAGAGCTGAACTTTAGGTTCTGCACTCTGATCTGCGGTGGGAAGGTAGGATGGAGCTGCCATGGGCTTCCCAGATGCCCTGACCAACTGAGGTGGGCAGGGCTCATCTCTCTGGCCAGGAAGCGGACAGCAATGAGGTCATAAAAACTGACTCCACTTGTCACACCGAGTCCTGCTGGGGTTGTCAGATCTACCCTGGGCCCCAGCAGCCTGACCCACAGTCAGTGGTCAGAGAACCCTGGGGTTCAGTCCCTGCAGGGCCCAGGCCTTGATGCTGGTCAGGCTAGTGGAAGGTGAGCTTCTGCCCTCATGGGCTCCTGCACGCTTTAGGGCTCCATCTGGCTGGGTTTTGTCCCTGCAAAGGCAGAGGCAGAGAGGAAGCTGGAAAGCCCCAGGCACGGGGAGAGGCAGCTGCGACCTGGCACAGCCCTCCAGGGTCATCTGGAGGCGTCTCCCCAGTTCCAGGGCCAAGCCACAAAAAACCTCGAGCTGGGGTCTCCTTCAACCCACCTCTGCCTAATGGTTGCCCCTATGGCTGCATCCTGGGGAGCTGGGCCTGAGGTGACAGTGGTCCATGGTAAGTCAAGGCATCGGGGGTTCTGGAGGCAGTGAGTGTGGGGTGGACAGCCCACGGCTGGGAGGCCAGGAGAGCACATGGAACAGGGGATCCCTGTTCCAAGGTTGGGGCTTCTCTCTTCCCAGCCCTGTGACCTCGGGGCTGTACCCTGAGTGGGGCAACACTGTCTGGAGGGCTCGAGCGAAAACGGTTTATCTGACCAGTTCGCACCCTCCTTGGCACAGGCCTGAGCGTGAGGTGCCTAGTCCAGCAGGGGCCATTGAATAAGAGCAGGCTTCCAGGTCTATTCCCAGAGGATGTTTCTCCTGAAAGTTTCTCTAGCCAGGTGCTGGCAGGAGGAGACCCAAGTCTTTAGGGACCTCAAGGGTGGCCCAGGGTCACCTGGCCTTCTGGGGGAAGGCATTTCCACCAGGTTAGAGTGGAAAGTTGAGGCGTCAAAGAAGAAGCGGCCAGCAGAGGCGGCAGAGGCCAGAGGCCCACCCACATCTTCCCTCTCTTCTTTCTACCCACTGGGCCACTGTGATGGCCACCTTGACTGTCTTCCTTCTCCCTGTCCACCTCCTCACCCATCTACCTCCTCACCTGTCCACCTCTCATCTGCCCACCTCCTCACCTGTCCGCCTCCTCTCACCTGAGAGAGGAAGGCTGGTGGACCCCACGCCCTGCCTAAGCCCACACCAGCTCCCACGACCTCTGGATGAAAATCAGATCAGGACTTGCTCTGTCCACCGTCACCTTGGGCCCACCCCACCTCCAGAACACACCGTGGCCTCTGGCTGGCTCATCGCTGCCTGTTGCCTCCTGAGCTGCCTTTCTTCTTTTTCTCCAAGTGGTGAGATCCCTCTTCTCAGCCCAGCTTATGCACAGTCTGCTCCGGGAAACCTTTACATCTCTGTTTCATGCAGGACTTCTTTGTGACCAATGGCATAAGCCCACTGAGGCATGTCAACAGACCCACTGTGTGGGCTTTGGCCCCTCCATCTGTGTATGCTCCAGCTAGATGAGAAACACCTGCAGGTGGCTGGTCCCTGTCCAGATCCAAACTGGCCGGAAGATGGGACATTGGTTGGACAGGTGGGGGAGAAGTGAATGAGTGGGTAGTTAGATGAAGGGATGGGTTGGTGAGTGGATGGACAGACAGATGGGTTACCAATGAGGTGATTGATGGGTAGATGAATGAGTGGATGGTTAGGTGGGTACATAGGTGGATGGGGAATGAATAGATATATAGATGGATAGTTGGACAGGTGGGTGGGTGGTAAATGGGTAAAATAGATGGAATGGGGGTTGAGTGGATGGATGGATAGATGGAGGGTGGTGGGTGGGTGGATGGATGGTGGTGGGTGGATGGTGGGTGGGTGGATGGTGGGTGGGTGGGTGGATGGATGGTGGTGGGTGGGTGGTGGTAGTAGGTGGGTGGGTGGATGGATGGTGGTGGGTGGATCCTGGGTAGATGGGTGGGTAATGGGTAGATAGGTGGTGGTGGGTGGATGATGGGTGGGTGGGTGGATGGATGGTGGTGGATGGATGGTGGGTGGGTGGGTGGATGGATGGTGGTGGATGGATGGTGGTGGGTGGATCCTGGGTGGATGAGTGGGTAGTGGGTAGATAGGTAGGTGGTGGTGGGTGGATGGTGGGTGAATGGGTGGTGGAGTAGGTGGCTGGGTGGATAGATGGGCAACAGGATGGATGGGTGGTTGCTGTCTTCCCCAGAACGAGCAGTCCCAGCTCCTCTGTCCTCTCCCAGCTTGTAGCTTTTCGTGGTCTTCCCACTCCCGTCTGACGGCCCCAGAAACCCTTACTTTGGTGGCCACTGCAGCTGCCCATCTCTTGTGATTTGGGTGAACAAACCAGCAGGCATTTCCCTGGGAAGCTGCCCCACTCTCTGTCTCCAGGCTCAGGAACCTCTGCCTTGTCAGGTGCCCACCTCCGGCCCTGGGCAGGTGCAGTCCTGACAGGTGTCTCTCTCCTGGTGAGACAGCCTGGAGTCTGCACCCAGTCCATCCAGACAGCAGCTCATCCGCTCTGCCCACTTGGAGCCAGCCACCTGGCCAACACTGACACTTGTTGTTGGCAGACAGTCATCTCCCTCTCTGCTGTGGTTGCTCCTGGAGGGCTGGTTAGGAGGTGCCCAGGACGTGCCCCAAGAAGCAGAAAGAAAGATCCAAAGGCTGCAGCCCTGAGGGGGTCATCACAGCCCCAGCCACGGTGCTTCCTTCTGCTGAGGCCAGACCTCAGCCGCTGGGACTCCCTCTCAGCTCAGGACACCTGGAACAGGTGAGAGCACAGAAGGACTGCCCAGCCCTTGACACGCTGCCCCTGGACGACAAACCTCCCTCCCATGGGAATCCCTGCCCCCAACGGATCACACGGGATCATTCTGCACCCTTCCAACTGGTCGAGGCCCAGGACAGGCAGAGCCCAGGCCTGTCCCAGCCTGGAGGCAACAGCTCAAGCAGCACCTGGGCCCAGAGCAGAACTGAGCTGTGGCTCTGCTGTGCTCAGGTACCAGTGCTACAGGGGAGGAGATCACGACTGCCACGTGGACGTGGGCACCAGGGGGAGCGGGGGCAGGGACTTATGGGAGCTCGCTGCACTATTGTTGAAGTTTTTTTTTTTTAATTTTGTAAGATTAGTTCAGAATAAAAAGGTTTATATATATATATATATGTAATTTGAAGATGGCATCTCTTGTATGTTGATTTGCGCACTCCCAAAATTTGTTGGTGTCCTAACCCCAGCACACGTGAATGGGACGATGTTTAGAAGTAGGGTCCTCATAGGAAAGTCAAAACGGCATCATCAGGGTGGCCCTCATCCCCCATGACTGGTGTCCTTGTAGAAGGGGAGCTTGGACAGACTCACCGCAGGGGGAAGGCCCTGTGAAGATGAAGGCAGAGGTCAGGGTGGTGGTCTACAAGCCCAGGGGCCAGAACCAAGGGATGCCAGGACAACAGGAGCTGCAGGGGGCTGGGACAGAAGCCCCTCGCAGCCTCAAAGGATCCAGCCCTGGACACACTGATGGGGACTTGCAGCCTCAGGACGTGGGATGGCCATGTTTGCAGGACAAGCTCTGTTGGTGGTGCTTTGCAGACTGGCTGTGTCTATAGGGCCTCCCCAGGCCCCAGCGACCTTAGAGTGTGATCATTTCCATTTTAGCATGGGAAAGTGGCTTCCGAAGTGTCCCTACCTTTGCCCCCTTCCCTGGGGCTACATGAGCTGACATCCCCCTTAGGGACAGTTCTCTTGGATGTCTGGCCAGGGCCACCTACTGCCTCTGCAGCCTTGATGCCCCACACAGCTAGACCCCACGGGGCTCCCAGGAGAACTCTTTCCCCTGGACCCTAGGTCCTTGAGGTCAAATTCATTCTTCAATTGTTGTGAGAACATTCTGTTCCAATGGGAGATTACACTTCCATTGTCATTCAATAAACACAACCTACAGAAGTCTCAGTGGCCCTGCAGGAGCTGGGATCCATACAGAAACAGCCAGGCCAGCTGCCCCTCCTGGCAGAGCCTCAGGACTCGCCCAGGCCTCCTCAGCTGGGTCAGGCCTTCTTCTGGTGGAATGACCTCCAGGCCCAGGCTTCCTGCCGGGGGCACCTGCTGGCAGAGGCACTGTGGGCACTGCAGGCTCTAAGGGTAGCTGTGTGTCTACTGGGTCCTGAAAACAGCAGCTCCTGCAGCAGGGGACCTTGCCAGGCCCACCCAACCGCCCTCTGCTCTGCTCATCACTGAGTCCCAGGCTCCTTGAGCCCCTTCCCCCAGGTGCCCAGGGCACAGAGCCGGTGGGGGCAAAGTGCTCACTCCCCTCGACCCCCAGTAAATTCCTGCACATCCTAAGGTCATGAGGACCAGCCTCATGGAGCCCCTTGGTCCTGGTGGCCTGCTGGCACCACCACAGGCCCTGCCAGAGTGGACGAGGGACATGGCTTCTGCAGCTCAGCTTTCCTAAAACAAATCCAGGATTGCATCCTGGCCACATCAGCCTGGACGCCCGCCGACAGCTCATCTGGTTTATCGGCAAAGGCCCCAGGGGTCTGGAGTCACTGCACCTACTTCTCAGGGGAGGCCCCAAGGCCACCTGGCCCAGGTGTGAGCTCAGTCTCCGTCCACAGATGACCACGAGTGGTGTTGGTGAGACTTTAGTCCAGGAAAGGGGCAGGCATGGGAATGACCTGACCCTCTGGGACACCAGCCTGTGGAGTTTGGGCTCCTATCTCCTTTCCAAAGCAATCAGACTGTGTTGGTGACCTCTGCCACCCACAGAAAGAGACCTGCCGACTCTCCCAGCTTGCTGGGCACCTCCCGGTCTTGCCCTGAGCATCCTGGGAACCCCAGCGTTCCTGGGCAGACCACGGCAGTTGGTCCTGCCTGAATCCAAACTGGAGCCCAGAAACTGCATGGAGGCCTTGTCGGTGGGAGGAACGCTGACCCCTCAGCCCCCGCCCCTGCTGCCCAGTCTTCATTCTTGGCCACGAGTGGACCTTCAGAAAGTTGCCTTGCAGCATTCCTGGTTTTCCATTTATAAAGCAGAGTGAGGAGATAAATCAGAAGAGTATTTGTAGGAGACACACAGCTGGCAATAACAGGTTCGAGTGGCCAGTGCGTCTCTGTCACTATTTCATCTTCCACGCTAACTTAAACACAAGAAAAAAAGGCTTTCCAGCCCAGGGCCTGCGGCACGGCTGAGGAGAGTGAGTGCATCTGTAATAATTCATAGACTTCTCACTTTCATTTCTCTGCTGCCCAGGAATTACATTCTGCTATTAAAATGCACTGTGACTGCCCAGGCTGGCTGGCTTGTTCAGACACAAAAAGGGAGAGGACCCCGGGGTGGGGGCAGGCAGGGCAGGCGGGGCCGGGCCTGGCCTCCACAGCTGGGTGCTCGCCCCCTGCTGCCTGTGGGGTGCACTGCAGGTCCCCGCTGTCCTGGGCCTGGGCACTTAGAAGATGCCCCAGGTCCACCCATTTCCTCCACCTGTTATGCCAGATTCGTGGGACTGCAATAGACCTCCAGGAGCCGAATCTGATGCAATCGCACAAGAGTCTTTATTGCAAGCTTGAGCCTGGACTCACAACCGTTCCCGACGCAGCGGTCCCAGGGAGTGAGTCCCGGTCCTCTGTTCAGTGAGATTTTATAGGTTTTGGGGGGATACTGTATGTGTCACAACATCACACAGCAAATCATTCCATACAGCAGGAAAGTCAAACAACAACTCTTAGCATTGATTAGCACATTTACTGGCGGGAACAAGTTGGGTAGGGGTGATTGGATAGTACAATAGGGGGATTCCTTTGAACTGATTGGTTTAGGCCACGAGGGGTGTACGTGCTAAACTACATGGTTTCCCAACATGTTATCAACCACCATAAACTACTGGGGGGTCATCTGACATCTCAGGTATTTTCCCTGTCTCATGCTGATTGGAGGTTGCTAGGGGATTGCTATGGGTCCCCACCTAGTCTAACTGAGTCAGGGACACCTGGCGCCTCAGACCTCTCCTGTTATTTACTGACAAACAACTCAGCAGGGTGGGTATATGCTTAGGCGTGCTCTGTGGGTTTTTCCAAGGACAAGGGTCACACCCCCTTCCTTAGGACAGGCCTTGAGGTAGAAGCTGCGGTTATTTATTTATTTTTTAAAATGGAGTCCCATTAGTTTCTCACACCCACACTGGGTGGCTAGGGGAGAAAACGCGGGAAGAGGTCTGCATCCTGAGCCCTAGATAGCCATGCTTGGTCCTACTGTCCAGATATGGCCAGGTGCACTGCCTCTGCACAGGGCCCCAGCCCCCGGTCTGTGCCGGCAGGTGACATCTGCATGGCTTGAAGGGGCCCATGGCCAAGGACCAGGGTCTTAGGCTGGGGGCGGGGCACTTGGGATAGTCCACGTGGCCCGGCCAAGACGTGCCTCACTTCAGGACTCCACATCCCTTTTGTCACCAAAATCCTGATGCTGGGTGACACAGCCAGTGGGGGACAGAGCTCTCCTGGTAGTCCTGCGCCTGTGAGTTCCCAGTCCTGGACCTTCTGGACAGCAGCAGAAGGCGGGGGTGTGAACTGGGGCTGTGGCGGGCAGGCACACTGGGTCCCCAGGTCGTCAGATGCTTGCTGCTGTCGGGAAACACCTCCCTTGGGCCTGGGGCTGAGAAGAGGCCAGTGTCCTTCACTGGGACCCTCCCCTGGAGGCATAAGGCTAGGGACATGGGTCCCCAAGAGGACCAGGATGGTTGCTCTGTAAGGGAGGCTTCTCTGCCCTCAACCCCAGGATCAGAGCCTCCAGGTAGACAAGCTGGACAGAGGGGTCCTGAGTCCAGGGTCCAAATCACTCAGGTGCAGTGTGAAGTCCGCCTCCTTTAGGGAGCCTCCCCTGCCTTCTTGCCCAGCAGCAGCTCTGGTCATTCCTCTCCTGAGCTCCCTGATTCGCAGAGAGATTCACTGTCCTTGTGACCCACAGGACGAGGGACGTTCTGTGAGGAGTCCCAGGGGCTGACCAGGAACATCTGGAGCGAGTGAGGGAGTGTGTGAATCTGCTTCTGTAGGCTGCAGATCTGGGCTCTGGCAGCAGAGTCCTGTCCCACACAGGTCCCGCTGCCCAGTGCCCTGAAATGCCCCTCCCAACACCCCCAAAGCACCCGGGAGTGAGAGGAGGGGCAGGTGGCTGCCCCTGCAACCCCAGGCCTGTGCTGCAGGGTCCAGTACCCGACCCGACACCAGCCTCCCTGTGGCTGTCTCCCCAGGTCCTCAGGAGTCACCAGCCCAGAGACCTCACTGAATCTCCCTGAGCTGTGGAGGTGGCTGTGGCTGCCCAGCGTGCCAAGGGGCACGGTCTCCCAGACCCTGTTTTTTCCTTTCCTTATCACCATCAGCCAATCGTGGGATAGAGATACAGAGCAGCCCCGTTAGAGAGCACCATTAAGCTGTCATCAGGGCAACTGTGCATGAAAAGGCATCAGATAACGGTCAGCCCGGGGCTCGCGGGAGCTGTGCTGGCCTCCTGGCCTTGCCCTGGCCCCAGGCTCCTAGGGAGACACAGCTCCTCAGGGACTGGGCACCACTGCCCATCCTGGCCAGCACCCTGGAGTGTGGCCACACAGGGTCCATGGGGCACAGAGCCAGGTATGAGTCCAGGCCAGGGAGGGGGCTCTGTCCCCTAAGACAGTCATCCCTCATAGCTAGAGGCTTCCCACTCACAAGGCCATGGCCAACATGGCCCCTGAAGTCAGGCCAGAACTCTCTCTGCCCCAGCTGGACATTCAGACCACCAAGCTGCTGGGCAGAAGAGCAGTATGGCCCCAGCCCCTGCACAAATGGGGAAACAGGGACAGGTGTGGTGGGGACAGGTGTGGTGGGGACAGGTGTGGTGGGGACCGATGTGAGGCAGCCTCACCCCTGCTCCCCCTAGGGGACTGCACTGTCCTAGAACCACTCCCTTCAGCCCCAGGGCTGTGGGCCACGGAGCCCCCAAGTGCAGAATTGGGGTGATCCTCCAAGGCCAGCAGGTACTTCCAAAGTCGGCTCCCCTCCCCAGCCGTCCCTGGCCACAGCTGCTCAGGGCCCTACTGGAGGTGACTCATCAGAGGCCAGGTGGGCCGGTGGAGGGTGTCACAGCCAGGATGGGGTCAGGCCCTAACGGAGGGACAGGTGTGATGCCCAGGGGCTAGGACGTGGTGGGAAGGCTTGGCCCTGCCTGGCGTAGTGTGCAGAGCCCATGCCCCCACCTGTGTGCACACGGGGTCTACACATGCATGTGAGCCACCAGGCCAGGCTGGGCTGCAGGGCCAGGAGATGGCCAGTGTTGGAGGGAAGGTGAAACTGTGACCACCTCAGGTCACCTCAGATGGTGGGTCCCCAGGCACTCAGCAGGTGCCCCAGACAGAGGGTCCCCAGGCACCCTGCAGGTGCCCCTACCATATCCTGCAGCTGGCAGCTGAGGGTCTCAGGCCGAGGACAGGGCAGTGAAGGGCCCACCCAAACCTAGGCCTGCACACTCGTCACACCACTGGTCTGGATGCAGTGGCCCCTGCGGCCAGGCTGGGGCAAAGAGGCCGCCTTCCAAAGGGCTGGTCTGCACTTGCAGAGCCCTGGGCACTGTGTCCACTACAGAGTCCTCCCTCCTGTCCTCCCCCAAAGCAGCAGGAGGCTGAGGGACAGGGCTGGGAGCCAGAGCCAGGACCAAAGCCCAGCTCAGCCTGAGCAGCACAGGCACTCCCAGAGGGTCGAGGATCCCAGGCCAGGGTGCTGTCAGCTGAAGGTGGGGTGGGGTCCATGCTCACTGGCTGAGCCAAGGAAGGCCTCAGCAGGGTGAGCACCGCCAGCCCTCGCAGACAGGCCTTGGGGTCGTGCTGCCAGGGAGTGGGGCAGGGGCCTCCACGAGGCCACAGGAAACAGGCCTGCAAGGCCCCTGACCACAGACGTCCCGCAGCGTGGCGATGGCCCCACTCCCCCCAGGCCACCCGGTGGCTCAGAAGTGCAGAATCCATGGGCCTTTTCCATGAAGGTCTTTATGGGTTTGGAAATTTAAACACCGCAGAGCCTGAGTTGAATTGGAAAGCAAAAGTCTCTAAGCTTGTACATCTTAAAGGAAAAAAATTCAATTAAGTGGGATTTTAGCTGTTTCAATAAAATTGGACTCCCTTTTCAAGATAAGAGCTCTCCAGTGTGGAAGAGCCTTTATGTGCCACGAGTATCCGCGTCTCCTAAACGCCTAATCCCCGCTCGGGACACAATGCCCACAACAGGAAATCAATGTATAGTCGAATCCATTTGAAAATATAAAATAAACTAATATCTGAGTGGGAAAGTGACTTCCTATGGATTAAGAGCTGCACAAACGGCAGAAAGCCCTCGCTGTTTTGCAAGTGGAAGTGGGTGGGCTGGGGGTCCCAGGAAGGGGCCCTGGGAGGCCACTGGGATGGGCACCAGGGCACAAGCATCCAAGCAAGAGCTGTGCCGTGCAGGAGGACGGGTGTGCAGGGGCAGGTTCCGGGGTCAGAGCCAGGCTACAGCCGACGGACAGGGCTCTACAACCACTGGGCTGTTTTACCATTTCAGAATGGTAAGCATTTGAGGTTACAGATGGCCCCTCCTCCTGGCCACAGCTGGGGTTAGCAGTGGCACCAAGCCACCGGCCTGGGGGACAGGGTTAGAAACCCTAACCCTACAAATACTGTGAGCAGAGCTGTCCTGCACCGCTCCAGCCCAGAGGCCTGGGAGAGAACCCTCATCCCTGGCCCTGACGGAGAGGGAAGTGGAGCAGCCCTGGACGTGGGGTAGGGAAGGGCCAGGGTAAGGGGCTCCTTCTGGACTGCAGGAGACCAGCACAGAACGGGCTCCCAGGTGAGAATGAGCCAAGTGTTTCTCAGATGAGGACTGTCCCCAGACTGCCCCCAGGATGGCAGGACAAGGTGCCCGCTGTCTGCAGGCCTCACTCTGATATGCAGGGGCTGAAAGACGGTGTGTTCTTCCGCCATCCTGCCCACAACCCCCCAGTTCCAGACCTCCTCCTCCAGGGAGCCCTCTCAGAGACCTCCCAGACCCCCACACCCTGCTGCCAGGTCTCAGGGCCAGTCCTGCCTTCTGAGCCCCAGACCCTACCTTGCCCCGACTCATCCACACTGCAGGCAACCTGGATTTAGCCCTGCTGAGGCCACACTGTCCCCTGCCCCTGTCCCCACTCCAACAACCCCCACTCCACCCTGCTGCCCTTGACCCCACACCCCCTCTCACCCCCAGTTTGACTGGGCCCCCCAGCTCCAAGCTGCCTCCCATCATCCTGGGTGCGGCACACAGGGAAGCCCACGGAGCAAGCCACTCTCTTCCAGTTCATTTTTGTTTCCAAATATTTCCTCCAGGTGAAACAACAGCCAGGCAGGACCAGACAAAGAAAGGACACCTCCTAGTGCGGTGGCCTCTGTGCAGGAGGTCAGGACAGCCCAGCTGCCAGGGGGTCTGCCGAGCAGGCACCCTGGCAGTCTGGAAGTGCGGAAGGCTCCAACCCTGCCTGGGAGGGGCGGGACCCTCCGGGAGGTGGGCCTAGCAGGAGGTGGGAGCCCAGCCCCTACCCCTTCCTCTGATTCCTGGCTGCCCTGGGTGCCCAGACCTGCTCCATCATGTGCTCTCACAGTGCTGCACCAGGTGCCCGGGGGGGAAAGATCAGGGCCAAGCAACTGTGCCCTGAAACCAGGAGCCACAATAAACCTTTCCTCTTTACAAGTTGATTACCCCAGTGTGTGTTACAGTCACAGAAAGCTGACACCCCACACCTCGCCAGCACCTAGAACCCCACCTCCCAGTGCCCACTGAACCGTGGACACACCGGTCCTCCTGCTCACCCACCCACCACCCATCTGCACATTCTCCAACAACCCACCTATTTACCCACATTTCCTCCCATCCATGAACCCGCCCATGCACCAACTCTCCATCCATCTACGCCTCATGCTACCTGCCCATGCTCATCTGTCTATTCATGGATTCCTACACTGCTTTGTTCATCAGCTTTCAGTGACAGTAACAAATATTTGAGACAAATCAACTTATTAAAAGGGCAGTTTATTTTAGCTCAGTTTTGGAAGTTCCAGTCGGTGATTGATGGGTCCTGTGGCTTTGGGCTGACGCTGACCCATCATGGCAGGAGGGCTTGGTGGGCAAGGCCAGTCACCTCATGGCTGAGGAGCAAAAGAGAGAGAAAGGAAGAAACTGGGATCCCACTGTCTCCTTCAAGGGCACATCCCCAGGACCGAAAACCCCCATGAGGCCCTGCCTCCTGAAGCTTCCCCCGCCTCCCACAGTGTCAGGCGGGGACCGTGCCTTCAACACAGGGCCTTGGGGGACAGGCTGCAGCACCCCCACCTGCCCACCTGTCTACCCACCCCGTCCCAGCCACCCAGCCAACCAGCCAGCCTCTACTCCTGTCCCCTCTCATCTGTCATCCAGTCACTTGTCTCCAGCACTACACAGCTAGGTAGTCAGTAAGTCTGCCTGTCCCCAGTCCAGGCCTGGAGCCCAGCACGTCCACCAGGGTGACACCACCTCACCGTGTACATGCGCGTGGTCCCACCCTTGCTGTGAAGCAGGCTTGGGGCAGGTAGAGCGGCCGAGCTCCCACAGGCTGGCGCCTAGTCCACTGGACACTGGCAGATGGGCTTGTTAGCGCAGTGAACTGTCAGGCATAACGAGGAGAAGGCTCGATTTGTAAACACTCGGTCAATATGAATTAACACCATCAGGATGGAGTTTGGACTAAATTGGACAACCTCATTGGCGGCACCCAAAGCCCAGCAACAATAGGTAAATTAGGTCGTCATTAAATTATCATGAAGGAAAAATGCATAATCGGCAGCCACGCTGGTAGAAAGATGATGGTTATTTACAAAAACCCTGCTGTTTGCAAATTTGTGCAAAATTATTTGTTCTTGGCGGAGTTTTATGGAGCTATCTGCACATTATCTCCGCTCAAGACGCCCAGCCCTGCATATTAACCAATGTCTGTGGTTTAATTGGACATAGAACAGGCCAAATTGTAAATCGCTTTCCTGCCATCTATCTCTGTCTCCACGCTGGTCCCTGGGAGTGCAGGGCAGAGTGAGGAGACAGGGGCTCACCTCCTCCCTGGAGCCTCCGTGTACCTCCTTCCTGCTGCGGCCACAGCCCTGGAGCAGGGTGGAACCTGCCTGTGCCCAGCCGCAGCATGCAGAGCAAACGGACTCCAGATGGGCCGGAAGTGGTCACTGGCAGGAGGCGTTGCAGAAGAAGTTGCCGAAGGCCGCCAGGGGACCATTCTACAGATGCGCGTGCTTAACAGGCCTTTCTTCCACTGGACTATTAAAACGAGAGGGCAGAAAGCGAGGGGATAAAGGGTGGCCGCAGGCCAAACCCGGCCTCTCCTGGTGAGTGTGCCAGGTAACCACAGGCCTCAAGGGGCTCAGTGTGGGCAGGGCCATGTTCAGCTGGCCCCGTGCCGATCTGGCCCTGAATTGGCTGGCCTGGAAGTGGGTAGAGGGGCTGGGACACAGACACGGGGAGCCCAGGGAGGACTCAGCCTACAGTCTGCCACTGCACGCCCACGTGGCTCCTCCACCGAGCTGTCATTCAACACAGAGGGTGCCCAAACGCTGGTCTGAAGGAGAACCCGGGACCAGCTGGCCAGCGTGGAGTGGGCTCTCCTTCACTGGCGATCTCTAAGATTTGACGTGTATATTTTATCACAGTAGCATCCACACGGAGGCTCACCACAGGCAGGGCCCTGTCGGGTGAGCCCATTTCTTCCTTGAGTGGCTGCAGGTCTGATTTGAACTAGGGACAGCCACAGCCCAAGTCAAGGGCTTGGCCTCTCAACTTTCTTTGGGGGCAGGACATGGGTGGGGGGCATGCCGAGTATGGGGCGGAGACATGAGTGAACTGGATGAATTCTGGAAACCTGGACCCCAAGTCCCCAAGAGCAGCCCCTTTGACCTGGCCAAAGGAGACGCTCCATGCCAATGTCCCTGGCAGCCTCTGAAGGGCGCCCTGCACTTGTCTGCCCTCTTTGCCCAGAAGCAAACTCAACTCGCTAACTCAACCAAAGGAACAGCAAGACGCACCTCAGCCTGTGGGTCGCGGCAGGAAGCCTGCATGTGGACCCCCAGGGTGTCATGCCCAGGGAACAGGGTGCTTCCCAGGTACCTGGGTTTCAGGTTCCTGCTCAAGCCTCCTCTAGCCACAACCCGAGCTCTCCTGGACCCAGGGGCAGCTGATTCCCCAAGGGGCACCACGCTGGGCCCCCGTTAGGTTGAAGCCCTCGGCGACCCCAGGATGGGCACACAGACCAGAGGCCTGCCATCAGTGTGAGCTTGGTGGTGGGGACCTGGGAGCTGCACAGCTCTGTGCCCTTTCCTGGCCCTTGCTGGCCTTAGGTCTTAGCTCCAGGTACCAGGTGCTGATGGTGCTGCTGGGCAGCAGGCATCTCCTCAGAGGATGTGAGGATGGTGGTATTCAGGCCTCTGGTGCCGGCCACTGCAGTGGTGTCTTGAGCAGCCACCCAAGGCCTGTCCCCTGAGAGTGGCGCCTAGGTGTGCAGCGAGGGTGGATGTGGGTAGGTGATAGGCTGTCAGGCTCCCACCTCTGCCCTGTGCTTCCACTGCTCTGGCTCTCAGGGTTCGACCCTCAGGCACCTCTTCAGCGCCCTCCCGTGAAGTCGATGGAGGGGGTTTCACAGTGGCTAGGAGGGGTGGGCTCCTACTGGCCCCTCAGTGGCCCTGCTTGCCTCCTTTCTCTATCCTTCCAGCCTCCAAAAGAGCTGGTAGCTCCTGGAGACTTCTCCAAGCTGCAGTGGCTGCGGCATCACCAGGCGGGCCTGGACACCTGCTCTGCTTGCCTACGTCCTGCGGTTACCTCCCGCTCCCTGCAGACTCCAGCCAGGAGGGTGCCCATCACCCGGCCTGGCAGCCTCTGCGGCAATCACCTTAGGGACTTGGAGATGTGAGCATCCCTTTGTGTGACTTGGACGGCATTTCCTGACTTGCTGCTGGGTGAATTCAGTAAACCAGATGGACTCTCACCCCTACTGGACTTTGTCCATCACTTTCTCCTGCCTGGTGCTGCCTGAGGAAAACACAGAGCCCAGCCACACTGGTGCAGCCGCCAGAGAGACAGTCGGTCCACAGGCACAGGATCTCAGACGCGGGCTCTGGAGGAAGCCCAGCCAGGCGAGGAAGGAGGCTGGGGGCTGCAGGGCACGTGGTGCCACAGGGAGCTGTCCTGGGCAGGGGGCAGCAGAGCACAGTTCCTGAGCCAGGAGGCGTGGCTCAGGCCTCGGCCCCGGTCAGGTCATGAGGGCCGCAGCCCACATGGTGGGGAGAAGCCCCTGCACGGGCAGGTGCCGTGGGTGATTGGTGAGAGAAAGTGCAGGACTGGCCCTCACAGAAGGGGCCTTGGGAGTGGGCGCATGGCTGGGTGGGATCAAGCTGGGCACCAGCCATGGTGGGCATGAGAAAACTGTGGAGGCCAAGTGGAGGGGCCTTGGGGTGACCGGCCTGGGGTCCAGGAAGAGCTGGGCTGGAGGAAGGCATGGGCGGTCAGCACACACCAGGAGAGGTCTTGGGAGGGTGGAGTGGGCTCAGGGAGGCCCAGGGCCTGGAGGGCAGAGCCGTGGCTGTGAGCCTAGCACAGACAGGCTGGGCGTCCTTGCACCTCTGCGAGAGTCGCGCGCTCCTGACAGTATCTGGGTGTGGTCATGTGTGTCGTGTCTGCACGTGGGCATCTGAGGCCTGTGTCCTCCAAGTGTCTGATCCTTGCCCTTGTGTGTCTGCCGGCCAGGGTCAGTTTGCTGAGGACCCCAGGCTGAGCCCTGCAGAGCCTGAGGGTGGGCAGGTGCACGGGCAGGTCAGGGTCAAGGTTGCTGGGGCAGCTTGAGGAGCAGGGACTGGGAGGGCCACCAGGAGGGCTGCCTGGAGCCACTCGACTCTCAGGGCCTCTGGCCCCTCTGCAGCCTGGGCCTGTCCCCATGGTGGCTGCTCTGGGCCACAGTCCTAGCTCTGTCCATGTCTGTCCTGGCGAATGGGGACCTGGGCCAGTGGGGCGGGGGGCCGAAGACGGCAGCCCAAGCCAGCTTCTGATGCCAGACCTCCTCCTGCCCTGGGGAGCAGCCCCTGGAGGGTCAACTCTATGCAACCAACTCATTGATCCCTCGACCAGGTTAATTAATTAATTAGGGCTGCCGCGAAGGAAGGTGGGCTAGGCCCCGGCCACGGATCCCCCACCAGGAGCTTTATTAGTACATAAAATGAGTGTTTAAAACCCACGCGGCCACGAGTGTGCTGTCGCAGCTTTTCATTAAACAAACCTATAAAATTACTTGCCTCATTATGTATTTCCGCGACTTCCTCTGCCTTCGTTGCTCCCTCCCCACCTGCCTCCCGCCCGCTCTAAGTGCCTATTTGAAATCAATTTCTCTAATAACGGACTTAATGAGCTCATCAATTAGGGCTGCCATAACGGAGTGTAGCCGGGCTCTCCGGTTATCAGTTAAACTCTGGAACTAATTTCCATGCTTCATCTATCACAGGGTGCCCACGACGTTTGGCTGCTGCTCCGGGACGATAGGGAGACCCTAGGCCCTTCCTGCTGGCTGCACGGGTGTCCCAGGAAAGGACAATGAGGACCGAGGGGCCCACCTGGCCGGCGCACAGGGTGCAGGCTCGGCCACACTGGCATCATTAGCAGTAATTGATGACGGGGGCCCCAGACGAGGCGGCCTTCCACATGGAAACCCCGTTACACCTTCTCACCCTCCCATGAGGCCTCTTATGCCCCTCAGTCCTCTAACACACACCCCAACGGCTGCAAAGAGCCTCGTGTCTCCCCAAATCCTGAGCCCCCAAAGGAAAGCAGAGCCCCTCCTGATGTCCAGGCCAGAGTTGGCCCAGGCCAGCGACAGTGCTCAGGGGCAGGCAGAGGACCCCAGAGAAGGGCAATGGCCAGGGAGGGAATGAGGAGAGCAGAAGGCACTGAAGCTGACCCGGAGGCATAGAGAAGGGAATGTCATGGGTAGGCAGGGCTGCCACAGGACGTGGCAAGGTCAAAGGGACACATGGGAGAGGGACACAGGAGACCAGGCTCTGCGGGGGCCTGTGCTACTGGGGAGGCCGGGCAGGGCTGGAGCAGGGCCTGGGCGTGAAGGGCAGGGCCTCTGTCTCCTGCCACACCCAGGTTTGGGACAGCAGAAGGCAGTGGAGTCTCAGGGAGGGAGGTCCTGCGGCAGACCACCCTGGAAGTGCACAGAGGCTGGAAGAGTGTGTGCCTCTGCTCCGGCTGGGAGGGCCTCACAGCAAGGCAGGACCCAGGGAGCAGGGCTGCAGTCCAGGGCCCTCTGCCTGACGCCCTGGGATGGCGGTAGCGGCACATTCCTGCCCCAGGCCTGAGTGGCCACCTGGAGAGGAAGGAGGGGACCAGGGTCCCAGGCTCAGGACGGTCTGATTTTCCCAAGCCAGACACCAGCTGCGACCAGAGAAGATGAGGAAACAGGGTGCCCTTGGGAAACGGAGGCACAGAGCACATGCCTCCCTGCCCAAGTGAGGACAGTGCAGTGGCCCTAGAGATTGACCGCATCTTGCCCTGGCCCTGGCCCCAGCCTGCAGTCATCTTCACCAGGCTGGGCCAGGGCTCCTGACGCCTCACGTGGCACCTGCTGGACCTGCCCCACTGCAGCCCTGGCCGCCCTCAGTCCTAGCCCCAAGCCCGAGCCTAGGCTGAACACCCCCTACACCCAGGACAGCCTGGACAAGCCCAGTTAGCCCCCACCAGCATGGCCCAGGCAGGAGGCCACGGTCACCCCAGGGGCCCCTGGTGGCAGGCAGACCCTGTGCACATAGGGAGAAGGCTGGTGGGCTTAGCGGAAGAGGGTGCGGCTGGTGAAGGGCTGGGGCGTGCTGGTAGGGGCGAAAGGCCAGCGTGGCCTCTTCTTCCATCTCCTGCACCCCCAGGCCCACAGGGCAAAGTGGGCTTGAAGATCCCGCACACTGGGGGTGGACGGTGGCCCCTCCTGATGGCAAGGGGTGCGCGTCACCGCTTAGCCCACTGCTCCGGGTGATTCGTCATAGTCAGCCTGGATCTTCTCATTAGTGAGAAGCCATTAGTGCGGCTTTATCAGTGGTGGAGTCGCTGTGCGCAGGAGGCTGGCCCGGCCGCCTTCCAGAGCGCCACCTCCAGGCTGCCCTGGGGCGGCCCCATTGATGGGGCCAGGCAGGGCTGCACAACCCGACCAGGCCCTGGACGGCTGCTCCGGATCTCCCCACACTGGGCACAGCCGGGCTGGAGCTTGGGGTGAGTTGAGCTGGGTGGCAGTCTCAGGGAGGGAGGTCCTGCTGCAGACCACCCTGCAAGTCACACCAGGGCCAGGACCCTGCAGGGGGAGCACCTACAGGGGAGGAGCACCAACATGATGAGGAGCAGCACCCGCAGGGTGAGGAGCTACAGGGTGAGGAGCACCTGCAGGGAAGGAGCACCTACAGGGTGAGGAGCACCTGCAGGGAAGGAGCACCTACAGGATGAGGAGCACCTGCAGGGGAGGAGCACCTACAGGATGAGGAGCACCTGCAGGATGAGGAGCACCTGCAGGGTGAGGAGCACCTGCAGGATGAGGAGCTACAGGGTGAGGAGCACCTGCAGGGGGAGCACCTACAGGGGAGGAGCACCAACATGATGAGGAGCAGCACCCGCAGGGTGAGGAGCTACAGTGTGAGGAGCACCTGCAGGGAAGGAGCATCTACAGGGTGAGGAGCACCTGCAGGGAAGGAGCACCTACAGGATGAGGAGCACCTGCAGGGGAGGAGCACCTGCAGAAGGACAAGCCCTCCAGCAGCACTGTCCCAGGGACAAGGGCTGTGATACACATCCGAGGGACGCCAGGCACAAGTCCTGCCTCCGGAGGACTGCCTCAGGACGGCTACCCCAGGAGTCCTGGGTGGAGGGGGTGGGGGTGCTCTGAGCAGGGAGGGCACGGTCTGGAGAAGGCGAAGCAGCCTCAGGGGCAGGGGCTGGAGTGAGAAGGTGGGGCCAGCAGGTGGGGGGCAGGAGAAGAGGCCATGAGAAAGGGGAAGGGCCAGGTGCAGACCCAGGACCAGGATGCAGAGTCGTTGAAGCTGCACAGAGGTGTTTGCAGCGGGGAGAGGTCAGCGGGCCAATGACCCTACAAGGGCAAATCTGGAGGCAGAAGTGCATGAGGTGCAGCAATGCAGAGCCCATGGGGACAAGACAGGTGGCCTGGAAGCCAGGGCGGAGCAGGGAGGAGTGTGGGGACACTGTCAGGTGAGGGCAAGGCTTTGGAGGTGGAGCAGGACCAGCGCCTATGCTAGAGTGCTGGGGAGGGTGCACAGGCCAGGAGGGCCCTGTGGGGAGGACACGGGGGCCCAGGCACAGCCAGCGGGCATCTCAGACTCTGCACCCACAGCCTTCTGTGTCTGGGCCTCTCCCTGGCTGGCTGGGTCAATGCCCTCCTGCCCACGTCACCCCTCCCTGTCTACCACATGGAGACCACCCTGGGCTGCTCTCTGGGACCTCCGTGTCTTGGACACTGTCACACCCGCTCCCATCTGGCAGAAGCCGCTCTTGGCCATAAGGCACAACAGGCCCTCAGAAAGGTAAACCGAGCAAGGAAGGGTCTGTGGGGTTTAGCTACAGCGTGGGCAAATGAGGAGCACCTGCAGGGGGAGCACCTGCAGGGGAGGAGCATCTGCAGGAGAGGAGCACCTACAGGGGAGGAGTATCTACAGGGGAGGAGCACCTGAAGGGGGAGGAGCTACAGGAGGAGCACCTGAAGGGGGAGGAGCACCTGCAGGCGGAACAGCTACAGGGGAGGAGCACCTACAAGGGAGGAGCACCTACAGGGTGAGGAGTACCTACAGGGGAGGAGCACCTACAGGGTGAGGAGCACCTACAGGGGAGGAGCACCTGCAGGGGGAACATCTACAGGGGAGGAGCACCTGCAGGGGAGGAGCACCTGCAGGGGGAGCATCTACAGGGGGAGCACCTACAGGGGAGGAGCACCTGCAGGGGGAGGAGCTACAGGGGAGGAGCATCTGCAGGGGGAGCATCTGCAGGGGAGGAGCACCTGCAGGGGAGGAGCACCTGCAGGGGGAGCAGCACCTGCAGAGGGAGCAACTACAGGGAGGAGAACCTACAGGGGAGGAGCACCTACAGGGGAGTAGCACCTGCAGGGTGAGGAGCACTTGCATGGTGAGGAGCACCTGCAGGGGGAGCATCTGCAGGGGAGGAGCACCTGCAGGGGAGGAGCACCTACAGGAGGAGCACCTGCAGGGAGAGCACTACAGGGGAGGAGCACTGCAGGGGGAGCACTACAGGGGGAGCACCTGCATAGGCAGGGGTGATCTGGCTGGAGTCCTGGGCATCAGTTCTGCATGCTGTCTGTACTGGACTCCCAAGGAGAGTTGGCACGGAATTTTGCAGGGCTGGAAAGAGCCCCACCCTCCTCCTGACAGCGTCCCCACGCTCCTCCCTGCCCTGCCACGGCTGCTACCTGTCTTGTCATGGGCTCTGCATTGCTGCATTGTGTGGCACTTCTGCCTCCAGGGAGGATGGGTGACCCTGATGCTTGGGCTCTGCTCCCCATGCCGAAGCAAGGGAGAAAGTGGGGACAGTCAGGCAGTGGCTTAGCGTAGGGCCCAGTTCCCAAACTTTCCATGAGGGCCTCTTTCCCCACACTGGGAGGGCCACAGCCTAGGCTAACGGCCTCTGAACCCCACAGGACCCTGGGCCTCAGTTCCCTTTCCTGTGAAAGGGTGGTAGCACAACCATGCGGAGGCTTCCGCAAGATGGCAGGGTGCAGCTATGCCCGTGGGGACGGCTGAGCGCGCTGGAGTCGCAGAGGGGAGAAGGTGATGATCACAGCCGTGCTGAGGGAAGACGGCGCCAGGCTGCGGCCCAGAGTGTGGGGGCAGTGGAGAGGCCACGGGCAGGTAAGTCAGGTCCCCAAGGCCTGAGCAGAGGGGAACTGTGAACAGGAAGCCTCAGGCGGAAGGGCAGAGCTCCACCTGGGGCCCAGGGAGGCTCTGGCTGGGCTCCAGCCCTGGCTCTCTCCTGGTCTGCGGGCGGGGAGAGTCAGGCCCCCCTCATGAAGAGAGCTCACCTCCGAGCAGCTCAGCCAGGGGTCCCCACTAGAACACCACGCCTGTCCTCAGCCTCTGGACTCAGCACTGGCCCTGCTCACCAGCTCTCCCTCCTCACCCTTTAGACATGTCCCCACTGGCTGCACCTTCACTCTGCTCCCCCCCCCCCCCCCCCCCGCTTCAAGTACCTACCATGGGTCAGGCCTTCCAGAGTGTGTGGGCCCTGCCCCAGCCCAGGCCCAAGGAAGAGACCATCGGCTCCAGGGGTCGCTGCTGTTGGTGGGCTCTCCAGGGGGCTCTGAAGATCCGAGGAGGGATGGGGAAGGGGGGTCCTGGCTGGACTGGGGCATGGGCAGCTGGCCTTGTAGCGGGAAGGGTTTTCCCAGTGGCTCCCGGGAGGATTAGGGGCACAGCCAGCTCAGTTCATGGGGTGTCAGGAGCCGGAGGAGATGCCTCCTCCCCCGTAGAGAAGCCCACCCACTGAGCTTGCCTCCTCTGAGCTTGCCCCCAAGCCTGGTGTTGGTGGGGGCAGCCGTTCCTTCCTCCTTCCTGGCTGGCCTCTGTCCTTGTCCTGACCCAGCAGGCTAAAGGGGTAGAGCCGAGGCCCAGTGGCCCAGGCCCCCCACCAGCCAGTGGCAGAACCCCAATCCCATCAGTCCTCCTTCAGCACTTCAGTTTTGGGGGTAGACAAGCTCCTCGTGGCAACCCGAGTTTTGGCCCCCTCCCTACTGGAGGGCACAGGGAGCCAGGACAGTAGCAGAGAGTGGACACCATACCAGAGACCCCCAGAGAAGGGCCAGGGGGGAGCAGCCAGATTTAGGGAGCCTCCCACTCCTTCCATCCCCCCTTATGTGGGTACCTGCGCACCCCAAAGCCACAGGCTCCAAGGGAAGCCACAGGCTAGGGGCGGAGACAGCGCCCACCAGCTAAGAAGGGTTGGCATCCCCCGGCAGGACACCGTCCCTGGGGCCTGAGGGCCTCCATTCCCTCCATGGCCCCTCCTTTGCCCCAAGCAGGCAGGGCCTCCGGAAGGGACAGGGTTAAGAGCCTGGTGCCTCCCCCGTTCCTTTGAAATGGCTCCCTGGTTCCAGAATGACTCTGGCTTCCCCTCTTAATCTGTATTTTACGAGTGAGGAGCTTTGCATTATGCAAATCGTTAGATAGGAACAGGTGACATTTCAGCAAAGAACATGAGCAGGCGGCGGCCGGTGGCGGCCGATTTAGACATTAGTATTTGTCACCGGGGCGTGGGGCGGCAGGACTGGGCCGGGGAGGGCTCCTCACACCTTAAGGTGGAAGTCTGGACCCTGGACCGGCCAGTGCTGCCACACACCCTGCGCCACAGGACCAGGCTGAGATCCGCCAGGCTCCTCCCGGAGCTTGCTGTGCCCGCGGCTGGGTCAGTGCAGCCCCCTGTACTGACGAAGAAGCAGAGGCCGAGGGAAGAGGACAGGACAGAGCCAGGAAGGGTCAGCCCAGTGGACAGCCCAGTGGACGTCACCTGCCCCCAGGGGGAGCCTGCCCCAGCGCCCTTCCCCTGCAGGGCCATTCCTCCCCAGGCTCTGCCCCGGGACTGCACTCTCCCCCATGGCACGCCCACCCCTCTGTGCCACCTCCCACAGCTCCCCTGGGCAGGCGTGTGTGGCCGCCATCCATCATCCCTCTGTCGGACGCAGCCACCGTCCATTTCCCAGGAAGTTGCTTGAGAGGAAATGGACGAAAAGAGAAGCAAGCGCCACTGTACCCCGCAGAGAAGCCTAGAGCCCTTCAGTCCCCAGCCGCCTGCCAAGGCCTGCAATGCCCACCTTTGTCCCTGAGCTCAGAGGTCTGGGGGGCAGTAGGAAGACATGTGTGGCCCCCGGGGCCTCCCGAGGTCAGGGCTGGTGATGGTGGCCAGAGCACACTTTCTCCAGGAGATCCACAGGGACTGGGCCATGTAAGGAACCAAAGTCACCAGCACAGACAAGGACACCAGCAGGCCCCAGCCCAGGGAGCAGTGAGCTCAGGAAGCCCTGTGTCAGGGTCCCATGGCAGCTCCCAGCGCCAGCAGGACTTCCGTGTCCTCCAGGTCTCTGCAGACAGGCCATCTGGAGCTCCCGCGCCGATGGGCAGCTCCGGCTCAGATGGCCCCTGGTCCCGGGGTGCATAGAAGGAGGAAGGAGCAGGAAATACCTGACCTGGAGGCAGGAGGGCAGCCCACCCCAGTTCTTGAGACAGCCCCTCTCCGAGTTCAAGGGACAAGCGGCATATTCAAGGAGCCTGGAGCCTGGGCAAGTTTCAGAGCAGATTAAGGGAGATTGCTTTGGATATCTTGGAACAGTGCTCCTTGACCACTGGACAAGGAGCCTCTGGCCATTGTTGGGAGGTGGCCTCAGTTGTGTTTCTGGGCAGGGTTGTAGTGCCAGGCTGTGGCTCTGTGGAATTCCTTGCAGTATTTCCTGTCTTCAGGTGACAGGTGTGACAGTGCCCTTGTTCATCTATCTGCCAGTATTGACATCGGTGACTCCACCCTGACAACCTTACAGGACTGCAGGGCAGGGACACCAAGGGAGAGGCTGTCCTCAAGCTGAGGCCAGAGGACTTGGAGGAAGGCAGTGTCTCGGGAGCCTGGGAGACTGGGAGCCCCAGCCCCACCCCGGCTTCAGCTGCAAGGAACCGCACAGTGCGGGGGGGGGGGGGGTGTCCTTCGGGAGAATTGGGGGCAGAAATGAATACATGGGATCATGTGAGAGAGGAGGGAAGGTCAAGGGCCCTGAACCAGGAACAGCCCAGTGGATGTCACCTGCCCCCAGGGGGAGCCGGAGCCCTTGCTTGGATCACCCCCTCCCCCACCTGGTCAGCGCTGAGGGTGCTGAGGGGAGAGCTGGCTGCAGGTCGAGGGCTCTGCCCCCTTCCGAGCCCCACCACGCAGGCCCCTGCCCCAAAGCCTGCTGGGGCATGGAGTTGGTCTCTGTGGAACAGGCTCTCAGAGCCCAGAACTTTGAGTTCTGGATCCTGTGGGTGGGCTGGGTGTCCTTGGGGCGAGAAGGGAACGCTCACTGGCCCATTCCCAGCGAGCAGCCAGGGGTGAGGCAGCAGCGGGTCCTCAAACATCCAGCAGCCTACAGCCGCTCAGCAGTCTGCAGGCCAGGCAGCAGGGAGACACGCAGGCAGCGGCCAGGAGCAGAGCACCCCATGAGCCCAGCATGGGCCCAGGAGGCTCACACCTGCCCACGTGGGGAGCGGAGGGCCTCACCCTGCACCCAGCAGGGAAAGACAGGGCAGGAAACGCAGCCCTCACCACCACGCTCCACAGCGTCCCTTGCCTGGCCCAGGATCCCCCAGGGCCCGTGCCCCCTCTGCACTCCTGCCATCTGGGGCAGGGCTCCCCAAACGACAACCCTACCATCCCCCATGGGGTTCCTGCTTCTCAAGTGTTGGTCCCTGTCCCCAAAGGGCATTCCTCCCCTCCTGAGCCCTTTCTCCACCCAGGCCACAGATCAAAGCAAACCCACAGCCCTGGGAGAAGTCAGAGCAGCGGGTGAGCACAGCATGAAGCCCCTAGCAGACCAGGCACCTTCCAGGGCACCCAGAGGCACAGCGCCCCAACAGGGTTGGGCACATGGGGTGGGAAGCCTACGGGCAGGGTGCACCCCAGCTCAATGCCCAGCCGTTGCCTGGGCTGCTCTCTGTCCCCTGTAGCAGTTCAGAGTTATGCACGCTGGTGACTGCCCTGACCCTGGGGCTCTCAGTGTCCCCTGTCTGGCATGGCCCTCTCTGCAGCCTTCTCCAGTGGATGGCCCAGGACACCAGCCTTATCTGTCCTGCAAGCCCCTGTGCAAAAAAATTTGGAATAAACGAAGACTTGAAAATGGACATGTAATTTTGCCTTTTGAAGATGTCCACACTGGTGCATTTGGCAGAGCGTGGGTCCCTCCCTGGTCTGCCCAGGAGCCTCACCCAGACCCCAGGGCCCTGCAACCCAGCTCCCCATGTCCCCCACCCTCTCCCTGCAGCGGTGTGTGGGGCAGTGTCTCTTTCCCAGGAGCACCCTGCTCTCCGCAGTGACATTTAAGATGAAAAGAAAGGGACAGTCCCTGCTCTAATAGTGTAGCAGGCCTGAAATTAGCATGAGAAAAGGAAACTGTCCTTATCAGGAGGAGTGTGGACGCTGCTCAGCTTCCGTTCCTTTGTCTATTGTCAATAATCACTTACCGTCAGGCCCATAAATGTCATTCTTGGGGTGCTCATAAACAGCCCGTCCCTTTTTAAATTAGCAGGTAGAGATATTTATGGGTTTCTATTAAGGTGATGATGGGGGAGTTGAGAGCCCGGTGGCCCCGATAAGGGAGAGGTTGGGGAGCGGCAGGAGGCAGGGAGCCTCGCCAGCCCCTGCACCCTCCCTGCACTCCCGAGGGCGCCTGGGAGGCTCCGCGTGGGGCGGGGCTGTCCAAGGGCAGAGGCCACCCGCTGCTTGAGGGGTTGCATTTCAGTGTGGTCAGGGAAGGGGGCACACCCCCACCTACCCCCACCCAGTCCCACCTGGGGGCTGGGCCTCAGCTGCTCATCTGAGAGGTGGGCGGAGCCGAGCTGCAGCCGAGCTGCCTTGGGGACAGCAGAAGGGCAGCTCCAGTAGGCAGACCCGCGCGCGCGCGCGCGCACACACACACACACACACACACACACACACACACACACACACACACGGCCCTCCAGAGCCCTAGCTCCGCCTCCCCCAGCTCCTCCCTCCTCTAGCTCCTCCCTCTTCACAGCTCCTCCTCCTCACAGTTCCTCCCTCCTCCTGCTCCTCCCTCCTCACAGTTCCTCCTCCTCACAGCTCCTCCCTCCCCCTGGCTCCTCCCTCCTCTAGCTCCTCCATCCTCATAGCTCCCTCCTCCTCACAGCTCCTCCTCCTCACAGCTCCTCCTCACAGCTCCTCCTCCTCCAGCTCCTCCTCCTCCAGCTCCTCCTCCTCACAGCTCCCTCTTATTCACAGCTCCTCCTCCTCACAGCTCCTCCTCCTCCAGCTCCTCCCTCCTCACAGCTCCCTCTTCTTCACAGCTCCTCCTCCTCACAGCTCCTCCTCCTCCAGCTCCTCCTCCTCACAGCTCCCTCTTATTCACAGCTCCTCCTCCTCACAGCTCCTCCTCCTCCAGCTCCTCCTCCTCCAGCTCCTCCTCCTCACAGCTCCCTCTTATTCACAGCTCCTCCTCCTCACAGCTCCTCCTCCTCCAGCTCCTCCTCCTCCAGCTCCTCCTCCTCACAGCTCCCTCTTATTCACAGCTCCTCCTCCAGCTCCTCCTCCTCCAGCTCCTCCTCCTCCAGCTCCTCCCTCCTCCTGGCTCCTCCCTCCTCCTGGCTCCTCCCTCCTCCTGGCTCCTCCCTCCTCCAGCTCAGCCCCTTACTCCTGACCCAGGCTTGATTCTGTTTCCACTTTCTGGGCAACTTCCTTTCTCTGGTCCAGGACCCCATGCTGCTCCTGAGGCCCTTCTGGTCTGGGATGGCCCTACAGTGGGCCACACTGGCTGGTGTCTGGTAGCGCAGACCCGGGGCTTGTCTTGCATTGTTTCCTGGTCAGCAGGTGCCCTTGTCACCTCCCAGCAGGGTCAGTGAGATACCTCAGGGGTCATTGGTCGTGTGGCCCAGATGACGTCTGCCAGGGGCCTCCTTGGGCAGGACCTGTGCCCTCAGTGCTCCTTGCCTGGGTGGGTCACTAAGAGCAGCCCCTCCCCAGGCGGAGTCAAGCCCCCTCCTGTGGGGTCTAACATTCTTCTTGGGTCTGGGAGAAAGACTGGCAGAGGGGTCCCTTTAAAACAGAGATGGCCTCCAATGCCCCATAGCCCTCATGCTCTCGGACCCTGAGGCCATACCCTGGCCCGTCTGCCCGTCACCTTGCAGACGTGGCTCACACAGGCAGGAACAGGAGGTGCCAAGGAGCAAAGGAGTGGCTGCACAGAGGGTGACCAGTGCAGGAGCAGTCTCCCTCAGTGCTGGAGCACCCACGTCCCCTCACGCTTGTGGCTGGACTCCCCCAGCCGCCACAGTGAGGCCAGTCTGCCTGAGCCCTTGGGTTGCCTTGTCCCTCCCTCCCTGTGGGTCAGCACACTTGACACAGAGGTTAAAAATGTGCAGCACACACAAGGGGCAGGCAGGACTCACAAAAATGCCCACAGGGACTTCAAGATGCTGGCCTCCTAAACTGTGACCCTGCACTTCATGACAATGTCAACAGTGGGGGCACCATGAGGAGGGAAGTCGAGGGGTCAGAGGTATGCACTGCCTGAGGCAGGCACGGAGGACTGGGTGAATGGGCAGGAGACCTTGGGGACTTGGGGGGGGAGGGCAGCAGGAAGACAGGAAGTGGGGAGGCGAGCATGCAGGGTGGGGCATGGGGTAGTGCCATGCGGGGCCGCCCATGTGGGAGCCCAGACACATGGGCCACTCTCAGGTCCCCACCCAGAAATGACTGGCTACCCCTCAGGTCCCAAGCAGCCAGTCTCCCTCCTTGCCAGAGTGACTAGTGGGAAGACAGAGTGAGGTGGCCACTGGGACCCTAGGGTGGGCTGGGAGAGAGATCAGTCTCTGAGGAACTTGAAGTCCAGAGGCCATCGCATGGCATGGGAGGGGAATGGCCCTGCAATCCCTGGCACACAGGGCCCTCCAACCCCTCTGTGGGGCAGCAGGGCAGGCCCGCCCTGCTGCAGGGTGCAGCTGGCAGCCGGGGTGGAGCCCCGGGGACACGCGCAGGCTGCAGCCTCCTTCCTGGGCCACCGCAGTGCATCTCGCAGCTGGCTCCGCAGCCGACCACATTCCACCTTAAATGGGTTTGATCAGCGCTGCACCGGTGAGCGCATGCTAATATTGGCTCCAATAAAGAGCAAATCAGGACCCAAGTCGACTCGTCTTATCGCACAGTCAGAACTGATGGCTGCAGAAGTCATAAAGATCCCATTTAATCTCGCGCCTATCTATCACGCGGCCGTCTTCATCCTCTTTGTGCCGGGGTAATATGTGCTCATTACGGAAGCAAAACAGATCTGGCATGAATAAACGCGGATGGAGTGCTCACTTGGAACGTGACAGCATGATCAGTGGCGGCCGTAATCGCAGAGAATCGAGGGCTAAATTATTCCATAACCGTGATTTGAGGGGACAGCCCAGAGCACCCCACAGCTGCCTGCGGTGCAGCGACGTGTCCTGATAAAACATCCTTCCCAATTTACGGGGCCGCGCTTGACTAATCTGCCGCGGTGCGCACACTGGCTAATCATGCCATCAGTGCCGGAGAAGGGGCTCAATTGGGACTCAAATGAAAGGAGATTGGAGAACCACCCTCAATTGAAATTACATTTGTAAATGAGCCAGAGTTTTCTGTTCAGACTGTGAACGTTACGGTAAATCTGCCCGAGATGTCGTCAGCAGAGGGGTGGGAGGGTGGCGCGGGGGTGCTGGGACGCTGCCTGAGACTGTAGCTGGGAGCACCGAAGGGGCTGAGGCCCCTGTTCCCAGCTCCCAGGAACTGCATTGGCCTGAGGGGCAGCTCTGGGAGAGGAGAGAGGCCAAGTAGGGGCTTGGGAAGCAGAGCCTGGTCTGCCAGAGATGGGCCTCAGCTTACCCATCTCTAAAATGGGGAACCAGCAGGGCAGGGCGAGACGGCAGACATGCCAGAGCCTGTGGGCCTCCCTCTGCCCACCCACCCCTGCACACCTGCCCTGGCCACCTCCTTCTGTCCCATTTCCTACAGGCTTATATGTCTCTCTGGTCCTTGTGACCGAGGCGTGTGGTGCAGGCCCATCCCACGGCACAGGGTCAGAGCAGGCAGTGTGTAGAGGCCCGTGGGGCTGGGGACAGGAGGCCCAGGAGCTGGGCCCAGATCAGTCTGAGAGGTCATGACCCAGGAAGCCACACATGAGCCTGTGGGGGACACTCCAGGAGGTGACCATCCTGCAGGTTGCCTGGGGACAAAGTAAGCCTGGGCTTGAGGCACACAGGCAGCAATGGGGAGCCTGGGAAAACCTGGGGGGCACGGGCAGGGACCTCAGTAACAGGCGTGCCAGGCCCAGGTGGCAGCACTGCTCATGCGCCCACCCACCCCTACGCCCTTGGCAGTGGGGTAGCGGCCCATGTCCAGCCACCTCCCCAGGGACACTCGGTGAGGAGACTGCGGGACAGAGGAGGGGAGAAGCTGGCCCTGGAGGTGGCCACACAGCCATGACCCCAGGAAAGGGCCACCCAGGTGGGTTACTGGGCTGTTTGTCCCCTCCCCAGATGGTGGCAGAGTCCCTGCAGTGGGTGGGCAGACCAGGGTGGCAGTGGAGCCCAGCCAGGTGATGTGGCCAGGCCTGTGGCCACAGAGGTCTCTGCCTGCTCTGCGGGGCTCCCTGTGCTGCTGGCCGTGTGGCCCCACGGCAGGCAGCGAGCAGAGTGGCGCATCACTCCTCTTTGGCCTTTATGTAAATCAAGGCCTAATTAGCCCATCGGGCGTTTGTGTAGAATATCATTTTTTTAATTACCAGCCCTGGGCAGGTTTGGCTGCTGCCTGTTGTGGGGCCAATTACCATAAATCCCCCGGTAACAATTAACAGTGCTGGCGCCCGCTGCGCGGATCCGGTGTTATAATTGTGCTCCCGCTCTTGTTAATTGCCCTATCTGACTCTTTACTTTTTATGCCGCTCATCTGCTCATTACCGCAGCCATTTAATTCAATTAGCGCCTTAATTAGAGGAACAGCCTTGTCCAATGTCGGGGTCTTGTCAGGGAGCGGCTTGATGAGCAGAGACAAACAGGCCTAGCTTGCGCCTTGGAGGCAGCAGGGCCTGGGGGCCGGGGGGCGGGGTGGGGCTGCCCGAGAGGCGTTGCCAGCCCCCTTTGACCCTGCCTGTCCTAGGGGTCCCCGGAGGCCACAGGAGCAACCCCATCCCTGCTCCACAAGTGCCATCCGCCCAGGACGACCTTCAGGAGGCTCGCAGGTCTGTCCTACCCACCCCCTGGCAGACACTCCAGGCCCACGCCCACCCTGGACGCTCCCCCAGATGGGCACTGTGTCCAGGGTGGTTTTGTTTTGGGCCAGTCCATTGAAATTGCTATTCCCTGCCTATTAATTCTCCTAATTAGAATTAAATGAAGCATGCTAAATTGCTAGATTAACCAATAATTAAGCAGCCATCGCACTAAAACTGAGTACCCGTGTGGCGGGCATCCTCCTCAGCTCCTGTGCCAGGGCCCGGTGGACACAGGCCGAAGGACCTGCCCACAGGCAGGTGACTGGTGAGGCTGCAGCCCCGCCCTGCCAGAGCCTGCCCAGGGGTGAGAGCACTTCGCGTGCCCACACGTGTGCAGACGTGTAAACGTGTGTGGGAATGCGTGTGGCGGGGAAGCCACACACGAGCCTGTGGGGGACACTCTAGGAGAGGACCGTCCTGCAGGTTGCCTGGGGGCGAAGTGAGCCCGGGCTTGAGGGAAACAGGCAGCAATGGGGAGCCTGGGAAAACCTGGGGGGGCACGGGCAGGGACCTCAGTGACAGGCATGCCAGGCCCAGGTGGCAGCACTGCTCATGCGCCCACCCACCCCCAACGCCCTTGGCAGCGGGGGCAGCGACTCAGACTAGGCAAGGAACATGAAAACACCCCCCACTACCCAGGAGGGAAGGGGCAGGCGGAGGGTGCGCTCCAGCTGCCACCGTTACAGCCCCACGCCTAAGCAGGGTGGCCCTTGAGGGGCTGTCCCAGAGGCCCTATGCCCTGGGGCTGGTCCCGCCCAGCTGCCAGCACTGCACCAGCATCTGCAGGGGGCCCCCTGGTGGCCACTCTGGGCCCTGTCTCAGAATGCCTCACCCCTCCCCTTGAGCACGTCCTCTCCACCCTGCACCCTCAGGAACCCCAAGCCACTTTGTGACAGACCTGGGATCAGCACATCCTCCCTTAGCAGCCAGACACGCCCTCCCTGCGCCCATCCTGTGTCCCAGCTCATGGGTCGGGGGCATTGAGGAACGCCAGTCACTGGCAAACCCAGCTGGACTCACCAGCGACTTCACAGATGTGTGGCCACAGGCAGGTTGCCCACCTCTCCGTGCCTCGGTTTCCCCTGCCCTCTCAGAGCCGCTGCGAGGTTCGTCATGATGGCCCCCCCCACCCCTCTGTGAGGTTCGTCACGGCCCCCCCGCCCCACCCCGTGAGGTTTGTCATGACAGCGCCCCCCCCCCGCCCCCTCCACCCCGCTGCGAGGTTCGTCAGCTGCGAGGTTCGTCACGACAGCCCCCCCCCACCCGGCTGCAGGCTTTCTCACCAGGTCAGGGCGCCTCCTGTGGTGGCAGGCACACCTGGTGGTCCCAGTCGGGAGTGCAGGGGGCAGGCCCCGTGAGCGTCCTGTGGCAGGTGGTGTGGGGGGGGGAGTCCTTGTCACTGAGTACATGTGACAGGGAGGGGACAGGCTTTGAGGGGCAGCCCAGGATGGATCCTTTGCTCCCTGGGCTCAGCCCCCACCCCGCACTGTGAGCCGGGGACATCCATCCCCAAGCCCGCGGCACCCTGCCGTCCCTGCGGCTGTAAACTTCCTCATAACAGCTGCTCCTGCAGCCAGAAGATATTGACTCTGAGGAGAAACAATGGCACGAATAAAATAAAAATAAAAAAGTTAATTATCCTTTGTGTTTGTAATTTAATTAAAGATGCAGTAAAGTTTTACTGTTTTTCCAGGTGATGATGTTTAGAGCCCCGAAAAGCTATTTGTGCTGGGGAGATTAAAGTGCATTTTAAAATGTTCCCCGAGTACTTTCACATTTGTTGATAGATTTTTAAATTAAACTTTAAATTGTAATCTAAATTACCTCCAACAATTCATGGTCCCTGTAATGAACTCCCACCGTTCCCGCTGTCATCCAGCTATGATGAGTGTGTGCCTGCTCCGCGGCCAGCGCCTGAGGAGCTGGGGCCAAACCAGGAGGCTGTGCACTGGCCAGGCATGGCGGCAGGAGGCTGTGCACCGGCCAGGGGGCCTGGCAGGGCCACCTGCTGAGGTCTCTCTGTTCCTGATCCAGAGACCCCCGTGGCACCCCCACACCAGGCTCCTCACCAGGGAGAGAAGATAATCCAGCTGGAAGAGGCCAGCCTCACAGCCTCTGGGTGAGGCCAGAGAGCTCTCCCAGCGCCTGCAGCGGCTCAGAGGCAGAGCCTGGCACGGGAGGGAGTGTCCAAGCCAGCCCACATGGGGGAGGAGTGGCCCCATCTGCCCTGGTCTCTGATTCTGACCCCTTCTTCTCAGGGCGGCTCCCAGTGGGCCCCAAAACTGAGCCTCTGCCAACCATTCCTCCTCTACCAGCACAGCTGCCTCTGGGCCACGAGGTGTGGGAGGCCGGACAAGCTCTTAGCCGGCGACTGCGGCCACGTGGGACCAGGCCCTCGTGTGCCGGGGAGAAGAGCAGAGGGCAGGAGGCCTACACTCGGATGTGGGTGCATCTGCCAGGGCAGTCTTAGCTCCGTGTGGGGCAGAGCCAATGCCATCTACCCACCAGCAGGTGGCCACTGGCCTCGGCCGTATCACAGACACTGTGGGCTCTGTGGTTTACTGAGTGGGCATTGAATAGCAGCGGTTGTGAAGTTCATGCCCACCTCCTCTGGCCACCAGGCCCCTCTGTCCATGGGCTCAGGGCCAGTGCTAGGGTGCCAGGGACTGACAGACAGCCACATAGAAAGACACTGTCACTCCATCCTCCTTAATATGGAGAAACTGCTCTGCACTAGCCATTCACACAGGACTAAGCATGACTATCTGTGTCCATTCTGAGAGGTCCCTGCTCATAGCTCTTCCCAGACTCCCTACCACCAGCCTTCAGATCCCCTTCATCCCAGACCCCTGACCATCCATCCAGCCAAGTAGGAGCTGCTGCCCTTGGACCTGACCACGCCGGACACATCCCACTGAGGCAGAATGGACAACACAGCATGCTGCTTGCAGCTCTGCCCACAAAAAGGATGTTCCTTCTCCACTGTCCTTCAGGGTCGTCCCCGAGTGGTCTGCAGCTGTCCACTTTTAGACCTCTCAGGAAGCCAGACATCCCCAATCCACTGGCCCTAAGGAGCCCCTGTGGGATGGGGTGCAGGGGTGCCAGAGTCCCTGCTGTGAGAGGGATCCCGGTGCCTGCCATTCAAATGCATCCCACTTCTAGGCCTGACCGGCTGCGTCTTGAGTGCTCTTTCCATGTTATGGCAGGTTTCGGCCAACCTGCCCTCTAAGTGGGCCACGGAGAGAAGCTCAGGCCCCGGGCACCTGACTCCCACACCTGGTGCTCAGTCCCCCCAAGGATGGCAACGAGGCCGAAGCTTTCTGCACGGGAGAACGGGCACCTGCAGAAGAGGGCTGGGGTTTGCTCCAGCCCGAGGTGTCCTCCATGACCCTTGCTGGTGGCCAAGGCTCCACACAACGACCCTTCATGGTGGATGACCACCACTGAGTATGTGTTGGCCAGCCAGGGGCCTTACCACACAGTGCAGACGGGGCTTCAACAGCAGACAGCTGCTTCTCATAGCTCTGGCGGCTGGAAGCCCAGGGTCCAGGGGCCGTGGATGTGGTATCTGGTGGGCTCTCTTCCTGGCTCCCTGTGAGCTCGCGGGGCAAAGAGCTCTGTTCTCTCTCCTCACAGAGCACTAGCCCCCTCATGGGGTTCCGCCCTCACGGCCTCCTCTGAACCTTCACCTTGCAAAAGCCCTGGGACTGGACACCATGTCGTTAGATCAGGGTGCTCACCTGAGCTGTGGAGGGCACAAGCATCAGCCCCCCTCCAGGGTCTAACCGATCACAGGTCTGGCAGCGGCCAGCACTGCAGCTTGGCCTTGGCTGTGGGTGGAGGTCACTGTACAGGAGTCTGGAGGAGCCTGCACTGGCTGGGTGCTGGTGCCCAGGGCTGTTGACGCAGGCCATCAAAGCTGCATGAGGTGCAGGGCCTGGGACAGACCGCCGGTCCAAGTGCCCGTCAAGCCGGGGAAGCACCCAGCCTCATGCCTGGTTCACGTAGACTCTAGTGATGGCCAAGGCTCCACACAACGACCCTTCAGGGCCACCCCTGTGTGTGCTGGTCACCCCCAGGGCGGGGCTCTAGTTCACTATTGGCCAGGAAAGCACGCCGGGGTCCCTGTGCAGTTCCCACCATGTGGCTCCTCCCAGGGGCCCCAGCCCTTGTGCCAGGGTCTTCCAGTTATACTCTGGGGGTGCCGAGTGAATTCCAGCTGGACTGGCAGGCCAGCGGCCCCCTGTAGCCAGTGTCTGCTTAACCTGAGTCCCAAGCACCTTCTCCTCGGTACTCAGGACCTAGTCAGGGCCTCAGGTCCCCATGAAGGCTTGGAGGGAGACACAGGGGCCTGCAGCCACACAGGTCCCCCCCTCAAGGGAGCTGCTCCCCTTTGCCGAGGGCCTCCGGTCTGAGAACTCTGCTGGACGACTCACTCGGGGTCTCTGGGGGTTTGCTCCTGTTCTGACCAAGGAGGCTCAGGCAGGATGCCAGCCTCCTCTCACAGGACACTGGGTCCTGCAGGGCAAGGCGTGCTGTGTCTGAGTCCCAGCGACCTTCTGATGGGCAGCCACCTGCATCTGGTCACCAAGTGCTGCCCTTGGCTCCTGCTGCCCTGCTGTCCCTCCCACCCAGCTCAGGGGCCACCTCACTTGGAGGGCAGGCTGAGGTCCCCTTCCAAGAGCTCAGCGCCTCCCCAGCCAGCAGAGACACTAGGAAGCCCATTTGCTAATGAGCAGCCCAGGGCCCCCAGAGACTCCTAGACCCCCACCGGCCAGGCTGCCCTGCCCTTGCCTTCACAAGGCTAGCCTCCTTCCTGGCCATTCCCTTCCCATTTTCCTTCACAGACGTTTCCCCCAACACAAGCCCCACCCCTCGGGTCTGCCCCTCAGAGTCCTAGGCTAACTGCAGTGGAACCGAGGGCATGAGAATGGGGAGTGGGCAGGCCTGCCCACTGCTGGCAGGTGAAGACACACTGCCCCCGGCTCAGCGGTGTCTGGTGAGCAAGAGCCCCACGGGCGTGACCTGAAACAGACCGTGGGGCAGCCAGGCTTGAGCATGTGAAGGATGGCTGGCCACTCCTGAGCTGTAGGGGTGCCCTGCAGAGGGTCATGAGACAGGGAGGCTGTGAGAGGCCAGGGCATCCTGCAGGGGAAGGGCAGCCACCACAGGCACCGAGGTCCTAATGCTAGAGCTCAGGACTAAATGACACTGGAGCCAAGGTGCAGCTGCGACATAGAGGTCAGTGTTGTGGTCAGGAGCCACCAAATATGGGAAAGGACATCTGGGGGACAGCCCTAAGGCCGTGGCTCTGCAGGTCCCCTGGACATTCTGGGCTTCAGAAGTAGCCAACACTTCCCTCCTAAGAGGATTGTGTAGAAGACCCCCTGGAACCCCCAGGCAATAGGGGGCCCCAGGAGGTGGCCAGGTCTGGTCTCTAGCTTGCAGGACAATGACCAGCATTAAATCCCAGCAGGACCCACCTGCGAGGTGCTGGCTGGAGAGGGAGGAAAGGGATGTCCCCAGGATAGCAGCAAGGAGAGCAACCCGTGTGGCATGATCCAAGGTCCCCGAGCACGTCAGATACATGGCTGCTCATGGCCCAGGAGTCCAGCACCTGATAGAGACACAGACCAGGCCAAACCTACTGCTGGGTGGCTGTTAGGGGCCAAGACAAAGCCATGTTCGATGCTTGGTGCCGTGGCTATGCCTGGCTGTCCTGGGAGGGACTGGAAGGGAGGGGCATGCTGGGAGGCACGTACTGAGGGGACAGACACCCCCAGGATTGTGCTCCAGGGCAGGCCCAGAGGACACCTGTCCCCAAGGCTGTCAGGCCTACCCCTGGAAGGCACTGGCATCACAAGAAGGTAGGCAGGGCCCTCCTCTGCAGGCCTGGGGATGGTCAGGGACGGGACCTGTACACCCAGGTCTGACCCCGGGATGAAGGGAGAGCAGGAAGGGCCATGGCTGGAGGCTGCAGAGGACCAAGTGGCCAGAGCTTGCTCTAAGCCTAGCACTCCCCTGTCTACGCTGACCACACATCTGCAGGGCACTACTGCAGGCCCCAAGCTCTGTGGTCACCCTCTGTGCTGCCTGCTGACCCGGCCTCCTCCCCAGAGCCATGCAGGGCCAATCCAGACCACCAGTGGCGTGCTCAGCATGAGGCCGGGCCCCGCAGAAGACCCCAGGACACGGGCTCTCCTGCTGCGCTGGCTCCTCTACCTGCAGCCAGTGGCTCTCCCCAGTGGCCTTCTCTGGCCAGACGGGCTCTCCTTCCTGCACAGCACTTGGAACTGCACGATCACCTGGCTTTGCTTTTCTGATGGGCGCCAGCTGCACCTCCTGGTTTCCGTCCCTGTCCTCTGGTCCCAGGGCCTGGAGCCGCCCCTGGCTTGCTCGGCCCTGGCTCTTTCTGGGGGTTGCCGGTTCACCCCAGCCCCCCTTTTTCTTTCGAGGTTTGTCTTTTTCCAGGTGGTCAGATAATGGTGCTTCCCTGTGTCTTGTACCAACCCCCCCGAAAGTCCCAGACGTCATGAACACCCCCGTCCGCTGCCAGCCCTGCCCTGGTCTGCCAAAGTCTACTGAGGAGAACCCGCCACGTGGGACCATCGCACCATCCATTTCTCACCTTGTAGTTCTCTGGGGGTCTCCTCCAAGAAATTCCTCCCCAAAGCCACGAAGAAGTTCCCCAACACTTTTTCCTATCTGCCTACAGTCTCACCATCGTGTCTGAGGCTTTAATCCACATTTGGACTTCCCTCTGTGTGGGGTGTGAGGTTGGGATTCTTCCTTCTCTTTCCTGCAAAGTAAGCTGATGTCCCTGTGTGTCCTAGTTCCTGTTGCTGCATAAAAGCTGCTCTGACCCCCAATAGCCTCAAACAAGCCTCTCAACCTGATTTTGAGCACTGGGGACGTGGGAAGGGCTTAGCAGCGTGCTTCCCTTTGTAGAGGGAGAGTGGCTGCTTGTAACTGCAGCCTGAGGTAGCCAGGGCCAGTCATCCTGGTGGACATGCAGGTTGGTCAGCCACGTGGCTAGGATGTGGGCTGGTGGCTGGGAGCTTGGCCAGCTTCCAAAACCTGTGCCCACCACACAGGTTCCTCAGCAGTGCGGGCCTGAAGTCCTGCAATTTCTTGCTCTGTGTCCAGCTACTGTCAGACCTGTGACCCAAGAGAGGCAGGAGCTGTGTGACCTGTGCTGCATTTTGTGGTCACCAGGAAGTCCCTAAGGCCAGTCCAAGCAGAGGAGACCCAGATCCAGCTCTCAAACCAGGGTCGAAGCACAGACCTGTTATTTCATTTTTTTTTTTTAGTATTTATTTTTAATTAATTAACTAATTTTTTATACCTTTGTTTTACTTATTTATTTTTACGTGGTGCTGAGGATCAAACCCAGGGCCTCGCATGTGCTCTACCACTGAGCCCCAGCCCCAGCCCTGATTAACTAGTTTTTAATCACTAACATATATGTGGCGTGTATTCATCTTGTGTGCTATTTGGAAATGTGGATTGTGGGACAGCTGCATCAAAGCTGGGTCACATGCACAGCCCAGCCCCACTGTCGTGGGGACCCTGGAAGTCGTTCGTTGGAGGACATACCACATGCCATCACCTGTGGTCCCCAGGCTGCGAGAGGCCTCCTGCTGCCTCCCAGCAGCTGAGTCTGCCTCCTGTGCCAGCATGTCCCCCGCCCTTGGCCCCTGGTGACCGCCTGCGGCTCTCTGCTTCCATCAGGCTGAGCACCCCAGACGCTGCACCTGGGTGATACCCTGTGCCCGTGGCCGTCTGCCCCTGGCTGTCCACTGGGCACAGAGTCCCCCAGGCCATGGGCCTTTGCAAACATGGCTTTTCTTCCCTCCTGCCAACAGTGCTGCCTTCAGCACGGGTGCCCCACCCTCTGCCCACCATCTGCTGACCAACATCTGGGCAGAGTCCAGTGAAGGGGGGGCAGGTGTCCCCGACACCATCTGCATTTCCTCTGAACATGTGCCCAGGAGGGGCATGGCTGGGCTGCGGGGCGGCTTGGGACACCTCTACACCTTTTTCCACCATGGCTGTACAACTTGAGACCCCAAGAGTGTGCAGGGGCACCCCTCTCTAGCAGCACTTGCTGTCTTTGCCCTTTACTGTCAGTCATGCTGACAGGCGCGAGGCCAGCTTCTGTTGTGACTTCACGATTCCTAGGTGGTTGTGATGTCGAGCATGTCCTCACGTCCCAGTTGGCCTTTTATGTCTTTTTTTGAGAACTATCTATTTGGCCTTTATTTATTTATTCAATGGGGGTGGATAAGTGGGAAATCCATACCTCCAGCCAATTTTTCCCCCAACAAATTTTTAAAATTTTATTTTGACATAGAGTCTCACTAAGATGCTGAGGCTGGCCTTCAACTTGTGATCCTCCTGCCTCAGCCTCCCCGAGTCGCTGGGATCACAGGCGTTGCCATGAGGCCCAGGTTTGGCCACTTTTTATCAGGTCACTTGTTTTCCTGATGGGGAGCTATTTGGAGCATGCGCCTGTCTGGGTGTCAGTCCTGTGCAGCGTGGGGCTGGCAGGAGGGAAGGCCCCTCTGCAGGTCCTCTCTTCACTCTGGTTGTGCAGAAGCCCCTAGGTTTGATAAGTCCCTTTCGTCTGTTTTTGCTTTGTTGTTTCAGGGTCATGTCCAAAATATCATAGCCCAGGGCGATGCCAGGGAGCTTTTCCCAGACCCGCTTTTCTAAAAAATCATGCATTTTCCCGACATCTCTTTGAAAGACTCATGGCCACTGTCCTACATCAGGTTGCCGTGAGCAGGGGACCTGCTGGAGGGGTCCACAGTAGTCCTGGGGGTCGGCTTTCCGGCCCAGGGCCCTCTGTGCCTTTGACTGCAGGGCAGTCTCCTTCCTTTTTAAACACGTCTAAGGTGTTCTTCATACTCATCGTAATGTAAATGCTAAAATTAGTCGGTAGCATTTCTCAAGCATCTGTTATTTGAATCATCTTTAGGTTGCAGATTGACTCAGGAGCATGCCAGCATGCGAGTCTGTGAACACCATCCAACTCTCCTTGGCCGATTTGGATCTTTGATTTTCTTCGTCAGGTCAAGGTTAATTCTGAGGTCAAGGTTAATTTGTTCGATGCTATTGTGCCAGGACTCTGTGAGACTCAGAAAATCCATTGTCTGCTTTCAGAATACAGTGTTTAGCATTAACTGAGCACTAAGGTCCAATTGTAGCCATTTTAACTCTAGCCCTTCTCTTTGTCCTCCTCAATTTTGAAATTAGCCAGTTGCATAGATTGTAACCCCAAGTTCCTCCTCTCAGAGCAGGGGGCAGCGCTGCATCAGGGATAAATCAGGTGGACGGCCCACCCAGCGGCGCTTGCTAGCTAGGCTGGGTAGCTACTCTTGGGTAGCTGCAGGAGTGACGTCAGCCTTGCTGAGCTGCTTCTGAGCACGTGCCTGATTTATTCTGGCACCCCAGTATTTCCAACAATCTTGGGGGCTCATTGGGATATGTCACCCAGGGGACCATGGCGACACCCTCCTCAGAAGATACACACCCTGCTGCCTTGAGTGACCGCCTCCTTGTCGGGGAGGAAACCTGTGATCCCTGAGCCCACAACAAACTCAAAACCAAAAGTGGATCAGCAACACAGGGAAGGATCCCAAGCAAGCCCCGTGGTGACCAGGCAACTCCAGGCACAGACCAAGGTAGGAAACCTGTTCTTCAGAGAGAACTCCCTTGGTGGCCGGGACAGCCAGGGGTCGTGTAAGCGTGACTAAGACAAGAAACCTCTGGGGGGCTGGGGGATTGAGCCCCCAAATTGAAAACTCTAGTCTAGAGAAAGAAGTTGCCGGCAGGGAAAAGACACCACAGTTCCCGATAGCCCTCTGGGCCTCATGTAAAATCCTGGAAATCCAGGCACAGGACCAAAGGGAAAAAGAAACCAAGATGATAAAACACTCCTGCTTCATCTGTCCTCAGGAACCCGCCTCAATGCCTTCAGGATTTTGGCCAAAGTTCAGGGCAGATGGAGACTGGATGGAGACTGATAGAATGTGTAAATGATAACTGTCCTGATAGGAAGAGACAGATTATGCTCTCTGTTGGAGAAAGGGGCCTATGGTCCTCTTTCCTCTGTACTATTACCAAAACGCTCTTCCCTGATTACTAACACTGAGAATAAAACCAGTGAGACTCAGAAGGAGAGCAGGGCCCCTTGTCTTCCCTGGGAATATTTCGGAGAAGAGCAGAGAGGTACTGGGGCCAGGAGCAGCGGCTGCTGGCCCTCCCCAGCATGGTTTCCTTTCCTACCTCGACTGAGAAGAGAATTAGGACAACTCCACAGGGCACTTCCCCTTTACCCTGGGAGAGAAGAAGTCTGGGTCCTTTCCCTCCCCATCAACCTTTATCCTGTATGTGAGGATCTTCTGGGAGGAGGCGAAATCAGATTGATACCCTAACTCGCTCAGAGGTGAAAATTTTGATACGGGAACTGGAGGCTTTGTTAGATGCCCCACGAGGAGTTGCAGACCAATTAGACCAATTCCTCAGGCCCCGACTTTACATCTGGATTGACTTTATGTCCATGTGTGATGGCCAAACCAGACCTGGTTGTGACCTGAAAGCACAAAACCACTGTGGTAAGAAACCTGTGCCTGGGGAGGGGTCAGTCCCCCCTCAGCCTTTCTCCAGGAAGCCTGAGGGACCACGTCCCCACCTTTGGGTGGTGGATGACTGCCCTGGGGCTCTGACGGCGCCCTCTGGAAGTGTGCGGATGCCTGTGAGCAGAGCGGGTCCTCTCACCCGTTTCTGGGAGCACCTTCAGGTTAGAGCCCCTGCACGGGCTTCAGCCTCTAGACTAGGAATTTTTTAAAAGAGGAGAAAAGCCCCAGTGGTAGGACGGGCCTAAGATGAGGACCTGTGAGTGTCGAGGAAACTGCCGATCAGGGCTCGGAATCTGGGGTCTGCTCTCCTCTGGGTCCGCTGCGTACAATGAAGTTCGGAGTTCTCCCCTCGGAGAGATGCTTGCAGCTTCCCGACCAGCCTGCTTCCCCCAACACGTTGAGTAGTTTATTCCTGGCAGCTCGGGAACGTGAGCATCCAGCTGGACACAGTGATGGTAATGAAATACACCTGAGGGCCCTGTGAGAAGGTTAGAGATAGGGCTGCACAGGGAACAGGAGGGCGTCCCCAGCCCAGCCACCGCCAAGGCTCTCGAGACACACCAGAAAGAGAGGAAGCCCGCAGAATTTCTGAATAGATTGAAAGAACAGGTGAGAAAATATTCTGGATTCCATGTTGGTGACCCCTGAGGGCAAGGAAGGTCAACACCACACTCTGTGACTGACGGCTGGCCTGACACTGCTAGAAAACCACAGAAACTAGGAAACTGGAAGGACACCAGCCCAGGGGCTTGTGGAGGGGGCTCAGAGTGGTGGAGAGAAACAGAGAAAGAATAAAGTCATGCTCCCCGCCACAGAACAGGTGACCCAAAGAAAAGCAGGCCCTAAAAATCAGGGGCAAAAGGGGCCCCACTCAAGACACCCTTGGAGACAACAGACCCAGGGGACACAGCAGGCAACGGAGATGACACATGCTGCACCTGGGGAGCGCCGTTCTAGGCCCGGGGGCTGGAGGGGAAGGGAAAGATCCTACGTGCACAAGGCTTCTCTTCCCTGAGAACCTTTTCCTGAGGAACTCTGGACTCCCACGTGCCTTCAGGAGACGCACTCTGGTCTGACACAGGCGGCCCCCGTTCTCCTCTGCTCGAGGTTTCCTCAGAAGCTCTGTCTCACTGGAGCCCAGGTGGCCCAGGTCCACGCTCTGTGTTCCGTGGATCTTGTTTCGTCCAGCTGGAGTGGTCAGCCCTCCATCTGCCCTTCCTGCTGCCTGTATTCAGAGGTCAATTGCTCAAGGAGAAGGTGTGGAATCTTTGTCTCCTGTTCGACGTATGTGTGCATGCACACCTTCGCACCTGTGTGTTCTGTGTTGGGCCTGATGTGTGCTTTTGTCCATGTATCGTTTATATGGTACAGAAATCAACATACGGATAATGGAGGTCCATAAACTTAGTGAAAGAAAATGGATCCAAATTCCTTTTAGTAAAAAAAAAAAAATCCAAATTCCTTTTAGTTCATGTGACTTAAGCCTTTAAGGAAAAGTTTGATTTAGATTGGTTAAATAGATAAGACTAAAGATATCTTTTAAATTACTAACACACAAGCTTTTCTAGGTGGCCAATCATGAAAATGTTAGGTTCCATAAAAATGCTTAAGGTGCAACGTCCGTTGCTTTTAAGGATTCTTCTTTGGCAGGAATAGCCAACTTAAGGTGTTAACTAGACTTGACTGATACCTTGATTTTCATGGGTAAACTGAATGGGATAAACATTTATAATTGTGCTCGTTAGAGGAGATGTCTGATATTTGCAGTTAAAATACTAAAACAGCAATGGTTAAATATGAAATCAAGTACTCTTGGCTTGAATGATATGAGACAATATATTTGGGTCTATTAAATGTGTTTTTATAGTTTGTTGGTAAATGAGAAAAGACTGTTTCTGGGTCTTCACTGAAAGCAAGGTTACTGAGAGTCAAAATTCTAACACGTGATTCTATATGCAAAGAATATGAAAGTTCCAGCTGTGTTTCAAAACCCGTGAAACAAAGCATTTTTTACCTTGCTGAAAGGAGTAATTTGTCTAAATTCACAAATTTCCTAAGTATTTTTTCAGAAAGTAGATTTAAGAAAGGGTCTGAAACTAGAAAAGAGTTGTGAGAAAGTCACGGTGTGGAAATGTATCTTAATATGGAGAATTAGAAGGAACAGTACGCTACAGTCCAAGAGGAAAGGGAAAACCAAGGGGCAGACACGCTGCGAGGGTCCCGGCGGCAGCAGTAGGGCTTGGGAAGGCCAGTCTCCAGACGTCCCGTGTGTGACTAGGGGCTGTAATCAGCACAAAGGTATTCAAGGGTTCTTCCCTAAGGTCAGCTTTAATAAGCCAATTCTCTATGTTCAGAAATAACATGGCTGCTTAAAACATTGATCTGCTCTTATCTATCAGGGTGATTTCTTGTGTCTATCAGGTTTTAATATTTAGGAACACTAACTTAACGGATTTAGAATTCGTAGCTGTTTTAAAGTCTTCTAAATAATTACTTTGAAACTGGTTAAATAATCAACTGTTGTTTTACCTCATTCCAATAGAGTTGACACCCTAAATATATGTGACCAGAGATGTGTTTACATCAGAGATGTGTTTACATCTGAGGCCTGTCTGAACCTTGTCTAAGTTAATTATAAGTTTGTAAAATGAAAGTTTATGTAGGTTTACAGGCAAAGTAACCAGTAAGTGCTCTTTTATACATTGTATCCAATGTAGAAGGGCCCAGCTGCCATTTGAAGACCTGGCTTCTGTGTGCCTTGTTCAGTTTGGACCATCGACACTGTTTCCTAAACTGAGATTTAAAGTCACACTTTGACTTTTGTCAGTGTTGCTAACACGCAGACCTGTGGCTATAGTTACCCACAGTGTGGATTTAAATTTTTCTCTAAAAGTTAAATTTAGATGATATAAGGACACCAGTATAATTGTCATACTAATTATTATTGGCTTTTTTGTATATTAGATATATTCATATCCTCGAAGTATACAAGTCTTCTAAAATATAAAGCTTCAGATAGCTCTTTACCAAGCTGGTATATTCCAAACCAAAGTTTCTGTAGTTTTCTCTTCCAGACTTACATGAAAGTAACAATTTAGTTGGGGATCTAATTATGTCATTTGATGTTTTGTAATTGAGTAAAAATAACCTGTCACCAGCATGTGATATACAAAGATTTTGTGTTACTGTATTCATTGAGATGATGAGTTAAGGTATCAGAAGATTCTGATGTATTTAAAGGTTGACAGTGTGAAATGTGGAAACATTTGCCACTTCTTCCACAAAGAAAAAATTAAAAGTTCTTTTATTTGATTCGCATTTCAGATGTAATTTGCATTGTGTAAACTGATATTCATATCACCTCAGGAAACTATATATAAAAATTTTATAAGATGTTATTTTAAAAAGAAGCAAAGATCAGCTTCAGAAATAAAACACCTAAAATTAGTCAAGAGCTCCATTTCACTTGAGATAAGGCTCTGCCTCTTACCCCACTCCATGTTAGGAGGGCTCCAAAGTAAGTCAGAATTAAGCACATTTCAAGTTATGCTGGAAGGATAGATTTTTATTGTAAGGGTTACTGTGGTCTCAAAAATAAACAGACAATCTAATACAAAAATTTAAACTTAAGTAAAGGATTGTATAAATTATAAAAGGTATTCAAGTTTATAAAAGAGTTTCAAAAGAAAGTAAATCAGAAAAGCTCTCTTATGTGATTAAGTTATAAATTTATGGGTCTTTGTCAGGCAAAATAGATACCAAAGACATATTGGTGTTATTACAGAAATTATGCTTCTTGGTTCAAAGCTATTACACACACTGAAATGTTTTTGCTTTTATTAACTTCACTTTGTATTTTCCGTTAAAACTTTATAACTGTTACCCATTAATGTGTTTGCAGAGTGCCTGCTTCTAAAAGAACAGCCTGAGTTAATTTGAGACAAGAAGCCATCATGTAAAGTCAGATAGGATATAAAGTATTAGTACTGGAAGTACTGGAAGAATACTAATAATATTAGAGAACTATTAAAGTATTAGTACTTCCAGTACTAATAGTGACCACAATTAAATGGAAGGAGTAACTATAAAATTATAGACATTGAAGTTAAAACCCAGTACTCCTACTCCAAGACTGGTGAAACTGACCTGCTGGATGTTTCAACCCAAAACATGGAGACCAAAGTCAAGGAAGTAAAAGGGCCAAGGAAAAAGCAGCCAATATTCTGGGTCTTGCCTTCTAAGGTCAACCAGGAGAATGACAGGACCCTTCTAAGGGTGACTCCAGTGAGTCATCTGACCTCCCGATTGGGGGATCACGAGGACCCTAGAGAACAGGAAGCCACCCAGTGCACATTCTGCAGAGGAGGGTCGCTGGAGAGGGGAATGTCTCTGATGTTTCCAGGGAAGCCACATGTGGTCAGCAAGACCCTGGCCCATCCTGGCAGATGGCACAACTGGTAGAGGAAAAGCTGAAGGAGCCAAGAGGCTTTTCACAAGTTCCCAAGAGTGATCCCTGACAAATCTCAGCTGACTCTAACAGTAGAGAGGGAATAAAGGCCAATTTTGACCAACTTGGTCTTAAACACCCAGCAGGAGAGTATAACCAAAGCACAGCTGCATGTGGACATTTAAAAGATAAGACAGGTTCTTTTACCTGAGATGTACATTTGTGTCAGTCCTCCTGAAAGTAAGTAAAACTGGGAGGTTATAAAGGAAGCATCTTTATACAGGAGTGTCTGATAAATATTGCAAAAAGCTCTGTCAGAGTCACAGGTGTGTTCTGAGCCAATCTGAGACCTGTCTGTGCTTTTTTTTTTCTGGTATGATTATCATGAGCTGCTGCTCAGACTCCTCTGGAGTTTGCAGTTCACTTCCAGCCTGGAGACTTGGTTTTAATCAAGACCTGGAAAGAAGGCAAGCTACAGCTGAGTTGGAAAGGACCTTACCAAGTGCTCCTCATCACCAGGATGCCTACCTGGTCTCCTAAAAGGGGAGAACTCATTACCATGGGTGATTTCCACTCAATATATCTAGGATGGATGGCACAAGAACAAAAATGAAAACGTGGCCAAAGGGTATAAAAAGAAAAGGGGGAACTTGTGAGAGACAGAAAGTCCAGTGGTCCATTCTCAGAATATAGTATTTAGCCTTCATTGGGATGAAAGATCCAGTTGTAGCCAATTTAACCATAGTCCTTCCCTTTGCCCTCCCCAATTTTGAAATTAGCCAGTTGTGTAGATTGTAACCCTGAGCTCCTCCTATCAGAGCAAGGGGCAGCGCTGCATTAGGAATAAGTCAGTGGACCACCCACCCAGGAGTGCTTGCTAGCCAGGCTGGGTAGCACGCCCTGCTGCAGAAGTAAGGTCAGCCTTGCAGAGCTGCTTCTGAGCCTGTGCCTGGCTTCTCACAGCACCAGGATTTCCAGCAGGTTCCTCACTCCATGTTTACACTTTGTAGCTAAATTGCTGGTGCAGAAAAACATGGGTGGTTTTGTGAAATAATTGGGGTTTATCAAATATGTACATAGATTCTCTGCAGCCCTTCCTTTAAAAGGCAGAGCCTACCCCTGCCAAGTATGGGCTAGAGGTAGTGATGGTCTTCTCAGGAGATGGTGGGAGTGGCCGTGTGTGACTTTGGAGAACTGGCTGTAAAAGTCACCTCAGTGTCCTCTTGTCTGATCTCTCTGTAGTCACCTGCTCAGGGACAGCCAGCTACATGTCACAGGGATGCTGATGGAGCCAAGTCAGCAGGTCCCCCTCGTCAGGAAATCAGGCCTTCTACCAGTGCCAGAGAGGAGCTGATGCCCTGTGATGCATCACCTTGGAGCAGGTCCTCCTGCCAATCAGGTCCTCCAATGATGCAGCTCCAGCAGCGTCTTGATCTCAAGCTCACACGGGTCTCTGAGCCAGACCCACTGGACCATGCTGCTCCTAAACCCCTGACCTACAGCAGCTACAAGAAAATAAGTGCATAATTAATTATGCAGCACTTGACATTAATCAATGACCCTGTATCCACAGGCACTGCTAAGTCTCTTACCATTTCTAATGTGTCTGCTGATCCCGTTGAGTTTCTATGCAGGTAACCATGTTCTCCTAGAACTGCGGTGAGTCCCTCCCTTTTCAGTTCAGTGTCCTAGTTTATTTTTTCTTGTCTTATTCTACTCTTGTTGGTGACAAATTTGAGCAACAGAGATGCATGCTGTCACCTTAACTCTTGATTATGAGGGATGCCAGGAAAAGTTTTCTAATAAACACTGATGTTTGCTGTCAGGCTTTAAACAAGTTGCTTTTGATCAAGTTCAGAAAAGGTTCAATCTATTTCTAGTTTTCTGTAAGTTTAAACCATAAATAGGGGTTGAATGTTATCAAATTGTTTTTATCTATACTCACAGTAGTCTTTTCCTTTAGTTGGTTCATGAGATAAAACACATTTTGGTACATGACAGGATTTTTCTCATGTTGAGCCATCTTTGCATTCCTGGAATAAATCCATTTTACAATGAAAAAATATAAATAAGGTAAAATAAAAACCCTTGGGCTTGGTTATATTCTATTTAGGATTTTTATTGAAAGGCTCATAATTGTCCTTTCTTTTCTGATTTTGGAGTAAGGGTATCACTAGCTCATAAAATGAGCCGAGATGACTTACTCTTGTATTCTATTCTCTAAAAAAGTTTACATAAGAAATAATTAGTCTTTACTGAGGATTTTTGGTGGGAGTCGTTTGTTCCCTGTTGCAGTTTCTCTCGTGGATACGGGTCTATTTAAATTCTCTATTTACTCGGGTGTCCATTGGGCACTTCATATTCTCACAGAAATCGATTCATTCCGGGCTTTCTGAACATATTGGTGTATATCACTCGTGACTTTCCTCTAGAATTTCTGCAGTTGTTTTCCAGTTTTGTTCTATGTCAATCTCATGGTTCTTTTCTCCTTTCTTGCCAGTCCTGCTTGAGGTCTGCCAGTCTTGGCCTATTTATCTATTTAAGTTTCCTCTGGCTTTTAAGGTTGAATTTGTTCTCTATTCTCTGACTTTTGTTCTTATCTTTTGAACTTGACACCCCCCTTCTGGTGTGTCTGCTTTAGCTGTGCCTACCTCTGCAGCTGGCTGTGACAGTGGCCTAGTGTGTGGCCAATTTCTATGACTAATTTGCTCACAGAAGAAACCTGTGTTGTCTATGGGATGTGTAAATTGGAAGATGATATGCAATTGGATCTACTGTAACATTGAAATGCAAGGACCTGAGCCTGCTTCCACATACATCATGGCTTCATAGGAGGTTTGTTGAAAGTTCCAAATACCACAATGTATTCGAGTATTTCTCCTGGCGGTTTTCAGCCACAGCTGAGGGAACCTGAAGACTGTGTTACTTAATGCATACACATACATAGTCCTTCTATATTCCTGACCTATTGTCTTTTTGAGCAAGTGTCTAGTCTTCCTTGTCCCTTGTGATTTATTTGACCCTGATTGTATTTGTCAGATATTAGAATCACTACCCCAAATTTCTCTGGATCTTATCTGCCTGTGTATCTTTTGTCCGTCTCTTTATTTTCGGTCTCTCTGTGCTTCTGTACAATATGTCCTGCTGGCTCACCCCACTGTGCGGGTCCCTGCTATCAGATCAGCCCTGCGCCAGATTTAGCCGGCACTTGCCGGCACCGCAGACCCCTCTTACTCTGAGTTTTCTAATTTCTGTGTAGTTGGCCTATTTTGTCTTTTCTCCTTCTCCGGGGCTGCAAAGATCCCTCCTCTCTCCCTCTTTAACACTATAGCCTTGGGCCCTGCAGGTGTTTACCCACCCAGGCAGGCCAGCCCCTCTCTGTGCCACACCCTTTGGGCACCTAGAGAGCCAGGAGCAGAGGAGGAGGGAGGGAGGCAGAACAAGACAGGGCACCCAGCCCGCGACATTTCTGCAGTGGCACCAGCCTGATGTGGTGCATTGGTAGAGTTTCCTGCAGCACCTGCCCACGTGCCCAGTGCCCACCTGCTCACCCAGCCCTCGTCTGTCTTTCATGGTTGAAAAGTGAAGCCGTGGTCCTGCTTCATTTTGCACATGTGGTCTGGCCGGAGGCCCTCCCCTCCCTGTGGCTCCTTCCAGCTGTGCATTCAGGGTCCACCCAGGCGCCTGGGGTCCCAGGGAAAGAGCATGAGCCCCCACAGAGTGGCCAAGGAGGGACCTCAGCGTCAGAAGGAAACCCAGATTCCTGAGCTGAGGAATTCGCCAGAGCCCTGCTTACTTACAGGTCAGGAAGTTGGGGACTAGGGTCCCTTACCTGCAGGAACACTGGAGCCCCCTCTTGGAATGGAGGGAGGTGAATGGGCAGACATTCAAGCCCAACTGCCGGTCACCCCAGACCTCAGGCACAGCCCAGCGCCATCCAGTGGGATGATAAATGGATGCTATTTTTAAAGAGAGGTGCTGCAAAGATCATTTCTATTTGTTTTTGTGGTGTAGCTGGGCCCTCGTGCCTGCGTGGTAATGCAGCGCTCAGGGAGATAAACTAAGGACTGAGCTCTGAACCCACCCGATACCATCGGGCACCACAGCGCACTGCCGCCTAACAATCTCGTGAAGGTTTTCTAAATTAAGACCAAACAGATGGCCGCCGTGCATCCCCACATCAGCCCCGTCCAGCTCCACACTCCCATCCATCTCGTGTGGAGTGACGGCCAGCCAGCAAGGCAGTGTAGGAGCAAGGTGGCCTGTGGTGGCCATGTGGCCAGGAGGGCACAGCTCCTGCAGGGAGGCTCGGGCATGTGGTGGGGACCACACAGATCACTGCAGCTCTGGAGGAGGGGACGGGCCAGCCGCGGAAGCCTGGCACAGGCTTGGGCGGTCCAGGCTCTCGGCTGTAGTCCTCTGAAGCCCACTTAGAAACAACCAGCATCCACTCCAGCACCAGCCGCCCTCAGCTTCCAGAGGCTGGTCCTGCCCCAGCCCAGTCCCATATTCAGAACCAGGCCAGGCAGAGGCGAGGTGGTCCAGGCTCAGGGAGGAGAAGCCATGGGACCACAGAGAAGGACCACAGCCACTGGGAGGGAACAAGATCATCAGGGGTTAGGGCTGGGATTGTGGCTCAGCAGGAGAGCGCTCGCCTAGCACGGGCGGGACCCAGGTTCCATCCTCAGCACCACATAAAATTAAAGGCATGGTGTTGTGTCCATCTATACCTAAAAAAAAAAAAAAAAATTTAAAAATCATCAGGGGCAGGGTGGGGAGGAGTGGAAGGGCAGTGTGCCCCCTGGGAGCAGCCACCACAGGAGGAGACTGAGCCTCGCCCCAACGGAGGTCAGGGCTACTCCCCAGGATCCTTGACCACTGCCATCATAGCCCCAGGAGCTGGGCTGAGCTGGCACACTGGGCCTAGAAGAGTGCCACCTGCCCAGCTCCAGGGCCCAGTGTCTGACCTGCGGAAGCAGCTATGGGGAACCTTCCACCCAAGCAGGTAGGGCTGTTACCAGGAGCAAGGGACAGGGTCTGCAGGGCCTTCACACCTCCCCCCAGTCACCACTCCAGGGATGGCCCTGGGTAGGGGTCCTCAGGCCCTGGCCTACCCTGCCATTGCCCCGAGCACCCAAGCCACTGAGGCCTGAGCCCACCCAAGGTCCGAGAGTCAGACCAGCCTCGGCCCCTCCAGATGCTGACCCCTGGTCCCCCTGTGGGCTACAGGGCTACAGGCCTGGACCTTGGCCTTGGTTCCCAGGTGCTGCCCAAGGCAGGCAGGCTGTAGGCTTGCTCACTAGAGAGCACCTCACTGCAGCTGCTGCGGGGTGCCCTCTCCAGAGGCCAGCCCGGGGCCTCCCGAGTCAGGGCAGGTTACCCCTGCTAGAGCCGCCCTGTCCATCCGTGCTGTCCAGTTTCTCTCTTATGCAAAGCGCAGGCCTCCAGCTGATGGTCGTCAGGATCGGCGCTCACCGGGCAGTGTGTTCCAGGGAAAACGGACAGCACATGGGTTCAGTGAGTAGAGGACCAGGTCCCGGGCAGGGCCTGAGGCACCCGAGGCCTTTCTGCCTCAGCTAGCCACACCTGCTGCCCAGCGAAGGCCTGTGGGACCCAAGGGCTGGCAGTCTGCAGCTCTGAGATCTGGGGTCAGCAAGGCCACCCACACCCCTTCCCACAGGACCCTATCCTCACCTGCGAGGTGCATGGACTCCACCGGGAGTCAGCACCACACAGGCCCCACTGAGGCCAGGTGCGGATTTGGAGACCCCCTCGGCCCCTCCCAGGATGCTCTGCTGTGTGGGGCGAGCACAGGCCCTCGGGGCTGCCCCTGGACACCCTGCCCCACATCCCAGCACCCCCCCACCGGCAGATCAATAGCTTTGGAAATCTGAAAAGGGCCCAAACAAAGAAGTGGGCTTGTAAGTACCCAGCTCGTATCAGCTGATAAATGGCCCCCTCTTTAAGGGACTTATCTCTCCAGGACTTGCGGAATGAGGGATGGTGTCATTTGTCCTGTTGGCTCGTCTGGACCAGCCGAGCCGGATCTATTTAAAAGATAGTGCGATACTGTCGACAGCAATAGACAGGGTAATTGCAGAGCGACTGCCGGGGTATAAATTACACGGCTCTAAGTGGTGGAGTGGCCGCGGGAGAGCGGAGAAATTCCTGACAATTTACTTGTCCCTCTGCCCCGCCGCCTGCTTATCACGGGCCAGCAGAAGAAACGCGCTCTGGGTGAAAAAATTAAGTATTGATCAAATTAACAGTTTTTACTGATCTTTTTAAGGAGAAAAGGAGAGCAACAATTAAATTTAGAACACAAAAGACACGGCAGGATAACTCCTGACCCCCATGGCAAAGTCGGTGATGAGGACAAGCAGGAATCACAGAGGCAGACAGTCCACAGGAAGGAGACGCCCACGGCCTCCTGCAGGGCCCGCCACCTGCCCCAGGCCAGCCGAGTTCCTGGGAAGATCCCCCCAGCCACCCACAGAGTGCAGAGGTGGAAAAGGAGGCAGACGCAGGCTCATCCTGGGGTCCCACAGGGCCTGAGGCTTCCGGCAGCATGGCCCTGTGTCCCCTCCTAGTGGGGCCTCACGGAGACCACCACCCACTGCCATTCGCTCCCCCGTGACGTGGCATGGCCTCGAGGGCCGTGGGGCAGAGGAGCTCTCAGGCGGGGACAGCTGTCATCCTGATCACGATCGTCCTTGTCCTGGGCCTGTTCTCTGTCCTCAAGCACCAGAGGGCCCAGGACACCAGTGTCAGGAAGGTCTGAGGCTCGGGCAAGAGGACTTCCTGTAAACGGCCAGCCCTGGCCAGGTTGCGCACATACCCCTGGACAAAGCCCTGTGCCCTGGCCATTCTGCTGCCCTCACCACCAGCAGGACAGACACACGGCCTGTTCACTGAAGCCCCACTGAGGCTTCACCTTGAGCGGAGGGGTCGGCAGCAGAGTCTCGGGCCACCATCTTTAAGAATGCCACGACCCTGGGTGACCACTGGGCAGTGACCACAGACTACAGGTACCCACTCACCCTCTGCCAAGCTCCCACAGGCTGGGACTGGGGAGGACTCCATGTGCTGGGAGCGGTGCCTGCCCTGGGACAGGCAGCAGTTGGGTCTCCTTGGTGGCCAACAAGGTTCTGTCCCAACGCTAACTCTGAAGTCTGTCCCGACCCCTGTGGCACAAGGAGGTCATTGCCCCTGAGCTGGGCTTTGGGTGGGGAAGTGGAGGAGGAATGAGGCTCAGTGATGGGGCCATGCCCAGGGACCACCATGGGCCACAGCCCCAAGCCATTCTGAGGGCTGAGCCCACGGCCAGCCCACTGTGGGTCAGGAGCTAACCCTGCCCTCTCCGTGCACCTTCCGTAGGGGCCAGACACCTGTCCCAGCCCCAGGATGCCGCTGCTCCTGGAAGGGATCGATTGTCCCTGCTGACCAGTGGAACTCAGTGGGCCAAGGGAGCCACACCCAGTGGCCAGGAGGTGGGCAGGAGGATCTCCCCAGCAGGCACCCCGCCCAGCCTCTCCTTTTGGCCCAGCCTCTCTGGTTTCCCACGCACTCTGGGCCAGGCCCTGGGGAGACCCGTGAGGGAGGCAGACCAGCAGGGAGAGTCTGAGAAGGGCCCAAGGGTCCGTGTGCTCAGAACCAGCAGGCTTCTCTGCACCCCACCTGCCCCAGGGCTGTCCCTGCACCAGGTTCCCGGCGGTGGGCGGGAGGGTGGTGCTCTCCCCGCACCAGTGCCCTCTGCTGGGTGGGGGTCACGGCCGCGCTCCTGGAGGCTCAGGTACAGTTGTGAGAAACAGTGAGCAGAGGCCCGCACCCCTGAGACCATGTCCCGCAGGGCCACCACACAGCATCACAGCCACACACCCTCACCAGCCAGACAGAGTCCACCCCACACCCCTCCATGACCTGAGGACCACATAGTCCTACTCCTTCTCCATAGAGAGGGGCTCAGCTGCCACTCCGTGGAGTGCTCCCATGCGTCTCGTCCCTCATGGCCATGGCGTCTTCTCATCCACAGGACTCCACCTTGTGTCCAGCTCTTCAGCCATATCACCTTCAAGATAAACTTCTTTACAAAGGAGGCAGAGTGAGGCAGGGCCTCTGTGACAGGGCCCACCCAGAAGGGCCGTCTCCCCACTTCCCCATCAGGCCACCAAGTGTGTCCCTCAACCTCTGCTCAGGGCTGAGGCGAGGCCCCGTCCCTGCCTGCCCTCCCCAGGCCCCAAGCCCAGATGACCCAGTGCTTGACACCAACCTGCTGAGGGGAGCCGCGGGCTGCTGGTCCCCTGGCCCCTTCACACCCACCTGCCTGTGCCCTGTCCAAGCCCCTGTGGACTTCTGCCTGTGGGCTCCCCATGGTCAGGCAGGAGCCAGGCGGATGTCTAAGCACAGGGACTAAGCTGGTGCTGACCTCAGTGTCCTAAGAAACCCAGGACCCCACTGCCTGTGCTGTCCCTCAGGCCAATGCCCCCACCGGCGATGCCGTGTAAGCCTTCAGAGGTGCCCAGGGCAGCATGTAGCCTGGCACCCCTGGCAGAGCCAAGGATCTTTGTGGAACTATCTCGGGAGCTGAGGGGCAGCAGCTGGGACCCTTCACACAGGAAGCCCCAGGGCCTGCTGGGGGATAGGCTGCCTCCCAGCCCAGGGGACAGGCAGGGCGCGCAGCCCTGTCCCCCACTCAGGCTGGGGATGCAGAGTGAGAGGAAAGGAGAGGGCAGCCCTCTCTCAGCACCTAGGAGGGCATGAGCCCCAAGCCCACGTCCCTCAGAAGATGATTTTTAAGCATGAGGAATTGCTGCCACGGGATTCTTCCAGAACGCCCCTCCTGCGTTTGATGCCTTTTCTCTGCATAGTAATGTGTCTTTAAAAAAAAAAAAAAGAGCCACTGATATATGTTACAAGAAGTGTATCTCTTTCACTGAGACAGAACATTTTAATTCCCCGACACCTTTTAGTGATTGCTTCAATTTCCGAAGATTTTGATAAAATCATGCGGTTTAAGAGTCGCGGGAAGGAGGCTGGCGCGGGCAGAGCGTAATGAAAAGCTCCTGCTTCTCAGCCTTCACTTGACACAGCCCGGCTCAGGGCTAATAAACGCCGCGTGATAAATGTTGGAGCCACGATTGTAAAAATATACTTGTAATTGGGTTAATATGCCTTAAAATACTACCCATCAGTTATCCTCCCTTCTCCCCTGAAGCCTGCGCAGGGGTGCGTGTGGCCGGAGCCCCTCTCCCCCACCCTGGGGTCCCGCTTCCTCCATCCCTCCCTGGCCCTGAAGCCCCTTCATCACCTGTGATCTGACTGAGAGGCTGGAGGGCAGAGCCCCCAGTGCCCTGCTCAGCACATGGCAGGGGCTGCACTGGGCAGGACACGCGGAGGTGGTGCAGCCCAGGAAGCCCTCCACCAGTGCCCAGCTCCCTGCAGGTGGTCCTGTGCCTGCCCCGTGTGTCCAGCAGAGGCCTGAGGGCAGCCTTCCCCTCACTGCCCTCACCAGCTCTATCTCCACCCCAGGGAGCATCTGTCCCCGAAGGCAGGGCCCCCAGGGCTGGGAGACAAGCAGAGTGCTCAGAAGCAAGGCAAGAGGGACCCAGTGGGCAGGCAGCCGGTTTGCTCTGAGGAACAGCCTAGGCAGGGACAGGGCCATGAGCCCAGGAGGACGAGGCTCTGCCCTGGAGAGTTACTAGAAAAAAATGCACAGGAGTGAATCAGGGGATGCCAGGCTAGACCTTGGGAAGAGGGTGGGGTCACCAGACATGGCCTTGCCCCTGACCTGTCCTTCCACTCATGTTGTCACCTGTCCATGGATACAAAAGTGAGGTCACAGGCAGCACTGTGTGCTCTGCAGGGGATGAGACTCCGAATGGGCCCACTGGGTTCTCTCCAATGCCAAGGCCATGGCCAGCCCCACTAGTATTCTGCTCAAGTTTGTGAGCTTGCTGATTGGATGGATAGATGGATGGTTGGTGATGGATGGGTGGTTATGGATGGGTGGTTACCGGTGGATGGTTACCGGTGGATGGTTATGGATGGATGGATGGTTATGGATGGATGTTTAGTGATGGATGGATGGGTGGTTATGGATGGAAGGTTATGGGTGGATGATTATGGATGGATGGTTATGGATGGATAGTTACGGATGGATAGTTAGTGATGGATGGATGAATGGATAAATGGTTATGGATGGATGGTTACAGGTGGATGGTTATGGATGGATGGTTATGGGTGGGTTGTTATGGATGGATGGTTAGTGATGGATGGATGAATGGATAAATAGTTATGGATGAATGGTTATGGGTGGATGGTTACAGATGCAAGGCTATGGGTGTATGGTTATGGATGGATGGGTGGTTATGGATGGATGGTTATGGATGGATGGTTATGGATGGAAGGTTATGGGTGGATGATTATGGATGGATGGTTAGTGATGGATGGTTAGTGATGGATGGATGAATGGATAGATGGTTATAGATGGAAGATTATGGGTGGATGGCTATGAATGGATGATTATGGGTGGATGGTTATGGATGGATGGTTATAAATGGATGGATGAATGGTTATAGAGGAATGGTTGGAAGGTTATGGATAGATGGTTATGGATGGTTATGGATGAATGGATAGTTAGGGATTGATGGTTGGATGGTTATAGATGGATTGTTGGATGACTATGGATGGATGGTTATGGATGGATGGATTGATGGTTAGATGATTATGGATGGACAGATAGATGGTTATTAATGGATGGATAGGTGATTAAGGATGGATGGTTTGGATGGATGGATGGATGGTTAGTAATAAATGGTGGAGGGCTAGAAGATGAGCAGATGGATGGATGAATGGATAATTGGATAGATGGATGGACAGATGAATGAATGGATGGATGGATGGATGGGTGGGTGGGTGGTTATGGATGGAGGGATAGTTATGTATGGATGGTGATGGATGGATGTTATGGATGGTTGGTGATGGATGCTTAGATGGTTATGAATGGGTGGTTAGTAATGGATGGTGAAGGGCTAGTAGATGAGTAGATGGATGAATGAATGGATAGTTGAATAGATGGATGGGCAGATGGATGGATGGATGGAAAGGTAGATAACTGAATGTTTATTTTACAGAGCTTAGGGCCAGCCCCTAGCAGTAGGCTGTTCTGGAAGCTGATGCACAGATGTGGAGAGGGCTCAGGTAGCCTTTGATTCAGACCATGAGTGGCTCCTTTTCCCACAGGGCAGAGACCTTCTGTCTCTGAGCTCATTCTCCCCTGGAGGATTCTCAGCTTAGCCCTGGCCCACCCTGGCCTCCCTGCAGCTCTCACTCAGTCATCTGTCCCCTCTTTCCTCCTTCTACCCCTCCAGTTCTGGGGTCCAGGTCCTAGGCTCCCTGCAAGTCCTGAGACCTCCAGTCTGTGAGGAGGTGAAGATGTGAGGATCAGGACAAGGCAGAGCCTGGCAAGTGCTGGGAGGACCCCAGAAGGGGCCAGGGATTCAGGTGGGAAGGGCAAGCTGCACCACACAGCCAAGACCAATGTGTAGTGGGAAGGGCCACAGAGCCAGGCCCCCAGGTCTCAGTGTGCCTCTGGGGAGCTAGCCAACCAGGAGCCCACAGGGGGAAGGGCATGGTTCCTGGACCCCCAGCCCAGGATGGCCAAGAATGAAGTCCTGAGTGCTTCACTGTGAAGAGATGAAGCTCAGAGAGGCCAAGAGAGTGAGCCCAAACCTCAGAGATCTGGACAGAGCTGGAGAAGGCAGGCCAGGCTGGCTGGCTGAGCTTGGTCCGCATGTTGGTCTGAATGAGAAGGGAGGTGCCAATGGCCTCAGGGAGGAAAGTGGTCCCCACAGCCTTCACCACCCCAGCAGGGGCACGGCGTCCCAGGAGGGCACACCACACTGCCACTGCTCATGATCAAAATTGAGCCCCCCACTACAGTCTCAGCCCCACAGCCAAGCACGGGGCCAGCACCCACCCAGCCAAGGGGGCTCCCTGGTTCCCCAGCCTGGGCTGTGAGCTCCCTGAGTGGCAGGTTGGTGCCTCCAGGAAGATGCCCAGGGAGAGAAATGGCTGCCAGGCGGGTTTGGCAGTCACTGGGTGAGTGAGAGGCTGGGTGACTTGGGGGTCGCAAGGTGGGGTGGACCCTGGGGTGCAGGGGCATCTGGAGGACTAACTTGTCTGCGGCTCCACAGGGCCAGCCCTGCTTTGCCCAGCAGGCAGTGTGGTGGACATGGCAGCTGAGCTGGACCACAAGGGAGTAATTGGATAATTCCCTCCTAAGAGGCCAGGGCAGGAAGGCGCCCAGGATGCGCTACCTCCCCAAATTGCCTCCCTGTGGAAGCTGTTTAGGTAGCAGGCAGGGCACGGGAATGACCACGCACTGTCGGCTCCCCGAGCAGAGAAGGGACGATGGCTGGGGCCTCCGCTCCACACAGAGGCTGCGGCAGATGAGAGCGTATGCGCCTGCTCATGTGAAGTGATAGAATCGTGAATGAGCTGCTGACCTTTCTGGAGTGACAGGTGACCCGCGAGATAGCTGAGGTGGGCAGTAGCAGTGGCCTCGAAAATTGCTGCTGCTGCCTGAAAATAGACAATAAGAGCCAATGTGGCCTGAGGAGCCGTCGCTGCCGTGCTGCCGGGACAAAGCGGATTATCTCGGGCCACCAGTCCAAGCCCATCAGCCTGCCCCTCCCTTGTGCTCGAGGAACAGGGGGCCAAGGCACCACAAGGCCCACCATGTCCAGGAGGAGCTCAGGGAGACAGAAGACGTCCAGCCAGTCTGCATGGTGACCAGTCCCCCGGGGCTCAGCTCACCCAGCCCAGGGCCACCCCAGACAGGCTCAGCCAGGCTCCACCCCTCCCAAGGGTCCCTGCCTGCTGGACAGCTCCCCAGCAGGACCCGTCTGCCTGGCAGCCTTCTGACCGCTACAGGGGCCAACAGTTCAAATGCTTCTGTGCAGGATGCCCAAGGCCTCACCCCCAGGGCCCCTCATCACCCACCTCCGTCCCAGCTCATGGCCTTGGTGCCCTGGCCTGCTGCAAGTCCTTCCCCCCAGGGAGACGCCCACCAAGTCAGGCCTGAATGCAGGGCTCCACAGGCAGAGGGCCCAGCCCAGGCTTACTGGCCCCGAGGCCATCTTCTGTCCATAGGCAGCAGGATGCAGAGGGCCCAGCGAGGGGCATGCAGTCCTCTTAGCACCCACCCCGTCCTACACCCTTCCGTCCTAGGTGGTGCCCCTGGGTCTTCTCAGACGGCAAGGGCCATGGGGTGTCTCCTGCTCCCAGAAGGGCCTCACCCTGGCCCCATGGGACCTGCTCACCACCACTGCTCCTGCCACCATGGCCATCAGCAGCCCCCTCAGAGGGGCTCCTCCATGGAGTCCTGCCCCTGCTGGCCTGGCTCTGCGGGCACTGGGGAAGCTGGAGGGGGCATGGCAGCCCCAGGACAGTGGTCCAGGTGGGTAGGCCTTGACTCACAGTCCTCACAGCAGGCTGGCCACCAGACCACCTCCTGCCTCCACTCAGAGGGGCCACTTTGAAGCAGAGCTGGGAAAACCCTTTTGGATGTCTCAAGATGTGACCCAGAGGGCCAACCCCTCACTTTAACCAGGAAGGAGAAACGCCAGGAGATAGGTGACCAGGGAGCCAGTGTGGGGAGCCCCCAGACAGAGGCTGCCAGGGGCGTCTGTGGCAGTGGGGGTGGGTCCTGGAGCAGGCAGTGGGCGGTTGGTGGTCACCCACGCTGGGCACAGCAAGAGCCACCACTTTTGCCATCTGAGCCTGGGCAGGGCCAGGCCAGGCAACCAGAACACAGTGATTGTCCCTGCAGCGACCAGCACCTGGCACAGCCATCACCTGCCAGGAAGACCCAGCTGGGCTCTGCATGTGCCCCGGGTGACGCGGGGCACAGGAGCTGCTGGGTGGCTCAGGGCGAGGCCCCAGCCCCCAGCCGACTCTAGACATTGGGGTGGGGCGGGACCCCCCAGGGAAGGTCCCATACCAGGGGAGGGCTAGCCTGGTGGAGACCCAAGGTGGCCTCCAGGCCCAGCTGGGAGGGTTGGCCTAAGCACCCATGTCCCACCACGTGCTCACCCAACACCAGCGGAAGCCCACTTGTCCCAGAGCCCACTGGAGTGGGTCCACCAGCCACGGGCAGAAGTGTGTGCCCTCCACACAGCCAGTCCCTCCACAGCTGCCTTTGAGCTCCTAGAGGAACTCCCGAGGGGCGAGGGAGCAAAGGCAGGCCAGGACTAGGCTTCCTGGGGGAGATGGGGCAGGGGGCTGGTGCCAGGAACGTGAGGGCACTGGGGAGGGAGGGGCTGTATGGGGTCCCAGCATCCAGGCCAGGGTGCGGTGCTGACCTCCAGAGAGGAAGCAGAGCCCTGGGGAGCCTCCACATCGCCCTGGCCTTGCAGCTGAGGCCCAGGGGGTGGGCCGCACCACTCCCCCAGGACCCTCGGCCCTTCGGCCCTCGCCCGCTCTCCCTGGAGCTGCACAGGACGGGGTGTGGTCCTCCTCTTCCCTAGGGACGCTGCCCACCTGGAGGAACCTTCCCCTGCTCCCCAGGTCCATTCCAGCAACACAAGCTGTGCCCTAGAATGCGCACCAGGGGCCAGGTACCCCTCCCCAGGCGTCCCTCCTCCTGAGGCCTGACTCAGTCCCCGCTTCTCTGCTGGGCCCCTGCCCTGCACCCCACAGAGCTGTGGCTACCCCAGGAGACCCCGCCACCTCCGCCCTTCCTCAGCAGGACCCGGGAGCCCTCCCCTCTCCAGACACTATCTACCTTCTCTCCTGGATGGACCCTCCTCTGCCGCCTCATCCTGACACTTTCCTGCTCTGTGCTTGATCTCCTGTGTCCTCTACCTACTGCAGCAAAACAAATGGCTACGATGACTGTGGCAGACGCCACCAAGTTGTGGCTCCCACAGACCCCGGCTCCGACAGCAGGAGGCACAGCAGGGCCTGGGCTCCTTTCCCCAGGATGGGCCCTCTGCTGGTGTCTCCAACACACGTTGTACCTACTGTGCCCACAACTGGGTGCCAGACAAATCCCTCCAGCCTCTCCATGAGGAGGGTGGCCAGGCCCCAGAGCACGTGTCCCAGACAGTGCAAGCAGTGTCACTTCCGACAACCTGTCCTTGGCAGTCACCAGACTCACTCCACCTGGTTCTGCACCACAGGCTTCAGGGGACAGCAGTGCAGCCCCCAGCAGAACATGTCCTGGACGCTGAGAACTTTGTTGAAGGGCAAGGCTGGCAGAGCCACCCTCTGGCACAGTCCCCATCCTAACACACAATAAGTGCACCTCATAACCACGGCACCAGGTTAGACTGCAGGCACAAGGTCTCGACCAGAGGGAGCGGGTGTGGTGCAGGCTCCTAGGGCACTGCAGGTACACCACACAGTCCTTCTGAGGACCTAGAGGGCAAGAAAACAGCCCACACACTCTGCCATGCGCCACAGGACACTTGCACTGAGGTATTCAAAACAGAAGGTGGAGGGAAGCAGCCACCAGCAACCCTGGACCCAAGTCCTCACGCACAGTCAGGCCTGTGATCAGGAGCCAACTGAACCCATCCCATTGAATGACATCTCCATCCCTCTCCACAGCCACCTCACCCCCACTGAACCTCTCCCCACTGAGGTGACATCTCCATCCCTCTCCAGAGCCTACTCATCCCCACAGAACTCTCAAAATGAGGTGACATCTCCATCCCTCTCCACAGCCACCTCATCCCCCACTAGACATCTACTCACTGAGGTGACATCTCCATCCTTTTCCACAGCTTCCCCATACCCAACTGAACCTCTCCCCACTGAGGTGACATCTCTGTCCCTCTCCAGAGCCTCCTCAACCCCACTAATCCTCTCCCCACTGAGGTGACATCTCCGTCCCTCTCCACAGCCTCCTCGTCCCCACTGACCCTCTCCCCACTGAGGTGACATCTCCGTCCCTCTCCACAGCCTCCTCGTCCCCACTGACCCTCTCCCCACTGAGGTGACATCTCCGTCCCTCTCCACAGCCTCCTCGTCCCCACTGACCCTCTCCCCACTGAGGTGACACCTCCGTCCCTCTCCACAGCCTCCTCGTCCCCACTGACCCTCTCCCCACTGAGCACTCGCTGCCTGCCCTCCCCTCCCCTGGACTCTCCCACTCTGCTGTCTGTCTCTCTTGGACTGATGACCCAGAGAGTCAGAAGTGGCCTCTCCCATGCTCTCCTTCTGGGGTCCCCTCACTCTGCACCCTAACTCAAGTCCTCATGTCCTTCTTTTGCCATCAGAACTTCTTCTGTGGAAGGCCTGCGTCAGCTCTCCACTGTACTGCCGTGGGGCTCCTGCCTTCCCCTGTCCCCACTGAGACAGATGCCCTTCATCTGCCAATGGGCATGCCGGTGCCCCCTTCCCCATGTGGACAGAGCCACTGTGACCCTGGTGGGCAAGTACCCGTTCAGGTCCCTGCATGGCTGCCTGTGGGTGCTGTTGAGGCCGACAGCTCAGTCACCTGGTGATTCTCTTGGCCCTTCTGCAGGCCCACCACACAGCTCTGCACACTGGCCTCACGGTGACACTCCGTCACATGGCACCAGGGTCCCAACCTCTCCACATCCCCATGGACACTTTACAATAGCTGTTCTAATAATCTGGAAATGTTCACAGATGTGGACCCAGGAACCTGGGCGGTTATCCCAGACTCAGCGCCTTGGATGGTCACTATGACCTGATCTCCTGGATGGTCACTTCCTCAGGACAATGGGTCTGCCTTGTCCCCACCTGCAGCTCATCTAGTGACCACCCTGAATGGCCCACTCATCCCATCTTCACAGCGTCCTCCCAAGGACACACTGTGAAAGGCCTCTTCACTGGAGGGACCCCCCCCACTGACCCCACAGTGGTGACCTCCCTCAGGTCACATCCTGCCTCATCCACACAGGGCCCCAGGTCAGGGTCTGGGAGAGGCCATGCACACCCTGACCCAAGCCCCTGGGGAAGCCCAGCCCTGCTGCCCAACCCATGACCTAGTCACTGCTGAACCTGTGGTCAGCAGCTCGCCTGTTGCGTCACAGGGGCCCAGGGCTAAAGGGGGAGTAGTGAGTCCCCCCACCCAGGGACCCCAGGGGAGAACTGGGTCCTGTGGCACCAGGTGGCACTACCCACACCCACTCCCCAGCACGCACCTGGGCAGGCGGGTGGGCCTGGCACCCCCACTCTCCCATCCGTGCCCTGCCTCTGCCCGTTTATCACGCCCTGTCCTTCACTGCCCCTGCCCCTTGCCCGAGGGAGAGCCATTCAGAGCTGCCCAAGCTGAACAATACGATATTTCTGTTGAGCTGTGAAGTTGATTAATAATTTGGAAATGAAATCAATATGGGCTCTGCTTTTCTTCCTGTGGATCCCTGCATACCACGCAGGCTGAGGAGGCAGCTGGCTTAGCGCAGAGGAGCCAGGCGCCAGGGACAGGCCTGGTCCAGGCCCTGCGACCTCCAGCTGGGTCAGACGGAAGCACACAGCTTCCCAGGGGAGCCCTCGGGGGCTGCAGACCACAGAAGGAGCGATCCCAGCCTGCCCTCGCTGCCTGTGACAGGGGCCACTCCACTGCTGACTGGGGTCCCTCCAGGCTCTCCGCCCATCTGGGTGCCCACTTCATCCCCCTTCCTCATCATCTCCAGGGAGCCTCATTCATGTCCCCAGTCACCCAAGAGGTGGCTCCACCCTGTCCACTGTGGCTCTCCTCAGTAGAGATGACCATGACCCCCGGGCCACCTCTACTGAGCACCCTGCCAGCTCATTGCCAACCCCTATCCACGGCCCTCAGGGCTGGAGTCCTGGCTCTGGCAGCTCTGCCCCTTCCCCAGGACAGTCCCCAGCAGGGAGGCTGAACCACACTCCTCCCTCAGACCCCAGTCCTCGCTGAGCCTGCTGGCCAGGATCCTCTGGTCAGGAGCTCGGGCCTCCCACAGGTCCAGCCCGTGGTTCCTCCTGGCCCTGCCCAGACGAGCTGCTGGAGGAAAGAACTGCCCCATCCATCTCGGGGCACAGGGCCCAGTGCCGGTGAGCACAGGGCAGCAGACAGGTGAGCCAGTGGATGGGGCGAAGACCAGGACCAACTGGCACAGCCGGGAGGGCACCACTCCACTGAGGGCACACCAGGCAGCAGCCTGAAAACCAGGGGAGCCAGGGGCCCCAGCACAGGCAGGCAGGGCCAGGGATGGGAAGGAGGCCAGGCATGAGGGACCCAGGGCTTACTGCTGCCTACCCAGCACTGTGGTCCACCAGCACACCAGGCCCTCCCCCTCTGAGGCCCCACCTGCCCCCATCCCGCCTGGAGCCAGCCCTGCCAGCAGCAGCATCCAGTGGACTTGGCCACCAGCACTCAGAGTCTCTGCCCTGCTCTGGGACACCATGAAGGGGAGGCGGCGTCTGCCAGGGCTGTTGGGACCTCCTCGCTGCCCCTCACGATGCCCGTGAGATGGTCTGGCTCCTGCAGCTGCATATGTGGCCTTGAACCCTGCTGAGGACCTGGGGCAGATCCTCAAAGCCTCCTCTGGGAAACGGGGATGGAGAACGGAGCCCTCGGCCACCCTGAGGGTGCAGCTCAATCACCGGGCGGGAGGCAGGCAGCAACCTCTTGCCCCTTGGGGGCCCCACGGTGCTGGCTGGCCACCGGCAGCCTTCACTTGCCACGTTCTGTGTGCCCCTGGAGCACCATGTTGGCCAGCGTGCAGGAACTGTGGGGTCCTGTCCCCAGCCCTTGGTGACACCCTGACTGGGGCCCCAGCCCAGCCACCTGGCCCTAGGTCCACTCTGCCTCAGAAAGCTCCCATCTCTGCAGCCAAGAATGCTTCCTCTTCTGTCCCAGAGAGCAGCACTCAGGCCAGGGACAAGCCACAAAGGGCAGTCTGGCCTGGCCAGGAAGGCCCTTCCTGTACCCGTTCCACGGCAGTGATCTGAGTAAGCAGAGGTCAGGAGAGTTGGAGGGGCCTGTCCCAAGATGGCCCTGGTGCACAGGACGATGGCCGCTTCTCTAAAGTCTCAAGCCCCCTCTGGACATCATAGGGGTGAGGCTCAAGTGGAGAGCTCACCCTGCCAGACAGCACTGTGGTCAGCTGCAGACTGGGGCCACCCTGGAGGCCCTGGCTCCCAGCCCCGGGGTCCCTTCCACCCAGTGGACAATAGGCCAGTGTGAAGTAGCAAGCACCCTCAACCCAAGAGGCTCAGCCCGTCTGCCGGTGGGTGCCAGGTCAGACACAGGGGCCTCCGGCTGAGCCACCACGCCTCCAGCATGAGAGCCAAAGTCCCTTGACCCATGGGGGGGGGGGGGTGGTTTTATGGGAGCCATTGACCGGCAGCATTGATCCCCAAGAATGTATCGCACAAATCATTTTGCACTAAACTGCGGAATCGATGAAGAAATCTCCCGGAAAATTTATATTAAAAGTCTCTGTTTGCCTAAATGAGTTCCCTGTGCCCATATTGAATATTTGGCTGATGAATTGAACGGGTTTAAATTTGAACATTGCAGACCCATTAAAGAATGAATTCTTAAATCAAACCCTGCCATTTATGATTGAAATGAGATTTCCTCCGCAATGGACTAGCCACTATATAAATCAGCTGTGCGTTTTATACTGAACCATAAACAAGATATAATTCTTTTAAATACACAACAGGTGCCTTAAATCTTTTGATGCATCTTGTATTCATCTGAAGTGTGGATTGCTGTATTTACACCAGGTTCTGCAGGGCCTCTGAGGGTGTGGCCAGTGGAGGTCTCGCAGCTCACAGCCTCCAGAGTGGTCCCAGGTGGGCACAGAGGAGCCAGGCTCAGGCGTCCTCCAGGGCTGGCCAGGGTGAGCTCAGCACCCTGACACACATGCACAGGCACATGCACACACATTCATGGCACAAGTGTGTATGCACACACCTGTCTACATGCCAACACTGACTTGCTCGTGTACACAGCTCCCAATGCACACACTCGTGCACAGACATATACATGCACAAACACACAGGCCTTGTGAATGTGCATAAGTACATGTGTGTATTCATCAACACAAGCACACACGCTCATGTGCACCTGCATGCCACACACACATGCTCACACTGACATGTGAAGCACCCACAGGGGCACAGGCCTGGGTAAGCATGCATGCAGAAGAACCCCAACAACACACACATGCACACCTGGGCACCCCCTTGCCTACACAGATGGGTACGCATACATGCAGGCCACGTGAACACACACTGGCACACATGTGCACATGTCCCCATGCATATGCAAAGACTGTAGGCAGGACCACACAAGGCATTGGCCAACAAACTTGGGCATCTCTACAAGAATGGTAGACACGAGAACCATGTTTACAGACATCTTCCACACGTACACATGCTTGCACAATTACACATGTACTTCTCCACTCTATGCAGAGGTACCTAAGTGCAGCCATGGGACAGCCCGTCCGTCCCCACGGGCCTCTGGCCAAAGGCACCTCCGCACTGTAGGCTCCACCACTGTGGACCGGGGCCTCTGTGCACTCGCCCTGAGCTGCACACCCAGGCTGACCTGCGGGAAGAGCCAGGAGAGGACCAAGAGCACCACAGACCTGGCCTCCAGGTAGAGCAAGTGCCTGAACAGGGACAGGCTGGGCCAGCAACCAGGACGAGAGGCACAGGGCACTGCCACCCAGGACCCCCTTCCTGTGCTGCCCCACTTCAGCCTCCGGACCACACAACCCTCTTCATGGATGTCAAACTGCACACCAAGGACTGCCAGTTGACCACCTATGCTGGAAGATGTGAGCACCCACACCTGGCACCAAGCAAGTCCTTCCTCCTGAGCCCCTCAGCCCCAGAGAACAGGTGGAACACACTGGGGCACTCGCTACGGATGCTGCAGGACACCAGGTCCCTGCATCTCCCTGCCACAGACCACAGCAAGGTCAAAAAGGTGACCTCTAACCCCCAAAAGAGACCAGGTGAGACAGAGATACACACTGATCCCCAGGCCACACAGACCCTGGAGATGCATTCAACCATGTTGTCAGGAGTGGAGTTAAAAAAGCATAAGGGGACTCAGACCCCAGACAAACGTGCCTCGCACCACAGAGGGAGGGACTCAAAAACCCATGATTCACACCAAAATAGGAGGTCCTCGCAGAAAAAGCGTGACCAATAACACTGAAAACAAGACATACTTCACCAACACTAACAGCACAACTAACTCAACACCTCACACTCCACCCCTCAAACTCCATGACTCATTCTCCATCCCTCATTCTCCATCCCTCACTCTCCATCCCTCGCTCTCCATCCCTAACTCTCCATCTCTCACTCACCATCCCTCACACTCCATCCCTCCTCTCCATCCCTCACACTCCATCCCTCACACTCCATCCCTCACACTCAATCCCACACTCTCCATCCCTCACACTCCATCCCTCACACTCAATCCCTTGCTCTCCATCCCTCACACTCCATCCCTCACACTCCATCACTCAAACTCCATCCCTCCTCTTCATCCCTCACTCTCCATCTCTCACTCTCCATCCCTAACTCTCCATCCCTCACTCCCCATCCCTCACACTATATCACTCACACTCCATCCCTCACTCTCCACACCTCACACTCAATCCCTTGCTCTCCATCCCTCACTCAATATCCCTCACTCTCCATCCCTCAATCTCCATCCATCACTCACCATCCCTCACTCTCAATACCTCACTCTCCTCCCTCACTTTCCATCCCTCACTCTCCATCCCTCACTCTCCATCCCTCACTCTCCAACCCTCACTCTCCATCCCTCACACTCCATAACTCACACTCCATCCCTCACTCTCCATCCCTCACTCTCCAACCCTCACTCTCCATCTCTCACACTCCATAACTCACACTCCATCCCTCCTCTCCATCACTCACTCTTCGACTCTCACACTCTATCATTCACACTCCATCCCTCACTCTCCAACCCTCACTCTCCATCCCTCAATCTCCATCCCTCACTCTCCATCCCTCAATCTCCATCCCTCACTCTCCATCCCTCAATCTCCAACCCTCACTCTCCATCCCTCACACTCTATCTCACATACTCAATCCCTCGCTCTCCATACCTCACACTCCATCACTCACACTCCATCCCTCACTCTCCATCCCTCACTCTCCATCCCTCACCCTCCATCCCTCTACTCTATCCCTCACTCTCCATCCCTCACTCTCCATCAATCACTCTTCATCCTTCATTCTCCATCCCTCATACTCAATCCCTCGCTCTCCATCCCTCACTCTCCATCCCTCACACTCAATCCCAAACACTCCATCCCTCACTCTCCATCCCTCACCCTCCATCCCTCACACTCCATCCCTCAAACTCCATCCCTCAAACTCCATCCCTAACTCTCCATCACTCACTCTCCATCCCTCACTCTCAATCCCTCACTCTCAATCCCTCGCTCTCCATCCCTCACTCTCCATCCCTCACACTCAATCCCAAACACTCCATCCTTCACCCTCCATCCCTCACACTCCATCCCTCAAACTCCATCCCTCAAACTCCATCCCTAACTCTCTATCACTCACTCTCCATCCCTCACTCTCAATCCCTCACTCTCAATCACTCACTCTCCATCCCTCACACTCCATCTCTCACACTCAATCCCTGGCTCTAGATCACTCACTCTCCATCCCTCACTCTCCATCTCTCACTCTCCATCCATCACACACCATCCCTCCTGTCCTCCCTCAATCTCCATTCCTAACTCTGATCCCTCACCCTCAATCACTCACACTTCATCACTCACACTCCATCACTCACACTCCATCCCTCACTCTACATTCCCTCACACTCAATCCCTCACTCTCCAATCCTCACACTCCATCACTCATACTCAATCCCTCGCTCTCCATCCCTCACCCTCCATCACTCACACTCCATCCCTCACTCTCCATCTCTCACACTCCATCCCTCATACTCAATCCCTCAGTCTCCATCCCTCACCCTCCATCACTCACACTCCATCCCTCACATTCCATCACTCACTCTCCATCCCTCATTTTCCATCCCTCACACTCCATCCCTCACACTTCATCCCTCACACTCAATCCCTCGCTCTAGATCCCTCACTCTCCATCCCTCACACTCAATCCCTAACACTCCATCACTCACTCTCCATCCCTCACCCTCCATCCCTCAAACTCCATCCCTCAAACTGCATCCCTAACTCTGCATCTCTCACTCTCCATCCCTCACTCTCCATCCCTCACACTCCATCCCTCACTCTCAATCACTCACTCTCCATCCCTCACATTCCATCCCTCACACTCAATCCCTCGCTCTGGATCCCTCACTCTTCATCCCTCAGACTCCATACCTCCTCTCCATCGCTCACTCTCCATCCCTCACTCTCCCTCCCTCACTCTCCATCCCTCAATCTCCATCCCTAACACTTCATACCTCACTCTCCATTCCTCACTCTCCTCCCTCACTCTCATATCCCTCACTCTCCATCCCTCACTCTCCATCCCTCACCCTCCATGCCTGACACTCCATCACTCACACTCCATCACTCACACTCCATGCCTGACACTCCATCCCTCACACTCCATCCCTCACACTCAATCCCTCACTCTCATCACTCACTCTCCATCCCTCGCTCTCCATCCCTCGCTCTCCATCCCTCACACTATAACCCTCACTCTCCAACCCTCACACTCCATCCCTACTCTCCATCACTCACTCTTCAACTCTCACACTCCATCATTCACACTCCATCCCTCACTCTCCAACCCTCATTCTCCATCCCTCACACTCTATCCCTCATAATCAATCCCTCGCTCTCCATCCCTCACATTCCATCACTCACACTGAATTCATCATTCTCCATCCCTCACTCTCCATCCCTCCTCTCCATCCCTCACTCTCCATCCCTCACACTCAATCCCAAACACTCCATCCCTCACTCTGATCCCTCACCCTCCATCCCTCACACTCCATCCCTCAAACTCCATCTCTCACTCTCCATCCCATACTCTCCATCCCTCACACTCCATCTCTCACACTCAATATGTGGCTCTAGATCACTCGCTCTCCATCACTCACTCTCTATCCCTCACTCTCCATCTCTCTCTCCACCCATCACACTCCATCCCTCCACTCCTCCCTCACTCTCCATTCCTCACTCTGATCCCTCTCCCTCCATCCCTCACACTCCATCCCTCACACCCCATCCCTCACTCTCCATCCCTCACTCTCCATCTCTTACACTCCATCACTCACACTGCATCCCTCACTCTCCATCCCTCACACTCGATCACTCACACTCCATCCCTCACTCTCCAACCCTCCTCTCCATCCCTCACACTCAATCCCTCTTTCTCCATCGCTCACTCTCCATCCCTCGCTCTCCATCCTTCACTCTCCTCCCTCACTCCCCATCCCTCTCTCCATACCTCACACTTAATCCCTCGCTCTCCATCCCTCACTCTCTATCCCTCGCTCTCCATCCCTCACCCTCTATCCGTCACACTCCAACACTCACACTCCATCCCTCACTCTCCATCCCTCACTCTCAATCCCTCACACTCCATACCTCACTCTCCATATCTCACTCTCCTCCCTCCCTCTACATCCCTCACTCTCCATCTGTCACACTCCATCCCTCACTCTCCATCCCTCACACTCAATCCCTCGCTCTGCATCCCTCACACTCCATCCCTCACACTCCATCCCTCACAATCCATTCCTCACATTCCATCCCTCATTCTCCATCCCTCACTCTCCATCCTCATAATCCATCTCTCACTCTCGACACCTCACACTCCATCCATCAAAATCAATCCTCACAATCCATCCCTCATCTCCATCCTTCACATTCCATCCCTCACACTCCATTCCTCACTCTCCATCTCTGACTCTCCATCCCTCACATTCCCTCCCTCATTCTCCATCCCTCACACTCCATCCACCACAATGCACCCTCACACTCCATCCCTCACTCTCCATCCCTCACTCTCCATCCCTCACACTCCATTTCTCACAATCCTTTCCTCATATTCCATCCCTCATTCTCCATCCTCATAATCCATCTCTCACTCTACACCCCTCACACTCCATCCATCAAAATCCATCCTCACAATCCATCCCTCATCTCCATCCTTCACATTCCATCCCTCACACTCCATTCCTCACTCTCCATCCCTCACTCTCTATCCCTTACTCTCCATCCTTCACATTCCCTCCCTCACTCTACATCCCTCACACTCTATCCATCACAATCCATCCTCAAACTCCATCCACATCCATTCCTCACACTCCATCCCTCACACTCCATCCATCATTCTCCATCCTTCACTCTCCATCCTCATAATCCATCTCTCACTCTCCACCCCTCACACTCTATCCATCAAAATACATCCTCACAATCCATTCCTCAGCTCCGTCCTTCACACTCTATCCCTCACTCTCCATCCCTCATACTCCATGCTCACACTCCATCCACCACTCCATCCCTTACTCTCCATCCCTCACACTCTATCCCTCACTCTCCAACCCTCACTCTGCATTCCTAACTCTCTATCCCTCACAATCCATCCTCACACTCCATCCCTCACACTCCATCCTTCACACTCCACCCTGCACACTCCTTTTGTCACTCTACATCACAGACACTCAGTCACTCACTCTCCATTCCTCACACTCCATCCCTCACTCTCCATCCTCACAATCCATCCCTCAACTCCATTCTTCACACTCCCTCCCTCACTCTCCATCCCTCACACTCTCTCCCTCACTCTCCATCCCTCAAACTGCATCCCTCACTCTCCATCCCTCACACTCCATCCCTCACTCTCCATCCCTCACCCTCCATCCTTCACACTCCATCCCTCATACTCCATTCTTCACACTCCATCCATCACAATCCATCGTCAGACTCCATCCACATCCATTCCTCAGACTCTTTCCCTCACACTCCATTACTCACACTCCATCCCTCACTCTCCGTCCCTCACACTCCATCCCTCACTCTTCATTTCTCACTCTCCATCCTTCACACTCCATCCCTCACTCTTCATTTCTCACTCTCCATCCCTCACACTCCATCCATCACAATCCATCCTCAATCTCCATCCACATCCATCCCTCACACTCTGTCCTTCACTCTCCATCCCTCACTCTCTGTCCCTCACACTCCATCCCTCACTCTCCATCCCTAACTCTCTATCCCTCACAATCCATCCTCACACTCCATCCCTCACACTCCATCACTCACTCTCTACCCCTCACACTCCATCAAAATCCATCCTCACAATCCATCCCTCAACTCCATCCCTCACAATCCATTCCTCACTCTCCATCCCTAACTCTCTATCCTTCACAATCCATCCTCACACTCCATCCCTCACACTCCATCCTTCACACTCCACCCTGCACACTCCTTTTGTCACTCTACGTCACAGACACTCAGTCACTCACTCTCCATTCCCTCACACTGCAACTCTCATACTCTATCCACTCACTCTTTATCCCCTCACATTCCATCCCTGACAATCCCACCCTCACCTTTCATCCCTCACTCTGCATCCCTCACAGTCCACCCCTCACACTCCATTCCTCACACTCTATTCCTCCATCTCCATCCCTCACACTCCATGCCTCACATTTTAACACTCCATTCCATCACAGTTCATCTTTTATACAACATTCCTCACATTCCATTTATCACACTGTATTCCCTGTTTCTTCATCTTCTCACATTCCATCCCATCATCCTTCATCCCTCATAATCCATTCCTCAATCTCTTCACTCTCTATCCCTCATTCTCCAAAGACTCTCACACAATCCCCTCACAGTCCATCTTCTCACACTTCAACCCCCACACTCCATCACCTCACACTCCATCCTCTCATATCCATCCTTTCACACACCATTCCCTCACACTCTTTCACACCGAATTTCCTTACACTCTATCCCTTGCAATCCATCTCTTCACACTCCACCCATTCACATTTCATCCACTCATACTTCATCCCAAATACTCTGTCCCTCAAATTCTATCCCTCACACTCCATCCCTCGTACTCTATCCCTCTCACTCCGTTCCTCACACTTTATCTCCTGAAACTTCATGTCTCACACCCCATCCCTCACACTCCACCCCTCACACTCTAAACCTCACATTCCATCCTGTCACACTTCGTCTGTCACAGTCCATCCTCTCATATTCTATCCCTCATACTCCCTTTCTCACACTCCATCCCTCACACTCTACCCCTAACATTCCATCCTGTCAAACTTCATTCATCACACTCCATCTGTCACCCTCCATCCCTCACCCTCCATCCCCTGAGAATCGATTTCTCACACTCCGTCCCTCACACTGCATCCCTCATCCTCCACCCCTCACACTTCATCTTTCACACTCCACCCCTCATACTCTACCACTCACACTCCACCCTTCACACTCCATTCCTCTCACTCCATTTCCTCACTCTATCCCTCACACTCCATCCCCTCAGACTCCATTTCTCAACTCCATCCCTCACACTCCATCCTCTCAGACTCCATTTCTCAACTCCATCCGTCACACTCCATCCCTCACACTCCATCCCTCACACTCCACCCCTGACACTCCATCCCACACTCCGTCCCATTCCATACACCCCTTTCCCCAGTATACTCTCACCACTCTTACATATATTTTCTCATATGTGTTTTAAGCATATGTATATGTTGATGCATATTTCCACTTGTGGTAATCATATGTAATGTATTTTTGTGCATATTATTATGAGCTTTTGTTCCTATATACCTAGTATGTATATTTCCTATATAAGTGTGTTCATGCATGTCCTTCATATACTTGTTTGGATGTATTTGTTTAATCGTTTGTATGTCTTACGTGTGTACATATGTGTATGTATGTCACCAGGATTGATGCATCGATTATAAATGAATTGGAGTCCAGTCCAAGTTGTGTTATAAATGACACACCCATTTAGTCAGTTATCTGTTTATCTACTATATGAATCGTCTTTTTCACTGCTGTGTCTAAAATAGCTGAAAATTACAATTTTATGAAGAAAAAATTCACTTTGGGACTTCGGTTTCAGAGATCTTATTCCACAGACAGCTGGTTCCATTCCCTGGGACTCGACGTGAGGCAGAACATCATGGCAAAATAGTTCAGCAGAGAGAAGTGGCTCATAAGGTTATCAAGAAACCCATAGAGTCTGCACTCACCAGATACCATGGATCTACCCCAAAGGCACGCCTCTATGGCCCCTCCTCCAGCCACACCCCAGCTGCTTGTTACCACTCAGTTAACCGGCTCTCATAATCCAGTCTTTTCACCTCCAGCCTCTTGCTTTGTCTCACACATGAGCATTTGAGGGACACCTAATATTTCAGCCATAACATCTCCCTACCTGAAAACATGCCACACAAATGTGTGTCTTTTTAGAAGGAAATCACTCAGTCATCTCAAAAGTGTCAAGAAATGTATCTGATAACCTTTAAAAATTTTTAAATATCTCAAAAACTTGGGATAAAAACAAATTGGATTATTGTATGGAGACAAGAATATCTCTACATCCACCCCTCAGGCCACATGATAAGATCTAGGGGGTAAGGTCACTCAGCAAGTTTTAGCAATGGACAGGAAAAGTTGGGTCCCCAAAGAGTCACTGAGATCAAGGGGCCAAGGTTCCCAGAAGAGAGCCAATAGGCTACCACTTCCAGAAAGAGCCAAGTCCAGCAGCTGTGGAGGTGTGGCCTCAGACACACTGCTGCTCGCCAGAAGAGCAGACGCCATCGGCCAGCATGGGAGGAGCTGGGCCAGGCCCAGGCCCCCAGGGGACACCACCCAATGCCACCGCGTGGTTCTGAAAACCCACCTCACTGCCTGACGGAGTGGCCTGCGGGTAGGCAGCACCAGGCAGGGGAGGGTCCTCCTTGCAGTGGGCAATGGAAAGTGTCCCCACCCTGCTAAGAGTGAAGCCCAATTTAAATCTGATGGAGTTTATTTCTGGACGTTCGGTTGCCTGTGGTGACGGTGAGGCCGTCTGGGAGCGTTACTGAAGGTGGCGAATCATCAGATCTTCAGTGTGCACAGACTCTGACTGTGTGATGGCCAAGCTCAGCCTGCCCAGGCAGAAGCAAGGACAGAGACAGGACAAAGGTGGCTTTCTCCCTGGGAGTGACCACAGGTAGACCCCAGGGCTGGCATGAGTGGGCACTGAGTGGACACCTTTGCCAGGCTCCTTCTGGCTCCCAGGCCTCCAGCTGGGCCCTCTCAGGGGGCAGGCCCATGGCCTCCCAAAGCTGTGCCCCTCACCCGCGTCCTGCACCCAGGGCTGCCCACACGGCCTGCTTGCCGAGTCCCGCCCACAGCCATGAGCCTCCTGCAGCCCAGCTCAGTGCCAACCCTCAGCTCCCCATGGTGGACCACTCACAAGCTGACCTCTAGGCCTGCGGTCAACAGCATGCACCCCAAACTCTCGAGGAGCTGACAAGGAGCCAGACAGGTGCCCCTCTGTCCTTGTGTGGTGTGCGAGCAGGAGGCCACGCAGGGGCCCAACATAGGCCAGGCCTGCCCAGGTGGCCTGTCTGTGCTTCACCCTGAGCCAACATGGAGACGCCACGTCACCACCCTGCAGACCCCTCCAGCCACGCCCACCACAGCTTGCGCCACCTCAACCCCTGTGGCTATGGACCCACTGCCGAGGTCGGAGCCCCCCATCCCATCCCCCCAGGGGCCCACCTCTGAGCTAGGCAGCACCATGAGCCTCTGGAGACACTTCTCATCTGACCATCACAGTGGCACCTGCCTGGCATCGGTGCCCATGCTGAGAAGGGGGCAGCAGGTCTACTCTCTGCCTGGCATGGCCCGGGCCCAGGACATGGATGCCGTGGAGCCAGCTGGTCAGGCCGCACATGGATTCAGCCCATCACCCACCAGCTGACAGAGATGGGAGAAGCTTCCCTGGACACAATGGGAACTGCTCTGAGCTGGTCAGCTCTCCTGGGAGGAGGGCCACTCTGCCCCTCTGCAATGAGGCTCAGCCAGGGCCCCGGGCCACATGGCCCCAAGGCTCACGGCGCTTCAGCCAGTTGGCCACCAGCTGGACAGCTCTCAGAGTCCCTGTGGCCACCCACCACAGGGTTGCCCGGCTCCCCACCCACCCCTGCACCTTGGCCCACCCTTCCAGCGGGGGCGGCTGCTTGGTGACCTTGCGGTAACCCGAGTGCCATCCGTCAGCGGCCGGCCGCCAGGCTCCGGAACACTGCGGCAGCTCATCTGAATTCAAATTACCCTGGGAGCCGTGGCGGGTGCCAGCCATAACTCAGAGCCCGCGAGGAGGAGCACGGCCCGCCCGCAGATTGGACATTACCATACATTCCTGGGGCGTCGGACAGCGCTGCTAATGAAAATATCAATCAAAAACTCAGCTGACTTAATGGTCAATTTAAATTAATTAATTGGGGAGGAGAAAAAAGTTGAGGAAGGCAGTGGTGCTGGGCTCCATCTCCAGCGGGCAGTGAGCAGGAGGCAGGACGCGGCTGGGCATGCCCCTAGGCTGGGAGGCAGCAGCTGGGCCCCAAGGCCCCCAGGGCACATCCCAGCACCCAGGGACCCATGCCGGCCCGAGAAAGGGTGCGAAGACTGAGCTTCCTGTCGTGGCCATCCACCCACACAACAGGTGCCTGAACACCTGCCTCTGGTGCCCCACTAGGTCCCTCAGCTCCACGGACAGGGAGTGATGGCGTGGTGAGCATCGGGGAAGGCCCTGGGCTTGGGCCTCCTCCACACACCTGCCCAGCCCGGGCCTCCTGACCTGGCCCATGAGGCATGACTGCAGTCCTCTGCCCACACAAAAACAGAGAGCAGGAGCCCATGAGGGCAGCCTAAGGATGTGCCAAGGTGGCCAGAGTACAAAGTGCTTGCTGTCCCTGTGGCCAGGAGAGGACTCCGCGGTGCCCTCCTGCACTGGTACACCGGCTTCCGCAGGGAAACACCTGCGCACCCACAGCCCCAGCCTTTGGGGAGACAGGGTCTCAGCTTCACCAAGGAGAAACTGAGGCCGGGAGAGAAGCACGGAGATCCCAGAGGCAAGACCCCTCTGAACCCCGAGTACGACGGCCCAGGCGACGCTGGGCGAGCCGTCCAGGGACCCACTCCAGACGTGCCAGCCGGTTCGCACCCTCCACACAGACAGGGCGGGGATGACGCCAGCTGGCCAGCTCCGCCTCCAGCAGGGCAGGCCGCGCTGCTCCATGCAAGGGGCGGTGCGGGCCGTCCCTGTCCTCGGACATGGAACTGGAACAGATCCCTTCCTGGCAGAATTACTCAAGCCCCTGCCACATCCGAGAGGCAAGCCAAAGGCCGACCCTCAGCACAGCCTCAGGAAGGCTGGCCACAGGGTCCTCCCCCTGACCCCAGCTTGGCCACCTGAGCAGCTCGTTCCTGGACACCGCTGGCCCCAGAAGACCTGGGTGAGGCTCTCAGGGCCCCTGGTCACACACCTCCAAGCTGTGAGAAGCCAGCCTCACGCAGACCAGGGACAAACAGGAAAAGCCCTGCCACAGCATCCAGAGGGGGCCTGGGGCATGTGGGCAGTGCCCGCGGCCCAGGCCCACACTGGGTGACCGGGTTGAAGACCTGTGGTGCTGCGGCTGCCTGGTACCTCCTCCCCAAAGGTGGTGGCAGTGAGGCCCAGCCAGGGCCACAGGTTCACTGTCCACCCAGCAAGACTCATGGCTGGCAGAGCTGGGGCTGGGCGCATCTGGGGGAGGCCAGCCCTCCACAGGCCTCGGACAGACGCTGCCAGGACAGGGGCTGCTGGACTGAGGACGCAAGGCTTGGCAAGGAGTGGCCACCAGAGGGCAGAGCGAGGCCGCTGTAGCGCTAGGACCAGGGGGCGGAGGGCGGGGTGCAGGGACACGGGTGGGGGCAGCTGGGGAAGGGGCCCAAGGCGTCTGTCCACGGAGCAGAATGACCCCTCCCACCCATCCTGCCCACCTCGTCCTCCCCCCGGTCCTAAGCAGATGCCGAGTCCCAACTCCACCAGTCAGGCTGATCCCACCTGGCACCTCAGTGAACAGGACGGGGTAGGGGAAGAGTCACCCCCCAGCAGCCACAGTGGAGGGGGTGGAGGAAGCAGGGGACCCGGGAGTGGAGTGAGGCGGGGCTGGGGTGGGAGTCTCCATGGGGCACGTGGGCCCAGAACGGAGGCACACGGAAGTTCAGCTGGGGCAAGGCTTGGGTGGGCGAGGTCAGCACTGCAGTTACTATGGTGGCTGAACCCTGGCAGCGTCCCTATCTTCAGCCCCTGAGGCAGGCGCCGGAGGGAGGCCCTGGCTTGAGGTCCACAGGGAGCCACACAGAGGCCCTGGAGTCCAGTGCTGGGGGCTCCACTGGGTGGGCCTCTGGTCCCACCAGCACTGCACCCAGCAATCCACCCCACCTAATTTTGTGCCCTCTTGCCAAGGTCACAAAAAGTCACCTCCCTTGGCCACCGAGATCACCAAAGGCACTCAGAAGCTGCCCAGCCCAGCAGGTGGAGGTCCATGACTTCTACCCTTTGGTCCCTGGTGCCCCATCTGGCCTGGCCAGGCCTGTTCTGACCAGGCCACAGCAGTGCTTCAGCTGGTGTCCCTGTCCCCTGGCTGGCTGGAGCCCTCGGGCAACAAGCCAGCCGTGAACTGCCTGTTGACAGACATCTCTCAGACATCACGTGCCACGATGACTTCTCCAGCAACTGTGGGATCGATCACCCTAGGAGCCTCAGACCAAAGGACCCAAAGGCCAGCCCGGCACCCCCTGGAACCCACCAGACAAGCTCCCCAGAAGACTGCAGCCCATTTAGCCCTCCCCGCAGGGCCTGCCAGGAGCTGGGATGGGTTGGGTCAGAAAGTGCGCCTGCCCTCCTGCCCAGCAGGGACTGACCCTGCTCTCCAGACCTGGGTCAGATTCTAGGCTGGAGGAGGGGTGTCCACCAGCCTCAGGGTGTGGAGGTGCAGAGCCAAAGTGATCCTAGGCACTCGCGGACCCTCTCCCTCTGCTCCCAACTGCAGCCCTCTAGGACTTCCACTCAGCAGGTGGCACCTCCCAGGACCAACAGAAAGTCAGGGGGCCTGAGGCCCAGACTTCCTCACTCAAGGCCCTATATCCACCAGGAAGTGACCCCTGCAAGAGCCAGGCTCTGTGAGAGCTTGTGGCCTCAGGTCAGTCCTCCCACATCTCTGTGCTCAGGATCCACGGGTCTCCCATCAAGAGGAGTGAAGATTCCCCAAGCCGTGGGGTCACACCTGGGTCATGCCCACAGCTCGCCTGGGCAGAGGAAGGGGTGGCACAGGGTGAGGACACCTAGTAGGTCACTGCCCACTGCAGGTTTCCACCTCTGCTGGGAGCCATCAGCCAAGTAGGTATGACAATTTCCTTGCCAGCGTACCCCATGTTGCTTAGTGGAAGGACTCGTGGAAATAGGACATTTTGCAGTGACATTGCATGTAGGTGACCTTGCTCAAGGACCAGGGCGGATCCGGGTTTAGGGCGTTCCCGGTTTAGGACTATCCGGGTTTAGGGTGGTTCCAGGTTTAAGGTTATTCCTGCTGGGAATAGGGCGTATCCTGCTGCCTGAGTTCCCCTTGCACCTCTGCATCTGGTGGGTTGCTGCACCCTCCTAGGCAGGGAGGACGCTCCCTGGAGCAGAGAACAGAGGTCTCTTCCCCACCCATGCCTCCCACTCTTTGAGGAATGGCGTGGACCCCCTTGGGCACCCCCCAGACCCAGCACTGGCTGGAAGTAGGAAGAGCTGGTCATTGGGATGCAAGAGAGGACGGGACAAACAGAGGAGCCCCTCCTCATCTCACGGGCCAGGGGCCTCCATCTCCCCTAAAGCTCCAGCTCCCACCAGGGCCACCAGGGCCAATCTTTGCTGCCACCCAGTGGCTACCGGGGGCAATGCAGGTGGAGCCCAGTGAGTCCCCAATGAGAGGGGAGGGAGGGCTCAGGAGCTGGATGGTGGTGGGCGCTTCCAGGGTCCAGCCCCATGCTGGGTCTTTCAGGCAGCAACCTGAATGTCCTTCAGCCCCTGGGAATTCACAGCCTGTCACAGCACCGGGCCATCTGTGTTTCTGTCAGAACAAGGAGAGGACACTGCAGAGACAGGTTCAAGAAGCCAGCTAAAACACCAAGCACAGGAACAAATGGGAAGACTAAGGAAAAGCACCCAGATGTCAGGTCAAGCTGCTGAAAGCCAAGGTCAGAGAGACCTCCAACGCTCCCAAGGAAGAGCGATGAAGCTCACCTGACTCCCCCCGCAGCGGCGCCAGCCAAGAGGCAGTGGTCAGGAGGGAGAGGCGACCTCCATCTCACAAGGCTAAAGCGCCCATCAGTGAAGGCTGACGCAGGCGTCAAGTCCTGGGCACACATCTCAGGCTGAGGGAGGTGAGCCTGGAGACAAGGGCTCCAGACACAGAGCACACGGGGGCAGGAACCCCAAGTAGAGATGACCATCTGTGTACGTCTTAGACAAAAGAGGGTTTAAGCAAAAATCATCATCAGGGACAAGAAGGTGAAACGCACACTTCTGAACTCTGTGCACCAACAAAACCAGGAGGAGGGAGACCCAGCAGCCATAGCAGAATCCAACGCAGTGATCAATAACCAATCATCGGGCAGACCAAAGAAAGTGAGGACAGAGGCTCCATCTCCCAACCCACAGGTGTGTCCCTGCAAGATGTCTCCTCAGGTGCACGTGTAGCACGTGTGGAAATCGACCATGAACTTTCAACACATTCCCACCACGGTGGGGGTGAGAGGTGGTAGGCATTCACCCACAGGCGGCTGCAACAGAAAACCAAAGGAACAAGCATGGTGGAGGGCTCGGGTGCTGGGGAGCGCAACAGTGGCCATCATGGAGGCCAAAACTCCAAAGTGTTCGCCAAGTGCTGCAGCAAGTCCACCTCTGGGCACGTCCCCAGAGACAGGCAGGCCAACGTCCAGAGCAACCCTGCTCCCAAGAACCAGGGGGCAGCGACTCCCACCACCACACATGGGAAAGCAGATGGTGTGCACCTGTGATGGAATCTCGCTCACTTCCTGAGGAAGGAGGGCCTGAGGTGCTGAGCGGCACCAGGGGCACATGCGGGGAAGCAGGAGGAGGGAGCCAGTGCCTCAGACCCACGGGCAGCCCTGGGACCCGGTGCAGGGGCTGGGCGGGAGGGGACCTGCGTGTGTCGGGCCGCAGACCCCTGGGAAGACGAGGACCTCCTGCACGTAGCTCATGGTGGCCGCGCCACAGCATGGATGTGCTCAGAGCCAGATTCACAGCTTAAGGTGGCTTACAGCGTGGCAGCGTGTGCACAATACGTATCTTACCATGACATGACAGGCACTCCTACCTGGAGACGCAAGGCCAGTGAAGCCACTGGGTCCACTCTGCCTGGTGTCCACCCAGTAAGTGGAGATCAGGACCCAGATACACAGGGAGCGAGCATGGGAGGACCAGGGACAAGATGCCACCTGTGAGCCACAGAGATGGCAGAGGCCTGTTGTCTAGCCAGGTTTGTGGCACCTGTGACAGCCCAAGCAGACTGACACCAAGTAAACCAGAGAAACGTCACAGGCCGTCTCAGTGGCTAAATGAAACTACAGCCATTCACGACCTCCATCAGCTAACTGGGAATGGAACCAACCTTCTGTCTGGAAATCTCCAGATCCAGCACCTCCACTTCATGGCCCTGTAGAGGTCCCTGGAGGTTGGAGGGAGACCCCAGGACAGGGAGCAGTGCCCTCCCGTTCCCCAGGACCCCTCCAGGTCAGCCCAGGAACAGATCCCAACTGCAGAGAGATCACCAAGCTGTCCTGCCACCTGTCCCTGCCCGCAGCCAGCCCTGAGAGGTCAGGATTGTCTGTCATGAGCACAACAGGGGACTTCGGGTCCACATGAGAGGCAAGGCAAGGCACCCTGGGGACACCTAGACGCCTACGGAGACAGAACTAGACCCAGGAGGAGGCCTCCAAGTCCTCACCCATGCCCTGATCCAGCAGCTGTGTCCATGGGCACCTGCACCCCACAGAGGGCACACATTCCACAGACACGCATGCACACACGTGTGCTCATACGTATACACGTGAGTAGACTGCACACGTACAGACCACAGGTATACACACCTGCAAGCACATGCACACGTCACAGGTGTACAGAGACATACACAAACCCATGTGCAGACACGCATGCAAATGGGCACATGTGTAGTTACATGTATACACTTACCTAGGTCCATACAGATATGGCACACATGTGCTCGTGTACATGCAAACACATGGTGTGCACATCTGCGTGTGTGTGGTAGTGGACAATTTGCACATGTGTACACATGCATGTGCATGCATGCAGGCATACCCACACGCACACACAGCACATACCTCCCTAAAGTCCACTGGCAAAACATCAGCATGTCTCATTATTCCAACCCACACAAGGGACCTAGAAGTTCATAAAGGACCTAAAACACTGAGGCAGATGATCTGGAGATTCAGAGACACCCTCCCAAACAACTCCCAGGTCACAGAGCAAATAAAACACTGTGACAGGCGATTTTACAATTATACGAGAAGAGGAACTGCAGTCCACGGAGCGGCTCCAGGAGGAGCTGGAGGAGAATTCACAGCACTAAATGTCTTTATTACTGAGCAAGAGTGACTGAAAATAAATGAACTAAACATTCGACACAAGGAGGGAAAAACAGAACAATAAAGTAAATCCGTGGAGGCAGGAGGGGGAGGGATGGAGATAAAGGCAGAATTAATGAATTGGAAACAAGAAAAATGGAAGCGCCCATGAGTAAATCCAAGAGCAGCTCTTCTAAATAAATAAATAAAACAAACACACCCCGACCAGTCTAATCAGCAGAGAGCACAGCCCGGGAGGACCCAGGGGAGCAGAGCAGCCGAGGAGACAAAGTGGCAGGTCACGCAGCCTTGCTCTGGGTGAGACCAACAGTCTTCTAAGACTATGAATCACCAGAACCAACTCACAGATGCAGGAAACTGCCCGCCTCGGGACCCACTGCGGAGCCACCGGACAGCTCCTGACACCACTCAGGGTGGCCAGGCCACACAAGGACTTGGGTGGGGCGCTTTGAGTATGGCTGGGGGGCCTGGGTCAGGTGGAGGTGGGGGTCGCTGCTGGGCCTCGCTGCCCCTGGCCAGCCGAGGCTCTGGCTGCCCTGAGCTCACTGTCTCCCATAACTGGCTCCGGTTGTCCAGACACAGGGGACACAGGCCTGACTCGGCTCTGCCCCCGACCCTGGCCAGGGGCCATCACAGCCTCCGCTGCCCACTCTGTTCCTGGGACCAGTCAAGCCTCGGGCAATTGCTGGGGGGTGGGGTCCACTCCTAAGCGGTCTTAGGGAGATGGGGATTTCCTTTCTTCCTTTCTTGGGCTCTGCAGAATTTGCCTATAAAATCACCTGGGGCTGATTTCTTTGCAGGCATACCCACACACAAGTGACCGTCTTGCTCTGTCCAGTGGTGACAGGACTGTCAGTCTGTCTCCTGGGCCAGGCCCACTTCCCTAGTTGCTCCTGGCCTTCTGACCGTGGCCCCTCCTCCCACTCCTTCCCGTCCAGCCTATCTAGGTGAGGGACACTGGTCTCCTTCCTCATCTCCACCCGTCCCTTCCCTTTGGCTTGGCTTTCTTCCCCTTGCTGGGTCGACTGGCTCGGCTTCCTGCCACCTACACATTGGTTGACCAGAGAGCTGAGCTCACTTCTCAAGGCCGAGGAGGACGGGGGTGGGGGGAGGGGAGGGACCACCTGAGGCCCCAGACCTGAGAGAAAGCTGGGGACCGCACTAATCCTAGCACACAACTCCCACCTCTCCTCCCAGCGAAGGAGCTGGACATCCAGTTCCTCCACAGGGCTTCAGACACTCCAGTCCTGGCAGGTGGCCTTCCCGTCCCCAGCTCTTCCAACTCCCATTTTGAGCTCCTTTGACCCACTACAGTGAGTGGGTTTCTTGTGAATTCTCTGAGCCATGAGATTTTGTTGTGGGGTGTGGCTGGACAGGAGGGCCTGCAGTACGCCAACTGTCTCCACGTGACCCACATCCAGTGGGGCTTTGTCCGGGATGCCCAACAGCTGAAGCTCACACAGGGCAGCCAGATCTGTGTCCTTGCTGCTCTGGGCCCACTTGTTCAGTTAGCTACTGAGATAGGACTATCAAAATCTTGCTCAGTGCTCACTTTGGCAGCACATATACTAAAACCAGAACGATACAGAGAAGATCAGCACGGCCCCTTGGCCCCTTGTGTAAGGAAGACACTCAAATTCATGAAGTGTTCCTTTTTTTTTTTTTCTTTTTTTTAAGACAGAATTGCTAAGGGCTGGAGTGGTACAGTGTTTGCCTGGCATGGGTGAGGCACTGGGTTCCATCCTCAACACCACAAAAAAATAAATAAAAATAAAACAAAGGCATTGTGTACATCTACAACTAGAGAGAGAGAGAGAGAATTGCTAGACCAATGGCAACTAGAGATGACACTAGAAAATCTCTTCCACGACAGGATGGAGCCCAGTGAGAACCTGGGCTCAGGTGTGATGGCCCTAAAGTCAATCAATGCACAACTTCCTGACACCTGTGCCCAGGCTCCAGCAGGGGAGTGGGCTTCAGTCTAGAGGCTTAGAGAGCCGGCTTTCTAACGGTGCCTCCTGGTGAGCGCATCTGCCAGCCCACAAGCACTGCAAGCCACCTGGGAACCGCTGGCCCACGTAGCTCTGCAAGCCACCAGGTCATCATCACACTCACATGGCACTGACAGGACTCAGCCATCTACAAACAAGCTTCACACAAAAAATTCTATTTCTGTACTTAAGAAAACTGTTAAAGTCGGGCTGGGAGAATGAGAAGACGATGAATATCTCAGAAACAATTAGCAGAAAATATTTAACTAAAAATTTAAATTTATATTTGAACAGCATGGATTAGAACTATTAATTGATTTGCACATTAAATTTTCTTTATTTAGGGCTGGGGCTGTGGCTCAGTGGTATAGCACATGCCTAGCATGTGTGAGACACTGGGTTGGATTCTCAGAACCACATAAAAACAAGTAAATATATAAACGTCCATAAATAACTAATAAAATTTTTTTTTTAATTTCTCTATTTAAAATACAAAAAAAAAATTCTTGCTCAGATGGTGGGCTTATGAATTTCTCCTTGCAACTCCATCAGTTTGGTTGTAGCACACAACTTCTGGGAGTGACTTTGTGGGTTGCCTGCTCCCTGGGGATGTCTGTTGTCACTCTGTACATTTATCTTTGAACTCAGTGCTTCATCTTTGTTTACCCCAGCTTGCTCCTGCCCTGGGGCCTTTGACCAGCTGTCCCTGAATACAATGTACCTCCCCACATCCCCCCCTCCTCAAGGGTAGCGTCCAGTGCCCAGAGCCATCAGTAGACAGCCTGGGGACCAATGAGCCATCAGTAGACAGCCTGGGGACCAATGAGCACATGGACGCTGGGTACTTGGACTTCTGGCCTGTCTAGAGAGGGTACCTGCTCCTGCAGGGCCAGGCCAGGGGCTGGGAGGCCACAGGGGATGGCATGGGGCCCAGGTCTTCATCTGCAGCCATGCATGCCTCAACAGGACCTGCCCCAACCTGAGGGACCCCAGAAGGTCTGGCCACTGAGCAGACCCCAGGGACCAGGGCTGGGCTGCCAGGCCCAGCCACTGGCCCAGAGCTCTAGGCCTCTGCCCTCCCCAGTGCAGAGGGAAGGCTGTTATCAAACCCAGGTTCACCCCGTACAGTAAGTGAAAGCAGCCGTGCCTAGCTGTGCCCCAGACTTCAGCGACAGGCGTCTCCATATTGCCACAGACATACCCCAAACTGCCATACAGACCCCATGCAGGTCACACTGGCCACACCTTGGACAGAGAGAGACATGAGGACAGTGGCCATCACACCCTGAGGGGCTTGCTGCTCAGCTGTCCAGGCAGCAACTCTGCAGGGAAGAGCCAGGTGGTCGCAGGGGAGAGGGCCCGGCGTCCCACCCCAGGAAACACATGCGTGCACACACTCAGACGCCCTGGGGACTTCAGGCATCTGCCCACCACCCACCCTCAGTGCACACTCACACTGCCGGGCAGTGCCCTGCAGAACCCCACGAGCTGCCTCTGGGCTCAGACCTTGGCAGGACCTGCTCAGAAAACTGGCCTTGCTCCAGGGGCCCAGCACATCACCCAGGGCGTGCCCCAGCAGGTGCCACCCCCACCCTCCCAGGGCAGCGTGGGCATGGGGCCTAGCTCAGCCCTCCAAGCTCTCCCCCAGTCCCATGACCGCCAGTCAGCGTTGGAGGCCCAGGGAGCCACAGGGTCAGGAAGCAAGAGATGGGAGGTGGCACCCAAAGGTGGGACTGGCTGCCGGCCCCCAGAAGCTGTGAGAAGGCCAGGCTGGGCAGAGTGCTGGAAAGGAAGTTACAGCAGCATGTCCCCAGGCTGGCCCAAGGGTGTCCCTTCTGCCTGTCCCAGCCAGCCTGCACCTGTCTGCCACGAGGGACCACACACCCAGGGAATGTCTGGGTGGCAGGAGGGGTTTTGGAGGTGACGCCTGGGCTGAGCAAGAGCAGGACAGGGATTCTTCTGTGACATCTAACTGCCCTGCAGAGTTAAGTGGTCAGTAAATGCTGGTTGGTGGACTTTCTGGTTGGGCACCTGTTCATACCCTACAGTGTACTTTCAGGATTTAGTAAACTGTACCCTCATTTAAAAAATAAAAAAAAAAAGAGTGGGGCAGGGGAGCAAGTGCCCACCTGGGGGTGGCGACCACTGTCCAGTGTGGTCCAGGAGCTACCAGGGCCAGGGGCCATTGTCTGGCTTGGGGGGCAATGGCCAAGCACGTCTCTACCCTGTGATCAGTGGGAAGCCCCTGGAGTGACAGGACCCACCCCCGTCTTCAGGACTCGAGCATAATTAGTAAAGGTGGCCCCCACACACTGGAATCGTCCCTTCCTTTAAGGGCAGTCCTAACACACAGCAGGGTTGGCCCTCGAGGATGTCATGTGAGTGAGTGGCCCCGTCACACCAAGAGACACCAAGACTCAACTCCCCAAGGGGCCTGCAGCCACCAGTTCAGGAGCAGAATGGGACTGAGGGTGGTTGGGGCCGAGAGCTTCTGCTTGGAAGAAGGCCCTGGAGATGGACGACGGTTGGCTGGAGGGCGTCACGCACAAGCTTGGAGCACTGAGGTGCACTCTGGGAGGCTGAGAGGCTCAACCTGCAGGACGGGAGCCGGAGGCCGAGCAGGTTGTTGGAGGGAGGTGGCAAATCAAAGTTGGAGGGTTGGGTCCTGGGTGGGAAATGGGCCTGGAGGCACCAGACCCCCAAGGACACTGGCAGCCGATGTTTCATCCGGGTCTCCCCTCCAATGGAGACCATGGACCCCAGAGGTGGGACGGGATAGGTTCGGGTAGGATGGCCAGGGGTTTTTGCGGCTGGGGAGGAAGCAGCAGGGAGCCACAGAGCACCCTACACTTGGCTGACAGAGGAGGGACCCACACCCAGCGTGCCTGGCCGCAGGCTGGGGCAGCCAAACAGGGCAGAGGCCCAGAACAGGCAGCGAAGGCCGACTGGGAGGCACAGAGGAAGGGGGCTGTGGGCGCGACCCAGTGGTCACAGTGGGGCCTGGACTCTTCTGGGGACCTGAAGGGTGGAGGGACTTGGGGGTTCCATGGGTGGAGACCAAACTCACACAGGAATGGTACAGCCAAGTGAGCTGGGGGTGTGGTCCCTCGGGCCATGCGAGGTGGGGGCCCAGAACATGCCCACCCATCCCTCTGCTCAGGAGGGCCTGTTGGCCAAGGGAGCCAGGAATGTTCCAAACCCTCAGGGAGGGGTTCTCCCTGGGTAGAGGCTGAGGGATCTCCCAGGTGTGGGTACCATCTGGCAGAGGCACTGAGCAGCCGAGTTACACCCTGGAGGTGATAGTCCAGGCGGCAGGGAGGCCTCCACACGGCCCTGGTCCCCAGGATGGGACAGGGCTCACCCGGCAGAGCAGTGGTTTTCAGGGGAGGGTCCCAGACCCCTGCCCTGACCTGGGGACCCAGCAGTACCCACAATCAGCAGCCCTCATGACAACTCCCCCAGACAGTGACCCCCCCATCTGCTCAGTTCAATGCGCAAGTGAGACGCGGCTCTATGCCCAAGGCTGTGGGGTCCAAACGCCAAGCCCAGTGGGGAGGACAAGAGCCAGGGGGCACAGTCCAGAGCCAAGCACAGGGGCCCTCCATTGGCCCAGCAGGCTCCCTGACCTGGGCCTCCTCACTAACAGTGCTCAGCAGTGGCCGCTGTGGACGCCAAGACTGGGCAGCAGCCTCGGCTCCAAGAGTAATGTTCATCAATGCTAATGGACGGGAGACTGGGTACTGGGCAGTGAGAGCTGTGGCCCACCAGGGTGGAGGTGACCACAGCCTGCTGTCGGCCCCCCTGCAGGGGCCAGGCACCCACAAAGCAGCTCCTACACCTGCACCTGCTCAGCTCTACGCTCTGAACCAGTGGGAGGTGGCTCAGACGAGTGTCAGTGTCAGTCACCTCTACCAAATCTCCCTGGGGGGCAGGAATCAGGAAAATGTCCCCAGGGGGCCTCCTCCACTGCTGCAGACACCCTCTCAGGGGCAAACCTCAGATCAAGGCTGGCTTCACACATTACAGGACAGACAGTGGGTCTGGTGCCTGCGGCCACCAGGCCCGCACCACCACCCAGGAGAGGAAGAGGTCATGGGCACTTACAGAGCAAACGCCTTTTATTGAATTCACAGCTGGGTGCAAATGTGCCACCAGGACCGCCTTCCCGTGGCCCATGGAGACCCTGAGCGCAGAGACCTCTGGGCCACAGGGAGCCCCAGCAGTGCAGCTACCTGGCGGTCCAGGCTAGGGCCAGCCAGCACCCAGTGACACGCCCGGGCACAGGGCGCCTGCGCACAGGCCCATGCCCCAGGAGCTCTGCCCCAGAAGGACACAGACCACCAGCCCCGGGGTCTCCAGCAAGCAAACCACATGCCACGCTTCCCACGCTGGGCTCCTTACGAAAGGAAGGTTGCCCACACTGGGATCCACAGGCAGACTCGCATTTAACAGAATGCCCTTCTGAAAACTCATTTCAAAATAGAGAGCTCTCCCCGAATTGTAAAAGCCATAAAAATGCAAAATACTTCTTTAGGAAAAATTGAATCAAAATCACACCTCATGTTCAAAATGGCACAAACCTACTTCGGCCATCACCTGGCGCACGGGCCCCACCTGCCCAGATTCAGTTGTTCTCAATCTGTTCCAGGTCCAGGTCGCCACGGTCCAAGGGGAAAATGCCCTCCTCCCCAGCACTGTCCCAGTCACTGGGGTCCCCACTGCTCCCTCCCTCGCCTGTGCTGGCCACTGGCTCCCTGGAGGCCCAGGAGCTGGTGGGGCAGGGCCCGGGAACCCTGGGGCTGGAGCCTGGCGTGCTGGTGCCCACTGGGGCCTGCGAGCCACACGGGGAGGACACGACTGTCTTCGCCTGGGCCTCGTCCTCGTTGTCGTCCTCGCAGTCCAGGGAGCAAAGGCTCTTGGAATTTTTTAAAGTCTGCAACAGAAAAGACACAGGCTGAAAGCACTCCCCGCAGGCCACGGGCTGGTTCCAGGGAGACAGCAGCATGGCTCCACCCACACCAGAGGCACAAGGCTGGTGGGTGCCTGGCACCTGACGAGCCTAGCTACCCAGGGGACTCGGCAAGAGCTGCATCGGGAGCCCTAGTCTTGTACCCAGCAGACAGACCAGCAGGGAGGGTCCCATGTGTCCGTCCAACAGCATCCCCCACCCAGGGCACACTCTCTGCTCTTCTGCTCCCTTCACCTCTCAGCCATCTGGGCCTCACCAAGCCAAGTATGAACCCGCACAGGAGCTGACCGCTCACCTGGCTCACCACGGCTTGTCACCCAAGGCCCACCCACTTCCACCTGGTCTCCCACTTTCCTCCTCTCCTCATGGTTGGTCATTCTTCAAGTATATGTCTATACAAATACTTCCCTCTTAACATCCAAGACACACACAAGAGGCCACCAACCACCCTGCCCCAAGTGGGTGCCTCCCAGCCCTGTCCAGGTCCCCAGGCTGCCCAGGGCGGCAAAGCCTCGGCCCTCTGCTGAGAGGCTTCGACACCTGCTAGCACCACAGCAGCTGCCCCCCTCCTCACTGGGCCCTGCTCAATTCAACCCCCAATCTGTACCCCATAGTCCCTGGACCATCCCCATGCCCAGCTAGGCTGTGTACTGGCCCCCAGCAACAGCCATGGACATTCCACCTCAAGACTGCACTATAGAAGCCACTTCTCGACATGAACAGGACTTGGTCCCAGTACCACTTCCCAGCCTGCAGCTCGGTCCAGTGATGGCTCCCTGGACCCGCTGACCACCTCGGCCTCCACTGCAGCTCCACCTGCCCAGGTGTCGACTGCTCAGGGTCAGACTCATGCTGGCTTCAGACATGTGCCATGTGGTTGGACACGGGGCACAGACCACAAGGACACACAGCCCTGGGCTGGAAGCCAAACTGGCACAGGACCTGACCAGCTCTACACAGCCCAGCACCCTCCCCACACCTCGATTTTCTAGAGGCTCTGGCTGCTCACAAGACAGCATCTGCTTCTGGGTAGAAACTCCCCAGACCCACTGGGAGGTGAGGGTAAAGGGAGGTGAGCACACCCTCCAGGGTGCTCCTGATGAGTCAGCGCCTGCAGGGACCCGCCCTGAGTCCAGTTCCCCCAGACCCAGCTCCCCCAGAACCAGCACCCCAGACCTAGCTCCTGTAAGGATGTGCCCCGAGACCCAGCTCCCTCAGACACAGCTCCCCCAGACCCAGCTCCCCCAGACCCAGCTCCCCCTCAGACACAGCTCCCCCTCAGACACAGCTCCCCCAGACACAGCTCCCCCAGACCCAGCTCCCCCAGACACAGCTCCCCCAGACACAGCTCCCCCAGACCCAGCTCCCTCAGACCCAGCTCCCCCTCAGACACAGCTCCCCCAGACACAGCTCCCCCGGACACAGCTCCCCCAGACACAGCTCCCTCAGACACAGCTCCCCCAGACACAGCTCCCCCTCAGACACAGCTCCCCCAGACACAGCTCCCCCAGACACAGCTCCCCCGACACAGCTCCCCCGGACCCAGCTCCCCCAGACCCAGCTCCCCGAGACACAGCTCCCCCTCAGACACAGCTCCCCCTCAGACACAGCTCCCCCTCAGACACAGCTCCCCCGGACACAGCTCCCCCGGACACAGCTCCCCCGGACACAGCGCCTAGAAGGACGCTTCCCAAGACACAGAGCTCCGTTTCCTGCTCTCATCGCTCAACTATGAAAAGTGAGCATCTGAGGAGTTACACCCCAGAGAACCAAGTCCTCAAAGACAAACGCAGCCACGCTTGGGCACGAACAAGGGTGCATCACTACTTTTTCTCAAACCAAGGTGAGCTGGACCCCATGCCACCTCCACATGCACCTCCACTGGCCGGAGCGCTGGTCCTGTCTCCCCCCGGCCCTACTGGTCAGTGGGGCCACACTGTTTGCTGCGCCAGCTTACAGGGACACTGCATTTCAGCCCTCAGTACAGAGGCCAACCTGCTGGACTTGTGCATGAATGTGACAGACACACAGGAACCACTGCGGGGTCCTGTCACCTCTGTGACCCCAGCTGTGCAGCTTAGGCGGGAAACCAGCAGCCTCTGAGGACCTCCAGGTGTAGACAGGACAGGACGGCTGCTCCAGGAGACACGAACCTCACGCAGGGCTGGGCCGCAGAGAGGACACTGAGGTTCCCGGGGAGACCACTGCACTGACACCGTCTGCACACCTGGCCTCGTCCCCAGGACTGTCCTCCACTTCCAAGCAGAGAAGCCTGACAGAGGCGTGGAAAAGCAAAGGCCAGATTCGGGTTCTAAGCAGCGCTGTCTCCAGAGCGCCTTTGGGCCTAGGCATGACACAGCCTGTGGGGACAGACTTGACTCCTGAGGCAGGCTGGCACGTGGTCAAGACTGTAGCACCATCATCAGGTGAGCTGGGGGAAGAAAGGGCGGCCTCCTAACACCATCCCAAGATCACTTCCACACATGTCCAGGCTGGGCTCACCACATCTGCACTGACCCACCTGCAGAGGCCCCAGCTTTGGCCAAACTAAGACGCTCAGGTTCACACTCTTGGGAAAGTACTAGCCCTGCCCACCATCCAAGGCTACTCAGGACCAATGCTAACTGTCCACAGGCCCAGCAGCCCCTCTGCAGGCCAGGGCTCTAGCCAGGGCCTAGCCCAGAAGAGTAAGCCACAGTGTGGCCAAGAAATAGCAAAGACATTGGGCAAATGCACAAGAGCCTCCCTCCATGGCCAAGAAGAGAAAGGCCAGGCTGTTCCAGGCCAGGGGCCTGCAGGCCTGCGCACATCCACACCAAGGGCCACGGTAGACATGGTCAGACAGGTGTGTCCACAGGCCTGTGCATGAGCACGCTACATGTATGTGATGAGGAAGCAGGTGTGGGAAGCACATGGACCCCTGGTCCCTGCCACCTCCGCTGGCACCTGCCCCAGCCTTGCCCGAGAGGAGCTACACTCTCAGGAGTTTCTGGTAGAGGGTGGGGGCTGGGTGAGCACCTGCACCCCACATGCAGGCCTCTCCAGGCAGGGACTCCCGGGCCTCTATGGGACTCGAGCCTGAGGAGACTCCAGCCTAGCCGATGCCACAGGAAGCCCAACGCTGAGGGCCACACCCCATGCATCTCTGAGAGCAAACCCAAAGAGGGAGCAGGAGGTATGGCGGCCAGCAAAGACAGCCTGCCCAGCAAGACACAGGGTGTCGCAGAGACAAGATGCCCATCACTCAACAGAAAGAAAGATGGGAGAGAGAAGCAGGACACCAGTGACCTGAGCCCAGGCCGCAGGGAGGGACGGCACCCACTCCTCATGGCAAGTCAGGGCTGGAGGAAGGAGTCGGATGAAGACAGGGATCGAGGTCCCTAGAAGCACAAGACAGTAGCTAGGGTGGACACCAGGATGGGGCCACATGCCCCTACCATGGCACTGGAGAGGCAGGAGAGCCAGGCCACAGCACTGCCGCAGGAGGCCTGCAGCCAGGATGGCGGGGAGCAGGCAGCTTCTCACCCCACTTCTGCTGCTGACCATGCTTGCAGGTACCCTGCACCGTCTGGGGACCTGAGGCCATGGTGGCCCTGCTCAGGGAGGCCTGTGCCCTGCTCAGCCCACACTCTACCTTTGCCCACCTGGCACCCAGGAGCCGCCACACTCCCAGGGGCTCAACAGAGTCAGGGCCCGTGCACGCAGCCTAAGACACTGGCTCCGTCGTGACCCCGTGTGGCCCCAGGCAGCTCCCTCCACAGGGTGGCAATGGCCTCTGAGACAGCACTGGCTTGTCACCGTGTCCACCTTCACATGTGTTTATCCAACGTGAAGATTAAAGTCACAAGTGATTGACGGGACGTGGAGCAGGTCCTCAGGGCTGTCTGCTGGCTCAGCACTGGGGACAGGGCAGACAGAGAGCCCATCGGAAGGCCCGACTGTGGGAGACGACTTCGAGACGGAGGCCAGCCCAAGACAGCCCTCTGCAGGGAGGCAGGGGAGGGCCAGCGGCAGAACCCCTCACCTGTGCACACGGCCTGGTGCAGTCCTGGGGAGAAGGTCCAGAACAGGCGCAGGGACAGAGGCAAGGGCACGCACGAGCCTCTGCTGGGGCCTGCAGGCCCAGCTCAGAACGCAGCTCCTCTACCCTGAGTGCTCAGGCTCAGCCCCACTGTGGTACCGCTGGGGGGCCAGGTCATGGGCAGAGCCCCCCAGGGGAACCAGCCAAGGCCCACTGACCTCCGTCCCTATGCATGGGAGGAACAGGGTGGTCTCTCCACAGGAGGCACCAATGCTGGGCCTCTGGACACCCAGTTAGAGTCCAGCCTCCAGATCCAGGGAGCTTCCGCATCCTCATACACCCAGACACCAGACCGCTGTTGCTGCTGCTGTTTTTGGTGATGCTGGGGAGGGAACCCAGAGCCCAGAACATGCTAAGTCCACGCTCCACCGCTGAGCTCATCCATAGCTGCCAAACTGCAGAATTCTGTCACAGCACACAGACTAAGAGGGTCTCTCTCTGGGGACAGCGAACTGTGGTAAGCTTTGAGGACTTCTGGCTTCAACAAGAAAGGCACCTGAGCGTCCCAGCACACGGCGTTCACGGGGGCTCAGCCTGCTTTCCTCCTGACTCTGAGGCCCAGGACAGTGGTGACAGCTCACAAACCTTGATTCCCATGAGCACAACACCCCAGAGGCTTCGTCACCCATGTCCAGCCCAGCTGGCCTTAGGTTCTCTGGATCCCACAATAATTACTGACCAGCTGCTAACTGCTATCTTGAAGGCTTCCAGGCCTAGATGAAAGGCCATCAGGGAGCAGTTTCCTTCTGCACCACAGACGGGAGTAGGTTCGACCCTGCAGGGGGCAGCATGTGCCACCCTGGAGACGCTCTGCAGCTCGGAGGGCGCGCCCTGTGGGAAGCCGGCCCCTGCTTGCCCACCACTGCAACCATCCACAACGTCCAGGGCAACTTCCACCTTGGACCATCGCCTGGCTGATGAAAACAAAACTATTTTCCTGTGAAAACAGAGTCCACGTGGGGCTCGGGGCAGGCAGTGTGTCTACCTGCTGCTGCCTAAAGCCCACCCTAACCCTGCCCGGTGCAGGCCCAGAGTGGAGGCTCTGGTTCCCTAGGCCAGGCCCTACCTCCTGCTGCAGAGGCCAGGGCCTTGGTGCAGGGACGTCCAGCTCTCCATGTCCAGGTCCTGGCTGAGCTCTCTGCCCATGGATACGGCAGTGGCCACCTCTAAAAACAGAGGCTTCTAGTTCCCCATCACGACCAACCCACTGTGGCCCTCCCCAGACTCCAGCACCCCGACTAGGGCTGAGCAGACAGCCCTCCCGACGCTCCTTCAGAAGACTGCCTGTCCTGGTGTATGGACGCAGGCCCCAAAACCCAGTGAGGGCAGCCACTGCAGAAGGCCCAATTACAGCTGGAGTGACAGACGAGCGGGACGGCCACCAGCATCCAGAGAGGCTTCCTGGGGAGACTCCCGAGGCGCAGACAAGGCTGGATGCAGGAACCACAGGTGTCCCTCAGAACCACCTCCGCCCACAAGTGACATCTCAGGGTCCAGGCTACTCCAGACTCACCCCGGTACCTGAAAACGCAGCACCAAGCATCCGGGTGAGCCACATGGCACGGCACCGGCATGCCTGCTCCTTACGTTGAACAGCTGCACTTCCTGCTGGGCAGGCTACTCCGGCACCAAGAGGGCTGTGAGGCAGCAGGCTAGACCAGCAGGTGGAGGGGCAGGCATGCGGGACTCTGCACCCAGGAAAACCAGGCTGGCCGGGAGTGCTGCAGACAGGTCCCTCCAGCACAGGGCCTTGGCCACAACCCTCACAACAGCACACACCTCACTACTGACAGCATCAGGAGGAGAATTCACAAAGGTCAAGAGGGATCTGACCATGACATTACCCAAAAATGAGACCCTAATTAAAACAGACCCTTTATGACAAAGACACAACTTCCATAAAAAAATAAGTAGAAAATCCTAAAAGATGTGTAACCATTAAAGAAACAGAGCAGCGGCAGGTGCCCCAGGCCCAGATCGAACTCATGGGCGAGGCTTCAACTCAATCAGGAAATGTAGGCAAAGCGTCCTCAGGGCACTGCTCAGAAGGGCCACAGGCCCAGGCCAGGAGAGACTTCTGACCACCTGTGCAACCAGAGCAGAGAGCCCTGCGGAGACTGCTAGCACTTGACAGAAGGCAGAGACGCAGGTCCAGAGGCCTGTGGGAGACTGGCCCCAGGAAAACAGGCTTGGTACCAGGACCCACAGCCACACCCAGAGGCCACAGGAAGCCGCGTACAGCTGTGGACAACGTGGAGGGCAGGGCTGCCCCAGGAGCACAGCCCATTGGAAGTAACCCAGCAGCCTCAGGGAGGTGGGGCGGGGGGCAGCGCAGGCACTCAGATGCAGCTTTCCAGAGCATGAAAGCCACAGCGAGGTGTGCAGAGCACAGCCCCACCCTCACACCTGAGGCACCTGGCCAGCCAGCCTTGCCTCTGGCCACGCCCTGCCCTGTGGGGCACCCCACTGTCCCACATCTATGGACACTCTGACCCAGCACCACCCTTGGTCATGCCCGCCTTCTCTCTCTCCCAACGGGTGCGGAGTGTCTATGGTATCTCCAGAACGTGACTCTCGCCTGGCCATCAACATGTCCCTGGCATGAGCTATGTCCACCCTGAAGGCACCCAGCCAATGGCTCCCCACTGGCAGCCCCTCCTCTGCCGTCCTCCTTCTACCCACAGGCCATGCCCACGAGCACCCTGGCTGGTGGAGGACAGTGCTGTGGGCCTGGAGCTCCTCCAGCTGTCCACAGGCGCCCCACCTGGCTCTCTGCAAAGTGAGCCTGGGTCTGACCCCCATCACCACGAGGAAGAGCCTTGCAGAGAACCGGCCGATCAAGTGGGCCTGGTCCAGAGCAGGCACATGGCAGGGCCCCATGGCGTCCCACACGGGACACCAGCCAGTTGGCCAAGAGCCTGAGGCCACTGTCCTGACTGTGCTCAGGACTCGGCAGACTGCACTCCAGCAGCTGCTTCCAGGACAGCCTGGGCACTACCCACCAACTGCCCACCACGTGCAGGGCCCAGACTTCACCCACAGCAAGGCCCCACAGCAACAGGAGCCAATGGCCTGAGGCCCTGGGATGGGCTGGGCAGTGGGCAGTCAGGGAACAGCCAGGGTCACGGGTCACTTAATGAGGCAGACACACCCTGCCACCCCACCTTCCACCTTGTGCAGCCCCAGGACCCCACACAGCCAACCAGCTGTAAGCAGGGCCCGCAGCTCCATCCAGGTCTAGCCTCCTTCCACCTGAGGCAGGGAGACGGACATGCCTCCCAGCACACTCCAGAGGCCCCTCTCAGTCCTCCCCTTCTGGACTGCGCCACAGGCAACGGCTGTGGGCATCGCCAAAGGCCAGGGGGCTGGCACCCACTGTAAGGATCTCCAGGCTGCGCCAGGTTTTCTTCCAGAGCACAACACAAAAATGGCTCCCTCTAAATGGACTTTCCCAGGGCTGGAACTGTGGCTCAATAGCAGAGCTCTAGCCTAGCATGTATGAGGCACTGCGTTCGATCCTCAGCACCTCGTAAAAATGAATAAATAAAATAAAGTCATTCTGTCTATCTACAACTACAAAAAATATTTAAAAAAAAAAAAAAAAAAAAGGACTTTCCCAAGAGGTGGCAGGGACATCAGGGTCACGTGTGGGTGCTACCTGCCAGCTGCTACTAGACTGAGTCACCTACAGCCAGGCCAGTGGCCCCATCTCCCACTGACTCCCATGGGCCAAGGGGCCCAGGGTTTGGAGCAGCTCCCCAAGCTCTGCTGGGCTCCCGGGCTCACTTCCCGGGTGATTGCCACCCTTGAAGATGCAGCAGGGTCCCCAGCAGACAGCCCACTGGGCTGGAGACGCACATGCACTCCTCCCGGCTTCCTCTGTCCCCAGGGCCAGTGTGCAGGCTCTGCCCCAGTGTGACTACAGGTGCTCTGAAGCAGAGACAGGGCCACCATCACTCACAGTTGGACTCCACTCCATGGGGGCTATGCTCCCTTCCCAGGTCATCCCACACAGCACACCGACTCAGAATGAGGTGCACTGAGCCTTGCACAAGGCTCCTTGCCCCTTGCAGAACCCCCAGGCACACCCCATCAGGGCCTAGGTTTCCTGAGCACCCAGGACTCTCGGTGAAGCTCACCCGTGTCATTTTTAGTAAGTCCAAGGACGGGCGCGTCCACCTGGCATCCTCCTCACGCCTCCGTTTGCGCCGGCTCCTCCTCCCGCTGAGCACGCATGGCTGTGAGCGGCACCGCAGCAGGCCATGACGCCGGCCCAGCTCGGGTGTGGATGTGGGGGTGCTGCTGGCTGAAGGCAGGCGGGTCCCCGCCTCTGCGAGGTGCTCCTGTGAGAGGGACAGGCGGCGCCTTGAGGAGAGCGGGCAGGGCCCTGTGGGACGCCAGGGCAGGCCCGAGCCTGAGCTGCCTTCACTGCTGTCCACGAAGCCGCTACTGGCTGAAGCTGGCCGGGGCACCAGAGGCGAGATGGGGCCGGCAGGCGATGTGGGGCTCCTGGGCAGGCCTGCGCCCGGGCTCCGCTGCAGGGCAGAGCTCCCGGTGCCGCAACGCTGCAGCGTGGCACTCCCGCCGCTGTTGCACCGCCTCTTGGAGACTGGCGTCCAGACCTTGGAGCCACCAGGGCGCCATGGGGACCGGCAGCGTGCTAGCTCCTCGGGCTCGGATAGAGATCGGCAGTGTCGCTTGGTCGGTGGTGCCGCCGGTGGCCCTGTGTTCTCACAGAGGTTCAGAGCACTGCCCACCCCCGGGCCTGTGCAGGAGCAGGGAGACTCCGGCCTCCACTGAAGACCCTCAGTGTGCGCCACGCCACAGGGGCCTGGCAGGAAGGGGCACACAGGCCCCGCGGCCGCCTGGCTCCCAGCAGGTCGCCCTGTGTGAAAAGCCTTCCAGGGGCTCTCGTCCACTGAGGAGACACAAAGGGTGGAGGAGAGACGGTGAGCAGGGGCCGGGGTCCCCGCAATCCAGACACAGGCCAAGAGCCTGCCCCAGTTCTGCTCTGAGGGATGCAGCCACAGCAGAGGGACAAAAGGTGACACAAGGTGAGTACATGTTAGAGCAGAAGCCACCAGCCACTCGGGCAAGGCTGGCCCACCTGTGCTGACCACGGGCTCCAGGACAGTCTCCCTCCCTAAAGGCCAGCTGTGGGGCTAACTCACTCTGAGGAGACCACCTGGTCTCAGGAGGCCCTCAGAACACCCCTGGGGGCAAGCCCAGCTCTGTGCACACCCTGCGCCACCAAGCTGTCTCCCTCTGTCCCTGCCAGCCTCACAGGCTGCGACCCCACAGAGCCACTTCTCAGAAACAGCCCCCAAGCTCAGAGGTCGCCTCCTTGGCTGAAGGGCGAGCCTAGGAAGACGCAGGCACACCCCTGCATGGCCGTCCCCAACGACACAGCTACACAGTGCGCACCAGGGCAGATCGCAGTGACAGCCACAGCAACACCTGACTCACTTGCTCCTTCTCTAGGGGCCAAAGGATGCCATGGGGCAGCCTGGTACCTCCCAGGAAGGGCCAGACAGTCCCCTGACCCCCACCCACATTGCTGCCAGCAGAGAAGGCAGAGCCCTCGCTGAGCCTTGACCCTGGCCCATCCTCACAGACCATGCATGATCACTGGCCCAGCAAGGAAGACAGCAGCCAGCGACCTTCCCGGCCCACACAGAGGACACAGAGGATCCCCTGGGCCTCGCTCTGAAGCCCAGTCTCTCAGCTCCTAAGACTCCCCTGGGTCCCACCCTACTCCCTGTCAAGGCTTCTGAGACACTTACCACTGACCTCCAAAGGGAACAAATGGCCACTTTTGTTCAGTTTCTCAGCAGAATACTAAAAGTGATAAGAGAGAAGTTTCAGCACTGAGACTTACATATGAAAATTCAGAAAAAAGAAATTCTCCTAGTTGGCATGGTGGTGCACACTTGTAATCCCAGTGGCTCAGGAGGCTGAGGCAGGAGGGTCAAGTTCAAAGCCAGCCTCAGCAACTTAGCCAGGCCCTAAAGCAACTTAGGAAGACCCTATCTCTAAATAAAATGTAAAGAAGGGCTGAGGAGGTGGCTCAGTGGTTAAGTGCCCCTGAGTTCAATCCCCTGTACCAAAAAGAAAAAAAAAAAAAGAAATACTCTAATGCATTCATCACTGCAATAAACCCTACTTCTCCCTAACACTTTATTTTGGGGGTAAGGGTGATTAAAATGAAAGCACTGGCTTCCAAACACACTTCTAAGAGACTGTGAGCGTGTGTATGTGAGTCCAGTGCTGGGGTGGAACCCAGGGCCCATGTATGTAAGGTAAGTGCTCCTCCGCTGAGCTACACCCCAGCCCTTTTTTATTTTTTTATTTTGAGAGAGGATCTTGCTAAGTTGCCGAGGCTGGCCTCCAACTTTCTATCTTCCTACTTCAGCCTGTGAGGAGCTAGGATTACAGGCGTGCACCACCACATCCAGCATTATTGAAAGTTTTTTTAAGCCAGGTGTGGTGGCGCACACCTGTAATTCCAGCAGCTCAGGAAGCTAAGGCAGGAGCCTGATCACAGGTTTGAGACCAGCTTCAGCAACTTAGCAAGGCCCTGTCTCAAATTTTTAAAAAATATAAAAGGCTGGGGCATAGCTCAGTGACAGAGCACCCAGGATTCAATCCCCAGCACCAAGAACCTGCCAACCTGAGCTAGATGAATGGGCAGTTTCACTCTGAGCCTCAGACACACCTCCTGTCACTGAGCCTGAAGCACCGGCTGCCTCTCCTCTGGCAGCCTGGGCTGCGTCTGTGCTCCAATCATTGCGGCTTCCTCTTCAGCAAGGAGCCCCAGAGCCAGGCTACAGCGGGTGCAGGGCCTCCCACTCCCTCAGGGAGGCAGCTCTAGGGGCCAGCACCAAGATGCCATGGCAAATGCCACATGGCCTTTCCCGTCACTGCACCCCATGATGTAGCAGGGACAGCATGGCTGCTGCACAGAAAAGGCACTAACGGTTGGTTCTGAGACCAAGAAAAAGACACCCATGGATAGCAGCTGCCCACATGCACAGCTGTGGGGGCTGGCATGGGCACAGGCACTAGTGACCTTCAGGTTCAGAAGCAGAGAAGCAACAGTTCTGCAGACCACGTGACACTGACAGCGCACACCTGAAGGCTCCCAGGCCCTGGTGCAAACCAGCGCAGCTGTGGTACCGCCCAGGCCGGGGGCTCACTCTCCCAGGCCCTTCCACAAGGCTGCAACCTCGTCTGTGGCTGGCAGTGCCTCACGGTCAGTGGCCCTCCCCCCCATCCCAGCACTCCCCCACAGCGGGGGAGTACAGGACAGCACAGAGCTCACCCTCCCAGGTCTGCATCCCCAGTGTATAAGGAAGTGGCCCCCAATCCACAGACTTGCAAGACAGGGCTCCCTCAGCCAGCTCGAATGGCTGCCACTGTGGCTGAGGACCGCAGGCCTGCACCTCCCAAGTGACCAACACACATGCGGGGCAGCACACGCTTCCAGCAGGTCCCCACACATACAGGCTGCATGGATGTGAGCTGAACTGGTAACCTCCACATCCACCCAGGCCAGTGGCTTGATGGGACTTCCCAGAGCCCCATGTCCCTCCCCAGCACCAACCATAGCCAGCCACAGCCACTCTATGCCAGTCTGAATGGTGACCCAGGCCAGCTGTATTCTCTGCTTCCATCTGGCCTCCCAGCCCTCCCTCCCACTGCCCCAGGGCAGCTACCCTGACCCGAGTCCACAGTTTCCTACTACCACCAGTTTGTCAGCCAGCAAGGATCTCCCCGAGACCTGCACACAGCCCACCACCCACCACCTCCAGCCCCAGCCAGAGGCCATCGCCCTGGCAGCCCCCAACCACTCTGGCCACCCTCAGGGGCAGCAACATTTCTTTAAACACACTGCACAACTCACCCTTGCCCCTGCCCTCATCTGCCACCCACAGGTGAGCACTTACACCCCAGCCCAGCATGGGAACAGGTACAGGTATGGGAAGGCACCCAGCTCACTGAATGACCTCTACACGTGGAATTCAGTACCTGCTGCTGTCTCCAGGCCTCTGGACACCCAAACACAAGCACTGTCCACTCTTTTCTCTCCCTGGCCCTGAGGGCCCTCATGGCCCCCGTTTCTGCCACAGCAACAGAAGGACCCTTCCCACCTTTCAGTGCTCAGCCCCCATCATGCCCCCAGCCCCCAGCACTGTTCCAGCAGTCAGTGAGGCCCCGCCACAACCCCCAGTGTCACCAGTCATCACTCCTATGGTCACTGGTCATCTGTGGGCCTTCAAGTAGTCAGCACCTCCTCTGGCCTGAAGCCACAGGCAAGGGAAGGAATCAAAACCCAAATCTCCCCAAAGGGCAAGGAACACCCTGCTAAGGGCCCCGGGAGCCGGTCAGGACCGCCACGTGCTGAAGAAGCTTCCAGAAGGCAGCGTCCAGTCCAGACTCACTCCTGCCATGAAGCTCCCCCACCGCACAAGGGGGCAAAGCAGAGAGGCGGGGACTACAGGCCAGCTCCCAGAGAGCTGCGCAGGAGGAAAGCCAAGCCAGAGGCTACACGCTGCGTGGTGCCATTCGAGAGTCACTGCTGACCAAGAGCAAGCAGGGATGCTGGGGGGCCCCAGGGAAGGGGGACGCACAGGGGAGTGGTGTGGCAGGAGAAGAGACGTGGGCAACCTCAAGGCACTTACTGGCCTACCTGGACAAGAGAAGGGCAGGGGAGGCTGGAGTAGCCCATCCTTTCCCTAGGCCTCTCTGCACAGCAGGACTAGCCTCCATTCCCCAGACAGAAGCAGAGCAGAAGGAATGGGTGGGGGTGGGGGTGGGGCTGGGGCTCAGGGGTAGAGCACCTGCCTAGCACATAAAGATGAATACAATAAAAATACTGTGTCTGCACACAACTAAAAAAAAAATTTTAAAAAGAAAGAAATGGGTGAGCCTGAGTCCTGGGTACAAGGAGGCCTTGGGGACAAGGGGTGTAGCCCCAGGAGACTCAACAGAGAGCAGCGATGGAGGAGGCCACCTCACTGCATCCAGGGAGGACTCGGTCTGACGGGATGGACCAACCCTGCAGTCCTCTGTCACGACAGACACACTGCCCTCCCTGCCAGAGCCTCCGGGACTGGGCGAGGCCTCTGAAGTGCATCACACCCTGGCCAAGGCCAGGGATGTGGGGTCCTAAGCATTCAGCACAGGGAGGTGCTCAGGGTGGGCTGGGCTGGACAAGTGGCATGGGCACTGATGTCTGGGACTTCTAACTGCATTCAGATTATTTTAAATTTTAGTTTTAAAACTTATATCCAATTCTGTTACGAGAAAACTTGTGTTTTTTTCTGCAATGCCAAGGATTGAACGCAGGGCACCCTACCAACTGAGCCACTTTTGCAGGGAGGAGTACTGGGGATTAAACTCAAGGAACTCCCAGCTACATCCCCGGCCATTTTTAATTTCAGAGAAGGTTTTTCTAGGTTGCTGAGGCTGGGCTTGAACCTGCAGCCACCCACCCTCAGCCTCCAGAGGTGCTGGAATCACAGAGGTGCACCAACACACCTAGCCCTGAGTATGTTTAGGCAGCCTGGGTGCGTGAACCTTCTTTTTAAGTGTAAGTTTTATGAAATCTAAATACCACCATCAACTATTTCTGTAACAAATATTTAGTTTTTGAGTTTTTAGTTGTTTTTTTTTTTTTTACAATGAGACTTTTAGTGTCTAAGTTGAATTTGCTGTAGAATAAAATACACAAGTTTCTCAAAAGATTTGGCTTTTAAAGAATAAGTTTTTGCCAGGTGTGGTGGAACACACCTGTCAACCCAGCACCTCAAGAGGCTAAGGCAGGAGGATCGAAGGTTCAAGGCCAGCCTCGGCAACTTAGTGAGGCCCCGGTTCAAAATAAAAAGGGCTGGGGTCTAGCGCGAGGGCACAGCACCCTATGTTCAATCTCCAGAACCAAACCAAACAAAAGACACCGTGTCTTCAGCGATGCCCTCAAGTGAGTGCAAAGCCAGCACCCTGGGCAGACGAAGCTCCACGACTGCCAGCAAGGGCCAGTACCCGGAACCCAAGAGGACAGGCGTGAGTGACAGCCAACAGAGGAACAGCATGACCACCAGGGGACCCAGCTCAGAGGACGAGGAGCCCCACAGCGAGGCACCACCCACATCCACGAGGGCAGCTGTGCTCTCCCTGACAGCGACAGTTCTCCCAAGACGGGACGTGGCAGCTGCTGTGGGAGCACCTGGCGGGTCCTCGGGAAACTCCTCCAGCACACAAGGAACGCTCCCACAACGCCCACAGGCCAGGCCCACGCCACAGGGGACCAGCCACAGTGGGCCAGCCCACGTCCACCCAGAGAGGGACAACACACAGGGTCTGCCAAGCACGGGCCCAGCCACGTGCCAGCCGGGATGGGGTGACAGGATGGAGACCCCCCCCCAGGCAGGCCACCTGCACAGTGCCAACTCCAGGCTGGATGCTCAATCTAACCAGGGCAGTGGGTGTCCTCAGGGTGACATACAAAGTCCACTTACCTCATAGGTAGAAAACTACTCTGCCTACACCAGGTTCAGACCAGACAAAACCCACAGTGATGAAATCGAGAGGTTCTCTCAGAGCACCTGACCAGGCCACATGTGCTGACCACCTGGACACAGACGTGCACAGGCCCCGACAACGCCAACAGGCCTGGGCCTGGATGCACACGGCGCCTCTGCTGCCCAGCCCACCAGGCCCCTCAGCTCTTGGCCTGGGAGGCCTCCACGTCCCAGTGCAGCCACTCTGGGACACCACACATGGGCAGCACTCTGCCCTTGGTGCTGGAGCCAACTCACCGGGCCAGCTTCACAGGCCTTGTGGGTAAGGTCATCCAGGCTCTGGTTCTGCAGCTTCTCAGTGATGAGCGTGACCATGGTCAGCGCCCTCCCTCCGCCCACCACGGAGTGCTGCCGTTCTGAGACATCGGACCTTGGGAGGCCCAGGCCACAGCTGGGTCGTGCTGAACCTCAGGGTTATGTCTCTGCTTCGCAGACGCAATGGCCCATCTCCCCAGGCTCTTCAGAGCTGTGCCTGCAAATAGAAACGGCCACGTGACCAGAGTGGAACCACGGTGCTGAGGCTTCTCTCGTACACTCCTAATATCCCGCCCGACAAACACCTTCCCGCCTTCAAAACCACCTGGAACCTCCAGGAACAGGCTCTTCTGGGGAAGGATGAAGGGTCAGAGGCACACACAGCACCAGCCCCACTGAAACCCTTTCCTACAGCTGCAGGAAAGACCACCCAACCTGCTCCAAGGAAGGAGGGAAGGACGGCAGCAGTGGGAGCCAGGCCTCCAGGTGGCCAGCAGGGGTCCACACCAGATCTGCCTCCCCAGCCCTGGCCCCTGAAGCATGGGTCCCTCTGGGGAGAACAGGGTGGCACACCAGTCCTACAAGAAGGGGGTTTGCAAGTCCTGAGCTCTGGCCCTGGGGTGGCCAGCTCCCCCAAAGGGTAAGATGTCCCCATCCAGCAAGAGGTCCAGCATGCCCCCAGGACTCCACTCACACAAGGCTTTAGACTGCTCTGGGCCCAGTGGTGAGTGGGAGCTGCCACTAGGGGCCATCAACCAAGGAAGCAAGAGGCCACACAGATGGCGGGAAGCAAAGTGGCAAACCTGGTGACAGCACCCTCTGAAAGGACCAAGAGAACAAAAGAGGCCTTGGAAGCCAACAGCACTGGACCCCACAGGCCTCCTGAGCACACGTCCCCAAGCGCCACAGGACAGGACAGGGCAGCTACACACTGGAGCACCTGCGAGCACTAGCCCCCCTTCTAGCCAGCCAGCTTGCCCAAGGTGAGTGTCCACCCCAACTCAGCAGGTGCGGCCAGCTGGCCCACAGTGTGGCGCCACTGCCACAGCAAGCAGGGCCACACTGGAGAGCAGGAACACCCGACCTCAGCCATGCGCGGAGAGACCAGGAAAGCCCAGGAGAACCCCCGTACCTCCAAGACGCTGCCAAGACTTAGCACTCACTTCCCACACTTAGGAAACACGCCCTCTAAACAGAATCCACCAACACTTCCCCTGGGTGACTTTGAAAATGAGGCCCAAAGCTGGCATCTGCCTGGATGGGGCAGCCAGGGCCCTCCATAAGCAGGAAGCAGGACCAAGTGTAACCATCAACACTGCACCTGAGACCCAGCAGGTGCCACAGGCCTGACCCGGGGACCAGGAGGCCTGGCCCAGACAGGACTGAGTCCTCCCCACACACAGGGGCTACTCCAGGTGGGGGTACCCAAGCAGCTGGAACACTGCTCCCGTATAGCTCGTCTGCTTTGGGATCACACCCCTGTTCCTTCAGCACCTGGTGTGCCTGGCACTGACAGCCCCCGCCGACCTGGGCAGAGCTCTGGCCTACACCAGGGAATGTGAGCCAAGACAGGTCCAGCGGGTCTGTGTTTTTCAAACAAGGAGGTTGAATCAGCGCCAGGCTTGCTGTGGGACCAGCACTGGTCTGGCTGCCCATCCTCGCTGCACCAGAGCTCACCTCAGCCCCAACTTCTGAGTCACACCCTCGTAGGACAGGGCTTTGCAGGGTCCACCCTCAGCTAGATGGGTGTCAAGCAGGACACTCCTTAATTGTACCAATCCCAACATCCACCAGTTCCCTTTCCCTCAGCCCAGGTGCCACCATCTGCTGAAACCATCTCCTCCTGCTGAAACCTCCTGGGTAGACAAAAATACACACGTCAACCCCCAAGAGGCCACAGTAGCACAATTCAACTTGAAAAAAAAATCATAACATAATGAGTAGTTATTTTAAAAACAGCCACAACCAGGTGTGGTAGCTACGCCTGTAATCTCAGAAACTCAGGAGACTGAGACAGGAGGATCCCAAGTTCAAGGCCAGCCTGGGCAACTTAGTGAGACCCTGTCTCAAAATAAAAATAAGAAGGGCTGGAGATGTAGCTCAGTGGTAGAGCCCCTGTCTATCATGTGGAGACCCTGGGTTCCCAGTTCAAGGAGAGAGGAAGCAACAGACTCCATGGTCCTGGAGCACTGGAGGAGCACTGGAGGAGCAGGTGAAGCTGGGCTGATGCAGGTTTGGGGGCAGCTGGCAGATGGAACAGGAGTGGGTCTGTTTCAGACCGAAAGTCTGAAACCCCATAAACTCACCCTCTGACACACGGGTTTCAGGCAAGAGCCATCAGTGGAGGGCTGGCGTGCAGCTCAGGGGCAGCCTGCCTGCTGGGCATGTGTGCGGCCCGGTTCGATCCCAGCACTGCAAAACAGGAAGAAAGGGACCATCACCAGCTGAGTGCTAAACTCCACAGGGACGGTGTGAGAGGATCTGAACTCACACTGTGTGCAATCATCTCCCCACCAGACATTCATTAGTTACAAAGGAAAATAACCCACAGGGGACCTCCTAAGCCACAGGATCAAATGACCCCAACAAGAGGCAGGACACATGGACACCGTGCCTTCTGAGGGGACCCTGGGGAGGACACAGCCCACAGCAGGGCTCCTACTGAAGATACAGAACCTCAGTCTAATCAGACACACCCAGGGGGCAAACTGCAAAACAACTGGCCAGCACCATCAGAAGTGTCACGGAGGCCAGAGCAAGGCCAGTAAGGCCAGGAGGGCACCCAACACAACGCCGACCATTGCTGAGGCCTCCCAGCACAGCAGGAGGACGCCAACTGAGGAGACTGGGAGACTGACTCGGCCCCGCTGGACGGCAGTCCTGCACCCCTCAGCATCACTTTCCTGATGGATGTCAGTCTCTGCCCTGTAGCAGTGGGAGATGGGGACCTGCGCGGAAGGTCTCCACACCCCTCAACAAGGACATCTAACGCTGGTGGAACTGCATCCTGTCAACACTACGAGCTCAGGAGGGGCCTGCACTGCTCGGCAGGGCAGAATGGGGGAAGGCTGTGGTGGTGGACCCCTGCCAGCAGAGGAGAAAGCAGCTCCGCACACCCTTCCCACCTGGAAGCCCAGCAGGGGCTGTCAGTGCCCAGACCCCAGCACAGCAGGAAGATGCCAACTGAGGAGAAGACTGGGTGTTTCCAGGGCTGCCACCACAAAGCACCACACTGAGGGGCTTCCACAAGCCAGAGTCAGAGAGCCCTCTCCTTGGAGGTACAGAGGAACAGCTGGGCCCTGCAGCTCCGGGTCCAGTGGCTCACAGGGAGCCTTGAGCTTCTTGGTGGCATCAGCATCTCTGCCTCTCCATAGGTCCTCGCCTGCCAGGTGAGCAGCTTCTCCCAAGGCTCTGCAGCTTCAGAGGACTGAACGATCCTAATCCAGTGAGGCCTCCTCTTAACCTATCTAGGTCACATCTGCAAAGACCCAACTTCAAAGTAGGGTCACATTCAGAGATGTGGGGGAGGTGTCAGGACTTGAATACAGCTGGGAGGCACTATTCAACCCACAGTGCCAGGCCCGTCTGCCCTCTAAGAAACTGACCGTGATGCCAGGCACAGCCACTAGGCTACAGCATGCCCATCCTCCAGGTAGGCTCCGCCCCTCCACAGGAGCCTAGGTGGGGTTTTGGGATGAAGCTGGTCAGGATCAGAGGAAGCACAAGTCTAGGCAGGAAAGGCCAGAGAAGCACAAAACAATGAAATGGCAGTAAGGAGGAAACCAACCAGCCACCGTCAGGAAAGAGGTGGCAGAGAGGAGGGCACTGGCCTCCACCAGAGAAGAGGTGGCAGAGAGGAGGGCCACTGGCCTCCACCAGAGGCAAGCAGCAGCCTGTTATGGGCAACCTAAGAAGCCCCTTGGAAGATGACATGGAGACTGAAAGCTGAGCCAGCGGCCCCAAGAGGGAGACAGAGGCTGGCCCTGGCAGGAAGATCCCCCAGATGCAGAGGTGGATGTACAGCAGCGGTGGCAAAGTGGGATACCTGGCTCAGGTGACAGAACTGACCAGCCCTGCCCACAGGAGGGTGGGACATGGCCAAGGACAGTGCTCTGGAAGGAACTGGGAAAGGACACAAGCCAGACACCTCAGGAGGGACAGTGGGCCCCATGGTCTGCCCCTCCCAGGAGCCAATGCCCACTGGAGCCCATTCCCACTCCAACTGTCACCAAGCCAGCTCCCAACAGCTCTGCCCTCCTTGCACAGGAGCCAGTGTCAGCTGACCCCTTGGCCCTGCCCCTTCCCTGCCACTCTTTCCCACTCTACCCTGGAGAATGCTGGGCCAAGCTGGTCCTCAGGTCCCTGCAGCAACACCAGTGAAAGAGGGCTCCCACGTTCTGCCCCCAGAGCCACACTCCCAGGTCTCTAGGACAGAGGACAAAACCCTGGCCCTGGCCCCAAGCCCTTGGCCTTCCCTACCCTCCTTCTTCCGTCACCCTACATTGTGGCTGCGCAGCCCCCATCCTCTGCCCAAGCATCACAGGCGGGGCAGGGGCTCCACAGAGGCAATGAGAAGAGCCCCCAACTCGGCACCGACCCAGATGCTCACCCTCTACCTAGACAGAGACAGAACTCCCGCTGGGCTCTGCACTCACTTCCTGGGGACCCACCCTCCACATCAGCACCAAAGTGGGTTCTTTTTTTTTTTTTTTTTAATCTTCATTCAGGTCTACTAGATGGAGTCAGAGCATTGGCCAAGCCATGAGTCAGTATCCTGTGGCTGTCCTAAACAAGCCCCACAAAATGCACAGCTCCAATGGCCCTCCAGTGGCCCTGGGGCATGTTCAAGGGCCTCTCCCTAATAGCAGCCTCACTCCCACCGGCACCATGCATCCCATCTGTGTCCACCAGTTCTTTGGGATTAGGGCCACCCCACTCCAGCATGACCTCACTGATTACATGGTCCACCACCCTGCTTCCAAATAAGGTCACATTCTGAGGTCCCGTGGATGAGGACTTCATGTGGACTTGGGTGAGATACCATCCAAGTCCATATCCTCTCCTCACAGCAGACACCCCAGAGGGTGCTCTCAGCCCCTCGGAGGTGTGCTTCCCTTCTTGCTCCACTTCCTCCCCCTCCCTGGGACAACCAGTGACTGACACTGACCAACTCACCTTGACCATGGACACGGCCTACACCAGCTCCTCCACCACACCTCCCAGGGGCTCAGTGAGTCATCTTCCACGTTACCCCCATGCAGAGCATGCTCAGTCAGCTGCCCAGCAGGCTGTCCCCTAATTAAAAATTCCCTCCTTTTTGTGGCGGGGGGGGGGGGGGGGGGGGCGCGGAATCTGGAGATTGAACTCAGGGGCACTGGACCACTGAGCCACATCCCCAGCCCAATTTTGTATTTTATTTAGAGACAGGGTCTCACTGAGTTGCTTAGCGCCTCACTTTTGCTAATGCTGGCTTTGAACTTTTGCAATCCTCCTGCTTTAGCCTCCTGAGCCACTGGGATTACAGGTGAGCACCACCGCGCCCAGCCCTCCTTTTCTCATATGCAAAGTTTCTGCCTAATACAATTATTTCCCCAAACTCCCCAACAGAATTATAAAGCTCCTAGGAACAAGTTTGGTTGAATAAAAGACATCAAGAGGGCTGGGGCGGTAGCTCAGTGTGCAGCACTTGCCTAGCATGTATGAGGCACTGGGTTTGATCCTTGGCAACACATAAAAATAAATAAAGGTCTTAACGCCCATCTACAACTAAAATATTAAAGAAAAAAAGAAGGAATAAAAGACATCAGGACCAAGAAAAAAAGAATAAAAGACATCAGGACCCTGCAGCCTTGGGCTTAGACCATAGGGCAGTGTCCTCCTACCTCTGACCTGGCCCCATATCTTGCAGCTTCCTGGGAAGAGGTGCCCATGAAGCCCATGACTCTGCTCTCTTCCCATAGAGGCAGGAAGCCCACCCCTCCAACACCTTCTAGCTCTCAGGGTCTTCTCTCCCCAGTGTTGGAAAACAGAACAACCTTGCAGATCTCAGGCGTGCTGGCTGCTGACCATGCCTCAACCCTCTCCAGTGCTGTCTCTGGACCGCTCCTGGACGTCCTCTCCAGACCGCTGGCCTCTCCTCCGGGCCTCACCCCCTTTGCTGTGCTGCTGACCTGCCCGCAAGGCCTACCCTCAGAGAGCTCAGCAAGGATCTCACTAACTGGACTGACACGGGCAGCACGAGCCCAGGAGGCGCTAGGCCAGGAGAAATGCAGCTGGTTCCGGGCAGACACCAGACCCGGCAGCAAGGGTGCTGCCAGGGAGGCTCCCCCTGACCTACCAGGGTGAGACCCTGAGCAAGGGCCGCCCAAGGAGCTGCTCCAGAACCTCAGATCCCAGAACCACACGCGATAATAAGTGACTGTTACTGTCCCAAGCCACCAGTTTTGGAGGCAATTTATTATGCTGCCAGGTAACTAAAACAGTATGCTTACTCCAGAGAAAGGGGCCAAATGCCACCTCGCTGCTAGACTGATTAGTCACCACACTGGCACCAGGACTGGGGAGAAGGTAGCAATGGTGTCCCTCTCTCAGCACAGCCAAGCAAGTGAACCTCCCACGGCCACTGAAATCATCAACTGTTGCTGTTTGGTGGCTGCTGACCAGCTCAGAGCTGTCTCTTCTTTGAAGAGAGCGTATGCAGATGCCATGCTCTGGGTCCTAGGAAGCCCGGGACACATTCTTGTTCTGATGCCACACAGCTAGTGCTACTAATAAGCTGCACAAGAACTCGGAAGTCTTTCTGGAAAGCCCTTTCAAAATAGGACACAACAAAACGAGAAAGGGAATAAAATGCACCTGTCCTAACCAATCAATCTCTTGGTTTTTGGTGCCAGGGATTGAATCCAGAAGCGTCTAACCACTGAGCCACATCCCCAGGCCTTTTGAGACAGGGTCTCACTAAATTGCTTAGGGCCTCACTAAGTTGCTAAGGCTGGCTTTGAATTCATGATCCTCCTGCCTCAGCCTCCTGAGCCACTGGGATCACAGGTGTCTGCCACCACACCCAATTGTCTCAATATCTTGCTAACAGTAAAACCCACAACTATTTGTTTGGAAGTAGGATCTTAGTTTAAAAGAACTTGGGAAGGGCTAGGCATATAGCTTAGTTGTAGAGCACCTGCCTAACATGTGCAAGGCCCTGGGTTCCATCGCAGGTACCACAAAAAAATAATATCGTTATTATGGAGCAAAAAGTACATGAGAATGAGAGTCAGTTGGTGTAACCCAACAAATCAACAGACTAACATAGAAAACTCATGTCATCACATCAGTAGATACTAGAGAAAGCATCTGACAAAATCCACCAGCACCCATTCATGATAAAAACTCACGAGGCGGACGCGGTGGCGCACGCCTGTAATCCCAGCAGCTCAGGAGACTGAGGCAGGAGTATCCCAAGTTCAAAGCCAGCCTCAGCAACATCGAGGCGCTAAGCAACTCGTGAGACTGCTTTAAATAAAATACAAAATAGGGCTGGGGATGTGGCTCAGTGGTCAAGTGCCCCTGAGTACCCGGTACCAAAAAACTCAGTAGATACGAAGAAAGGGTACAACTTGAACGTGTCCCCTCCAAACCTCAGGCCTTGCCAAGGTAACAGTTCTAAGAGTGGGGCAGTGGGAGGTGATGGGCCACAAGGGTACCTCCCTCCTGGAGGGCACTGCCACAGAACCAGACTGAAAAAGTAAACAGCTGTCCTTGCAAACCACCTAGTGTGACATGAAGTGACACGACGTGTACATACGTGCTCCTGGCCCCGGCTCCGACTGGGTTAGTGCTGGGTACCACCAGCCTCAGGAGCAGGCTCAGGCCTCAGAGAGCAGTCCTGTTCGCGGCCTTCTCCCACCTTCTCTTCCCCTAATTTCTTTTACCCAGGTCAGGTCACAGAAATCTCATCTTAAGTTCTCATCAAACACCACCTGTCTGACAAGACCCCCATGAGAAGTGTCCTGCCCCTGCCCTCCAGGAAGGCATGCCCAAGAATCTGGTCAGAGGCCTTGCTGGGCTTGCCCACCCAGTCTGTCAGCCTATATGTCCAATCACACCATGCTGGGTCACACCATGCAAGGACAATGACTCCATAAACACCCTGAAGGACAGGGCCCAGGAAGTTTCTGAATAGGGAACCCTCACAGGAAGGTGAACAGAAGTCACTCGTGTGCTGGGAGGGTGGCAATCCAGCTCCAGAGCCCTGCCCCCTGCACTGAGAACCCCTCTAGGCTTTGCCCTCTCACCTCTCCACCTCGATGCTCATTTGTATTCTTTAAAACACCCTCTCTGTGCAGGTGCAGTGATGCACACATGGTGACCTGGGGGGCTGAGGCAGGAGAATCTCAAGTTCCAGGCTAGCCTCAGCAACCTAGCGAGGCCCTGTCTCAAAATAAAAAGTAAAAGGGCTGGGGATGTGGCTCAAAACATATATATATGTATATATCTCCTCCACATTAAACTGGCAAATGTAAGTATGGTGCTCCTGAGTTATGGTTAATCAAACCGGAGGAGGGGGCTGTGGGAAGGTCAATTTACAGCTGGTCAGTCAGAAGTTCCAGAGGCCCAGAACTGCAGCTGGGGCGAAATGGGTGTAGTCTGGGGACCTGATGTGTCTCCAGTCAGGTGGTGTCAGAGCTGACCTGACCCTGCTGCTTCTTCTGCAGACTGATGGCTCACTTGCTGGTGGGGAGTAAGCTCCCACCTCCAGAGGCCAGAGAAAGCTTCAATGTTGGATGTCATGGTAGGAGAGCAGAGAAGCTTGCTTCTCTAAAACACACCCAGCACCAGGTATTCTAACAAAAACGGACTAAAAAGAGAACTTTCTCAACTTGACGAAGACCATCTATAAAAACCGACAGCAGCACATGCATTAGCAAGAAACGCGAAGCTTCCCCACTAAAACCAGGAATGAGGCAAGGATGCCCCTCACTGCTGCTTCTCAAGAGCACCCTCCAGAGCCCAGCTGATGCAGTGGGAGAGGAAGGGACGAAAGGTCTACAGCCTGGGGAGCAAGAAACAGAATTATGCTGTTCTCAACAGGAGACGGAGGAAGAATCCTTCTGCAGCAGATCTGAAGGGCCTGACGACTACCTCTGGAACACTGAGCCGTCGAGATAAGACTGCAGCAGTCAGCACACATGCGTCACCACGTTCCTCTACACCAGCAATGAACAAGTAGAATCTGAAATTAAAAACACACCACCATTTACATTTGCACCCAAAAAAATGACTAAGGAACAAATCTAACAAAATATGTACAAGCTCTATACCAAGGAAACCACAAAACTGATGAAAGAAATCAAACCCTAAATCCATGGAAGAGCCCTCGTCTGTGCAGAGGAAAGGCTCAACACTCAAAGCACCATCTCCTCCCAACGGGACATACACATTCAGTACAGTCCCAAACTTCTTACCTACGAAGTCACCATACCAGATGCCAAAGACTGCATGGCTTGTCAACAGCAGAGATGCATTACTCACCATTCCGGCAGGTTTGGAGATTAGTGAGGGCCTACTTTCTGGTTCACAGGTGACCATGTGTCCACACATGATACAAGGGCAAGGAAGAACCATAATCTCTTTTCTAAGGACACTAATCCCATTCCAGAGAGATCTGCCCTCACAATCTAAGAACCTCCCACAGACTCCACCTCCAAATACCATGGCATCATGGAGTAGCTTTCAGCACAGGACTTTTGAGTGGACATAACAGTCTGTTTCTCTCATCAGTGGAAGCTGGAGCAAAATAAGGGAAAGGAAATGGGGAATGAACTATCACAAAGATAGGGGAAGGATCACAAGAGTAGGAGATGGAGGGAGAAGGGACGGGAAAGGCAAGAAAATGTGGAACGAATTTAACAAAATCATGTCATATGCATATATAAATATACCACAAGTAGTTTCACCTTTGCGTATATATAGACAGTACCAATCAAAAATAAATAGCCAGGCACAGTGGCGCATGCCTGTAATTCCAGCAGCTCAGGAGGCTGAGGCAGTAGGAACACAAGTTCAAAGCCAGCCCCAGCAACTTAGCCAGGCCCTGTCTCAAAGTGAAAAACAGAAAGGCTAGGGGGTTAGCTCAGTGATAGAGCACCCCTGGTTCAATCCCCAGTATAAAGGGAAAAAAAGAAAAAACACACAACCCTGAGGTACCACTGCACACCTATTAGAATGGCCAAAATCCAGAACTTGGACACCAAATCCTGAGGAGGACGGGGAGCAATGGCACTCTTTCACTGCTGGTGGGATGAGAGATGGCAGAGCCACTGTGTATGACCATTTGGCAGCTTCAACACTCTTCATCCCACAACTAGCAGTCATGTTCCTTTGGCATTTAACCAAAGGAAGCAGAAACTTCTGTCCACAACAATCTTGCCCAGGTGCCTACAGCAGTTTCATTCCCATCACCAAACCTGGATACATCCAAGGTGCCCTTCAGCACTCCAGTGGATAAATAAACTGGCACATCTGGACAAGGGGTGCCGTGCAAGGCTGAGAAGAAATGAGCTACCAGGAGACACAAGGAGCCATGGAAGAAACTGAAACACATCCCAGTGAAAGCAGCGCAGCCAATCTGAAAAGGCCCTGCGCTGGGACTCGAGCTAAGACAGTGCCACCAAGGTGCCAGAGCGAGGAATGAACAGGCATGGCACAGGGGGTCTTCAGTAGTGACACTACTCATCACACACTTGTCAAGCCCACAAAACAGTAACACCAAGAGTGGACCCCAGTATTAGCTCTGGACTCGGCTGACGATGTACTACGGTAGCTTCTCAAGTGGAACCAATATGCCACTCTAGTAGGACGCTGGCTGTGTAGGGTACGAGAAGGGGTAGATGGGAACTCCCTTGCCCCCTGATTCAATTTTGCTGTGAACCTAAAGCTGCTGCTCTGAGAAATAAAGCATATTTTTTTAAATGTACAGAAACCAAGCTTGAAGTGCTACCTTTGAGACACAACAAAAAAAGACACTTGAATGGAGTCCTCCTCTCTGCTGGTCCCCACACACTGCACGTCACACAGAAGGAAACAGCTCCCAGGCGCTTCACTCTGAGAAAGGGGCACAAGGCAAGCTCTAGACAGATGGGTGGGAGAGCAGGTGGCCCCAGCTGGCCAGTACCCCCTGGGCTCCTTCTCCTTTCTGACCCTAAGTTTCCTGGAACTGAGATTAAGAAGAGCTTGCCTAGCACACACCTGGAATCCCAGTGGCATGAAGGTAGAGGCAGGAGGATCCTAATTTCAAGGCCAGCCACAGCAACTTCCCAAGACCCTGACCCAAAATAAAAAATAAAAAGGGCTGAGGATGTGGCTCAGTAGATAAGTGCCCCTGGGTTCAACCCCTAGGACCCAAAAAAGGACAACCCATGAGACCTCAAGGAATCAAATTAACTAATGTTTGAAAGTACCCAAGTGCCAAAGACGAGGTTTAAACTATGATCTATGCTTACAACAAATGCTTAGAAAATTTTTATTCAATTTTACTTTGGTAAATATCATCGCAGAAAATGCTAAAAAGGTTTACATAAAAATTTTTAATTTGCCTTTTAATATATATTTTTTAGTTGCTGACAGACCTTTACTTTACTTATTTATATGCAGTACTGAGAATCGAACCCAGTGCCTCACACATGCCAGGAAAGTGCACTACAGCCCCAGCACCCCCTTAATTTGCTTTAAAAAAAAAAAAAAAATGTTTTCAGGATTTCTAGTACACCAGTGAAAAGTACCCAAGGGTTTTCCTGGTTCTTCTCTCTACCAGTTAAATCATATTTTCTCAAAAAGGAACGTCCTCATACTACTGTTCCCTATGCACACAGTGATATGAGCAAGCATCTCCACAACCAGAAAGCTACCAGTGCATCTACTTTAAAACAATGACTGCCTTGGCATTTCATCTCACATACTTTGAGCAGCAACAAAAACTGCTCTTTCTGTGGCCCCCAAATCTAATGCAAGTCAAGAAATTAGGATTCATACAAAGTGGCAGAACGGTTACAAAGGAAGTTTCTGCTTTTTTTTTTGTTTTTTGCAGTGTGCAAATGAAACCTGGGCCTTGCGCATGCAAAGCAGGCACCCACCACTGCGCCACATACAGCCCCCCACCATGGCATCTGGTCCTCAGAGTGGAACCACAACTGTGCTAGAAACCCCAGATACAAGCTCCAAGTTCACAGGACAGGGAGAGGAACCATGGATCAAGCAAAGGAAAGGGATGGAGATCACCTGTGCCCAGCATACACCGAGGAATCGGGAGAGGGACAAGGCTCCAGAGCTAGGGGAGGAGAACTGTCTGAAAGAATTACCACCAAGAACTCCTGGACTGGCTAACCCAATTTCAGGAAAAGCCACTACTTCTGAACAATTTCCATTCAGATTTTGAAGTAATAGTTTCAAATCAAAACAAAACTGTTCCCTGGCCTTCCACCTTCAGAGCAAGAGGCCAGACTTTCCCTCTTGGACTGATTTTCCTTGGGGGACAAGGTGACTGTGAAAGGACAGCACAGCAATCTGCACCAGCAATGCTCCTGAATGGTGTGCAGCAGCAGCAGGTCCTGAAGTCAAAGCAGCCCCAGCTAAAGACTTTCTCAGAGCTGAGAGCTCATCATAAATTCAATTAAGCCATGAATCTAGTTTGAGTTACATAAATAAATATGGGGGTTGGGGTGAGGCTCACTGGTGGAGCACTTGTTGCAAGTGAAATGCCTTGGGTTTCGTCCCCAGAACCACGGGGGAAAAAAAAATAGAAAAGAGAGGGAAAAAATTAACATAAAGTTTCAAGGGAAGCTTAGGCTCAAAGAGGTACCCTGTTATGAAATACAAAAGTCAAGAGTCAGTTGAGGGGCTGGTTGGGGTTGTGGCTCAGTGATACAATGATGGTACGTGTGAGGCACTGGGTTTATCCTCAGCACCACGTAAAATGAACAAACAATGAAATAAAAGTATTGTGTCCATCTACAAAAAAAAAAAAAAAAAAGAGTCAACTGAGCACAAGCCTGAGGCTGAGGCAGGAGGATCATAAGTTTGAAGCCAGCCTCAGCAACTGAGTGATACCCTGTCTCAAAATAAACAATAAAAAGGTCTGGGGTGTCTCTCAGTGGTGAAGCACCCTAGGTTCAATCCCCAGTACAGAGAAGAGTCAATGTCACACAGATGGAGTGATGAAACCTCAGATTTGTGACTGTACTCAGATCAGGCAAAATGAAATAAATGCATGCTGCAGACAGAGTCAGTCAGGAGACGCCATCTCACCTAGTGCTCCCTTCTCCACTCACAGAAGTCCTAAAGCCACTTACTGGGGCCGCAGCCTACACAGGAAAAGTGGCTCCGGATTCCACCTGAGTCACCTTGTGCAGGTTGCTGGGGATGGTCCCCACCTCGTCTGGGTCCACCTTTGGGGCTTCCTTAATGTGCTGTGTTATCTCCTCAAATGCCCTCCTTCTCCTGGGTTATGGGACCGACAAACACCAGAAAAGGCAGTGGCCCACCCAGCTCTGCAAGGAGACAGCAAAGTTGATTCAACAAGTGGAGCGCGCCCCTTGCAGTGCGCATGAGTGCCTGGGGCGGCAGGAGGGATCGGGGGTCCCGGGTCGCGCCTAGACTGGTCGGAAGGGGTCGCCGGGTGCCGGGGAGTTTTAAAGTACTGGGGACCCCGGGGAGCGCGGGGATCCGAGGGTGCACAGGGTCCCGAGGCGAGAGGAGCGAAAGCCGGCGGGGGAAGGGTCCGAGAGCGCGGGGGCCTGCGCCGGTGGGAGGAAGCCGCCGGGTGCACGAGGAGTGTTGGGGTGCTGGGGACGCCGGGGCGCGCGGGGCTCCGAGGGCGCACAAAGGTCCCAGGCGCGTGGGGGCCTGGGCTGGTGGGAGGGGGTCCCGGGCGCACAGCGATAGGGTGCCGGGTGCACGCGGGTCCCGGTGAGCGGCGGCGAGGGCGCGGGGCCCGCGCTGACAGCGGCGGGGCACGGCGCGGGCGGGCGGCCGGCTCGGTACCTGCGCGGCGGGCGGCGGGCAGCGGCCAAGGTGGGGCGGCGGGCGCCGGCCGCGCAGGCCGCGCTCCTCACATGGGCTCGACGCGCCCCAGCCGCGGCGGAACAAAACCGCGGCGACGCCCAGCCCCCTCCGGCCGCCCTCATTGGCCGCCGCCGCCGCCGCCGGAGCCGTCACCCGCCGCCTGCCGCGCGCCGTCGCCGCTCCGTCCTCTTGGCCGCACTGACGGGCGGGGCGACGCCAGAGCCGGCGCCGCGTGGGCGGGGCCTCTGCGCCCGCCCCGCCCCCCCGCCCCCCGGGAGCGCGGGGCGCGCCGGCATTGGTCACGCCCCGGCCCCGCCCCCGGCCCGCCCTGTGCGCCGGCGCTCACTGGGTCGCGTGGCTCCGAGCTGATGCAGCCGGCGAAGGCAGGCGGCGGCGACCTGCGGCAGTGGGCGAGGGCGCTGGGCCTGCAGGGCCGCGCCTGGCCTGCGCGAGGCGTGGCCGACGGATCCCAGCTGAGGCCTCCCGGGCCTGGCTTTGACCTGTGGTTCTGGGGAAGCCACTCGCCCTCTCGGGAACTGCGCTGTCGATAGGCACGCGTGCGGTGCCGAGGAGAACGCGGCGCAGGCCACACCGAGGGGCCGGTTCCGCCTGCGCCCGGGGGAAGCCGCCCCGCACTCTGGGTGCCGGGATCCTCCTGCAGCCTCTCAGCCCGGCCGGGTCCAGAGCGCGGGGTCCGCCGGGCGCCCGCCACGTCCACTCTTTTCAGTGTTAAGGAAAGAAGTTAGAAGGGCTGGAAAGGAAGAAGTCAACGCCTGTGTTTACAGTCAGAACGATTTTCCACATTCAAACACCAAAAAAAAAGATCAGGGTTTGTAATAGGCAGCCAGGGTGCGGGACAAGACCAGGAAACAACAATCGGGACACAAAGCGGCATCTTTTAGAAAGTGCCATTTTCAACCTCAGGTCCGGGTGAGTGAGATGAGGTTAAATAAGACATTTCTGTTGAAGGGTCTGAAGGAGGCAGACGAGCCGTGTTTGTGGACAGCTGTGGTCTGGATCTTAACCTCCCCCAAAGACCCGTGTACTGAGGGCTTGGTCCCCAGCTTGGGGCACGACTAGGAGCCGGTGGTGGAACCTTTAGGAGTAGGGCCCAGTTGGAGGAAGTAGGACACTGGGGGCATGCCCTTGAAGAGGACATTGGGACCCCCATGCTTCCACCACGACGTGCTACAGGCCCAAAAGCTACAGGGCCACAAAACCATGGGCCAGGAAGAACCTCTCCTTATGCTGACTTGGCTTAGTGGATGTTTTGTCACAGTGACAGAGAGAACGCAGAGATGGCGGGTTTTCTCTCCAAATAACCTGTAAACACAAAGCTTTCAGTGGCGCTTGCCAAGCTGATGCCAGCAATCAGTAGAAAGAACAAATGGCCGAAAGCAAGCAGGGCAGAATCCAGAAACAAGCTGCTTCTCTGGGGTCAACTGACTGCAGAAGGGGCCCTGCTGGCCAGGGCAGGTGTGGGCTGGGGCTGGTCCAGAGTGCCACTGATTCCCTTCCATGTTTGTTTTTGTTTTGGTGTGGTGCTGGGATTGAACCCAGTCAGCACTGCAGCCCTGGCTCTCTCCAGGTAGCGAGTGTCACATCACCATCTCTTGTCTTATACAAAACCAGCCCCAGAGGAATCAAAGCAAGACCTCAGGAAAAACGTGGGAGAATATCCTTATCTAAGTGGAAGTAGGAAGGAAGGATTTCTCTTTTTTTGGTGATACTGGAGATAGAACCCAGGATCCCTTTACCACTGGGCTACATCCTCAGCACTTTTTATTCCTTTGTTTTTTATTCTTTTGATTTGTTTTGTTTTAGCATAGGGTAGGATTTATTCAAGTGAGAAGAGGCAGAGTTCCCACAGGACAAGAGGGAGCCTGATAGGTTGTCTCTAAATAGAACATAAAAAAAAGGCTGGGGATGTGGCTCAGTGGTTAAACACCCCTGAGTTCAATTCCCAGTACCAAAAAAAAAAAAAAGGAAAAGGGGGAAAACAAGTTGGATGCCATGGCACACATGCGCCTGTAATCCCAGCAGTTCAGGAGGTAGAGGCGGGAAGATCACCAAGTCAAGGCCAATCTCAGCAACTTAGATCCTAAGAGCTTAGTGAGACCCTGTCTCAAAACAAAAAATAAAAAGGGCTGTGGATGTGGCTCAATGGTAACGCGCCCCTAGGTTCAATCCCCAGTACCAAAAAAAAAAAAAAAAAGAAGAAAACGATAATAATAACTACTCATGGTCCAGGTGCAGTGGCACACACGTATAATCCCAGCAGCTTTGGAGGCTGAGGCACAAGGATTTCGAGCTCAAAACCAGCCCCAGAAACTTAGCAAGGCACTTAGCAACTCAGTGAGACTCTGTCTCAAAATATTAAAAAAAAAGCTGGGGATGTGGCTCAGTGGTTAAGCACCCCTGGGTTCAATCCTCAGTACCAAAAAAAAAAACTAAAAATCCAGGAATCTAAGCCAAGTTGACAAACAGGCAAGAAGAGAAGCCCTCCTTAGGACAGCAGCTAACAAGTCACCACACAGGGAACACCATGACAGTAGTACAACAGCAATGGCTGGTTCAGACCAGAAGCATCACAAGTGCCGTGAGGATTCACTCCACGTCCATCTGACCTCAGAACACATGTTCAGTCGGCATGTCTGGGTGTTGCTGTGAAGATATGTTTCACATGAGATCAGCATTAATCACAGTAGACTGCTAAAAGCACAATGCAGATGGGCCTCGCCCAATCAGTTGAAGGACTTTTATAAAGGTCAGGGGGGCTGATATCCCCTATAAAGAGGGAAATCTGGAGGCACGTGGCTTTCATACTCCAGGGTAACACCAGCCCGTTCCCTGTAGGAGGCCGCCCTGCCCATGAGCTAAGTACTCCTCTCAGCCTTGAGTAAAGGGGGTGTTGGCCTGGCATTGCACACCACAAGCTTTTCGAAGCAAGTGGCCTTCACCTTGGCTCAACAAAGAATTTGCTTCAGCCCTGGGCTTGAGCGTTACCCAGTGGGACTGGGCAGCACCCTGAAAGCTTACCCCCTGCTTTATTTGGTGTAGAATATTCTATTGAAAATCCTGTGTCTTTTCCCTATAAATAAAGTGATTCTGGGTACACTTGCTCTCTTGCCTTCCAGCGTGGAAGAGGACCTGGGAGGTTGCAGAGCTGTCCACCACCACCACCCCCCTTCCGCCGGGCTTTGTGAAAAAATTACTTCGTGTCTGTGTGATCCTTTTGCTGCCGGCCCAAACCACGCAGAGTGATCTCGATTCCATCGCCCATGGACGCGGGCGATACCTCCCCAGGCCTACAGCCTGTGGCAGACCTGGCACATCTCAGACCTGAAGCCTTCACAGTCAACTCCTTCAACAGTCCCTCTCTCCAGAGGGAGGGGCCAGGGCGATCTCTCTTGGAAGCCCTGACATAGGCTGGTGGGTGGGGATACTGCTGAGGGCAGCACAGAGCTACTGACAGTGAACAGCATCCCCGCAGGTGCTCTGCCCACCTTGTGGGGAACACCGGTACAGCACCTGTCCAGGAGATCCATCAGTGCCCCAACCAGCCCACTCCCTGCTTCTGAGGATGCACAGGAAGGCCGAAGGCCACAGCCCACGCTGGATCTTGTGGGGGTGAGCAAGGCCAGCACCATCCAACACAAAAGGAGCCGCCAACCCAAGTGGAAAGAGCCCAGTGTGAGCACCCAACCAGAAACCTTTGCCAGCAAAGCAATAAACCCATCTTTTTCCTTTTTCACAAAAATAAGAAAGAAAAAGAAGCCAGAGTCAGGCACAGTGGCACCCACCTGTAATCCCAGTGACTCGGGAGGCCGAGGGCATGTCCCCAGAAAAGGACCTCCCTCCTGGCCCCACCTACTGAGGGCCCATGGCCTCCCCACAGTGCCACCCTAGGGGACACACTTAGCCATGTCTACCCATAGGAGTGAGAAGGACACCCCTCTGACCACTGGGCCCTCCCTACTTGGCTCACCTCCTAGGGCCCCGCTGCACCCCCAGCAGCCTGGCGCAGTCTGGAGCACAGCCCACGCCCTCGGGGGGCTGTGCAGGCAGGCGCTGTGCAGCCACAAGCATCGGAATCCACAGGTGCTTTGTGGGATGTGGCCGAGGACTCCGGCCTGGAAAGCAGAGCAAAAGTCAACTTGTTTCCACGTGCACAGGCTCCTGCTGGTGTGCAGAGCCATTGCTCTAGTGCCTGCGGCCTTGCTGGGCTCGGTTGGCAGCTGCAGGGCCACTTGAGTGGTTTCCTCAGAACCATCTGTGTGGACATCCCATGGCCTGCCACTGGGCAGCTCTTTCTAGTGCATGCCTCTTTCCCCTGCCCTGCTCCACCCTGCTTTTCTCCCTTTCCCACCCCCCACCCCCCCCACAGCAGGGGGAACCCAGGGCCTTGAACTTGCTGGGCAGGTGCTCCACCGCTCAGCCACACCCACAGCCCCGTCTTTCTGTTCATTCCTCTGCTAATTTACTTCTAGCAGCCACCTCCATCCTGTTGTCTCCTTGAGTTGCCCTCTGCTGCCTGTTGCTCTACCGAGGCTGCTGTCCTTCTAATGGCTGGGCAGTCTACTTCTGTCTTCTGGGGTTCCTTTGGGCACTCACACTGCCTCTAGGCACAGGACCCTGCTCCTTAGTCCCTGAGTGGGACTTGACTTTACTAGGGATTGAACCCAGGGCTGCTCTACCACTGAGCTATAATTTTATTTACCTATTTTTACTTTTTTGGAACTAGGGATAAAACCCAGGGGCACTTAACCACTGAGTTACATCCCCAGTCCTTTTTTATATTTTATTTAGAGATGGTCTTGCTGAGTTGCTTAGAGCCTCACTAAGTTAAGTTGCTGAGGTTGGCTTGCAATCCTCCTGCCTCAGCCTCCAGAGCCACTGAGATTATGTGTGTGCACTCAGCTTCAAATTCTTAAACATAAAATCATGTTTATCTGCCAAGCCAGGTTCAAAGCCAACAGGCCAAGTACCAGTCTGCACAGCACTTGATGCACCCAGCCCAGCAGACCTTCCAAATTGCCCGTGCTGGGGAACCAAAGATCCTAAAACCCATCAGCTCATCAGAAGAGCTGTCCACCAGGGTTCAGAAGGCCCCGGGTGGCTAACTCAGACAAGTGACTCACCTCGGAGACTTGATGGACATCTTCCTACCAAAGGGAGGGAGGAGTCAGCAACCTGGTGGCAGAATTGCTGAGACAGGATCCTGACAGCAGCCAGAAATGAACAGCTGCACAATACATAAGGAGAAAGCAAGTCAGGGGACATGGGATGACAGCCCTGATAAGCTGACCCCGTCTACACACAGAGACGGGAAGATGACTGGTGAATGGGATGAGATAGCAATCAGCCTGGGATGTGAAGAATTAATCATGCTGAACTCACTTAATTTAATTCCGACACTCCTTGGTTCGATGTACAAGAGTCAAGAATAAAGACGACTTGATCTTCGCCTGTTGGTTATCTGTAACACTCACACTGAAAATACTAGATATGTTCACACAGTAAAGCAAGGGCTGAGGCTCAAGACTGATTTCCTTGGTGCTCAACAGCCTTCCAAGAATTTAAATGTGCAGCAAAAGCTAGGAGCTGGGGACTCTCCCCTGTGCACCAGGGCTCCCAGGTGCCCAACCCCTCAACAAAGCCCGAGCTGCCCTCCCCCACTCTGGCCTCCTCATCACCCCAGCTGCCTTGCCCTGGGCTGAGACCACCACAGCCCACCGCAGCCACAAATCAACTAAATTCCTCCAAAATGGAGGATATACACACCAACCCCACCGAGGCCTCAGAGTTCCACTTGATCACAGCAACATCCCAGTGCAGGGCATGGTATTGGAAGCTGCTCAGTGTGGCAAGGCTCCTGGATATGCTTCTAAGTACAGCACCCCAGGATGAGTACCTCTTCCTGCCCCAGCACACACACAACACAGAGGGGGACATATGCTCTGGGGTCCCCAGTCCATGGCAATTGTACAATCCAGCCAGCAGGGCACACAAGCAATCGCCCGGCTAGGCTTGGCACAGGGCAATCCTCCAGGCTCCTGGCTCTGCCCTCTGGATCCTGGGCCCACTGTCAGAAGCACCTTCTTTCCCATCAAGGGATATTTGTGAATGCAGCTGGGGTTTTCTCAGGCGGCTTCCTGCCAGAGGATCTGGAGGGTCCTAAGGTCTTTTCCCATTTCCCACTGCCTTCCCTTCCAGTCCTCTACCTCTTCCAGAAGCTTTGAGACCTGTGAATCTTATTGGCATTCAAGGCTACATCCATCCCCCTTCCAGATGAAGCCTCTGGGTCCTAGGCTTCTGCAGGACTAGCTCATGAGCTCACCAGCCCTATGTCTCTGAGACTCTCAAGCAGTCAGCCACCCTGCCCTCAGCATCAGCACAGCCACCTCTGGCCGCTCTCTGCACCTGATGTTTGCTTGGAAGCCACTTACTGAACTTCACCTTCTTTGCCATCAGGAGAGGTGGAAGCCCACACTGTGTGTTCAACAGTCCTTTAGCTTATCAATGCCCACGTTCTCACATGGGCAGCAGAAGCCAGGAAGTGGTCAGCAAGCAGCCTGGAGAGCTTGTATCAGGAGCAGGTGGAGGTTGGTGTTTCTGATTCCACCATCTGAGATGGCAGTCTGCCCTCCCATGCTCTCCATTTGGAACTCTACTGCAGTCTACACTTCGCTCCCACCTCAGGGCTCCACACTTGCTGCTCCCCAAGGGGTGACAAGTCACTCAAATGCATCCTCACAAGCACCACCACCCCCATATTTTTATCCCCTAACCTGAACCCTGAATGAAGCCTTTGTAGCTTCCTCCCCATCAGGGCAGGCTCCCATGCCAGAGCCAGGACTATCAAGGCCCCTCACCAGTGGGTTAGGCAGGGACTCGGGCCAGCACTCTCATTGGCACTGGGCTCAGTTCTCTTAGAACCTGGACGGCTCTCTGTGTGCAACTCAGCAGAACCTCAGGGACGCCAAGAGGCTCACTGTGATCCCCTACACAAAGTTCATCAAGGCAGCGAGCCCATCCGGCAACGTCATAGATCCGTTAAAAGAGTTTTTTCCTTTTTATTTTTGCAACATCATTCCATACAAAAGCAATGAAAACAACAGTTTAACAAGTTTACAATTGAATATCTGTACACATTATCATTTACAGTAATTTTACACTGTCAATTAACTGATTGTAAAAAACATTCTAAGTCGCTCTGTTGCCTTAACTGTCTCATCAGTTAAGACCTACCTAGTGCTATTTACAAGTACCCAATCAAAGACTTTAACTTACATAAAACCCATTAATTTAACATCTTTGTTCAGAGCTCTGTATGGGAGGGGAAAAAAATACTTGGACTTATTGATAAAAGGCCAGAAAACACATTTCCACAAAATCATATGTCTCACACTGAGTACACTTTGTCAAGTACCTGCAAAGAAAACCACCCTATATTGGTCCTATGAACACATGGTAAAGTTTACAACCAGCCCACCTGACAAGCGGCAACTAAAAGTCTAAGGAGGCTGTGGAAAACTAGTTCACTTGCACTGGCCTTTCCAACTTGAGAGTGGAAACACCATGCACCCAAGTTTGCTCAAGACTGCTTTGCAATCAATATTCCTTGGATTCAGCACCATTTACAAGTTAAAACATGCAAAACACTCACTATACACAAAATTAATGTTTCTAAGAAAGTAAGGCAAGAACAACAACTCATCCCAAGACCATGAACTACTGACAGACACCACCCAGCTACCAGTGCACATCACAGGCCTACATGTTTGGCGGACCTCTGGCTGGCCAGAGATGGCACCTGCTTCTCCCAGTGGCCACCAGGTGGCAGTCAACTCATAGCAGAGAAGTCTTTCAAGGGCTCAGTTAAGCAAGCTTCCAAATCAAATTCGTCTTCCACTTGGCAGTCCACGTGTCTGACCTTGGTGGGTGTGCCAGAATATGCATCCTAAAAGACACAAGCACAGGTCACATCTGTCCCTCAGAGAGGCAGGCTTGCTGAGCGATTCCAATGCACAACAATAAACCTTATTTTAGTTGGAAGCTTCAAATTCCTGCCCACTAACTATCCACCCACCCCTGCCCCAAGGAACACCTCACACCTCTGAGCCATGGCTGCCTCACCTAACAGGAGCTGCTGTGACACAAAACATCACCTAACTGACCTGTGAGGGTATGACCTTTCAATTAAACTTTTTCTTCAAAAATTTAACTGAAAAGGGAAAGTTAAGCTGGGCATGGTGGCACAAGCCTTAATCCCAGCATCCTGGAAGGCCAAAATGGGAGGATTTCAAGTTCAAGGTCAGCCTCAACAACTTAGTGAGATCCTATCTTAAAAATAAAAAGGAGTGGGGATGTGGTTCAGTGGCAAGGCATCCCAGGGTTCAATCCAGTTAAAAAAAAAAACACACCACCATGATCTGAGACAGGGTTAGGATTAGGCCCATAGGTTGTAGGTTTTTCTCCAATGCAGCAATGTTCAAAGGTGGGATTATGAGGCTCTAATATCATCAACAGATCAGCCCACTGACAGCTCTTAATTTGATGGCACTGTTGGGAGGTGGCACCTAACTGGAGGAAGTAGATCGCGTGGGGACATGCCCCTGGAAGGGTGTATCTGGTTCCAGGGCCCTTCCTCTTCCCATCCCCCTACTTCCTGCTTTCCTGGAGGCATGAGCTAAGCAGTTTTCCTCTACCAAGTCTTTCCACCATGTTCTGCCTTTCCTTAGGCCCAAAGCAACAAAGCCAGGTTAACATGGATTGATACCTGTGAAATTATAAGCCAAAAGAAATCTTAAAATATTTTTAGGATTTTGCAAGTGGACAAAGTCTAACAAGGTATACGCCTTAAGCAAACATTTTGCTGTTCCTCTACTGAACATCTGTGTCGCCTACTAATCACAAGCAGACTGAGTGGTGTACAAACGGGCGACATAGGAAGGCAGACAGTAAAAGGCAACTCTGGACCTTGGTTTATATGTTCAAATATGGTACAGGAACCCAAAAGCACCAATTGCTCAAGTATGTATGTTTGAACCTTTACCTATTTTTTTTTTAAACTAAAGACTCTGAATATTTCCATTTGAAAACATTGGGTAGTCTCCTTTTAAAAGAATAATACATGAATCTTTTCATTGTACATTGTACTTATGCAGGAAAGTCTGAAAAAGACCCAGGGCTGGGGTTGTGGCTCAGAGGTAGAGACTCGCCTAGCATGTGTAAGGCACTGGGTTTGAAACTCAGAACCACACACACACACACAAAAAAAAAAAAATAAATTCCACTTCATTATCCACAGAACTGGAGATAAGGCAACCTGTACACTATCTTTAAAGGGTTTCCCCCTAGAAAACCTAACTTTAAATACCTAAGTAGCAGCCAGACACAGTGGTGCATGCCTATAATCCCAGCGGCTTGGGAGGCTGAGGCAGGAGACCATGAGTTCAAAGCCAGCCTCAGCAATGGTGAGGCACTAAGCAACTCAGGGAGACCCTGTCTCTAAATAAAATACAAAATTGGGCTGGGGATGTGGCTCAGTGGTCCAGTGCCCCTGAGTTCAATCTTTGGTTGCCGCAGTCTGGCTGGGCATAAAATAACCGAGCCGCCACGAGGCACTTGTAGGCTCTCAACACTTGGTACCATAAAAAACAAAAACACAAAACCAAAACCCCAGAGACAAAGCAATCTCTCATCTAGTAACATTCAGCATTGATTTTTATGCCAGTAGTTCCCCAGCACAAGCCGGACACCACTTACAACACTTGTGACAATGCTCACACAGATGCTAGATTCAGAGGGCAAAGGCCATATACTATAAATGGAAATGGTGGGACTCTTCAAAAGCCTTTAGGTCACTCTCTCAGAATTCAATATTATGATCTGAAACATCCAGGCAGAAAGATCTAACTAAAGAAAGTACTTACAAAGTTATCCTGTGAGCTCGTCTGAGACTCAGAGCTGCTTTCTGTGGATTCAGTTTCCATTTCCCCAAGGTCCACAGGGTGTCTATGAAATGAAATCCAACAAGGCTTTGAGAGTCAGGACAGGATGGGGGCGTTGGCACATGCCTGTAATCCTAGCTACCTGGGAAACCCTGCCTTGAAATTTAAAAATAAAAAAGAGAGGTGGGACTCAGGATGTGGCTTGGTGGTCGAGTGCTCCTGGGTTCAACACCTAGTACCTACACGGCAACAACAAAACACAACTTGTGAAGATAAAAACTTTCCTTAATTAAAATAAGACCTCTGCATGGGCTGGGGCTTAGTGGTAGAGTGCTTGCTTAGCATGTGTGAGGCACTGGGTTTGATTCTCCGCACCACACATATATAAAGGTCCAACAATAACTAATAAAAATATTTTTAAAAAACTCTTCATAGGGCTAGGATGTGGCTCAAGCGGTAGCGCGCTTGCCTGGCATGCGTGCGGCCCGGGTTCGATCCTCAGCACCACATACAAAGATGTTGTGTCCGCCAATAACTAAAAAATAAATATTAAAATTCTTTAAAAAAAAAAAAAAAAAAACTCTTCATAAATGATTTTTTTGTTGTTATTACTGTAGATCGAACCCAGGGCCATGTATGTTAGGCCAGTGCTCAATTGCTGAGCTATATCCCCAGCCTGAATCAAACAACTCTGAGGATGTTCATCTTTTAAGGGAATAGAAAAAAAACCACCAGAGTCCTAGATTTACTGAACACTCTCTTCCAACTCCAGAAGGTAAATCCAACCCAGTAGGCAAAATCCTCCCTGAAATTCTCCCCACAATCCCATGACTAGGGGACACCAAGCCAAGCCCTGAGAGCGAAGTTCTGAGAACTTCTAGAACACCTGTCATCAGTCACTGTGCCAGAGAAACGGAACTAGAACACAACAAAGACATACATTTCTTGCAAATCACAGCCTTCTTCAGCTGGAGGATCCCAGAAGTGCAGAGCCACCTTCCAGAGCTTGATCTGCTGGTCCCATGAACGCCGACTATACTTCTTAAATTTGTTGGGGGTCTTGGGGTGAATGCCAGGTTGTCGAAGGTGTCTGCAGGGGAGTAAGGTCACCTCAACACAAGCCTCTCACATTTCTCAATAACTAGGTTAGCCAGGCTCTGAGATCAGCACTATCTGACAAAGTACAGATCAGGTGAGTCTACAAAATGAGCCAGCCATATAAAAAAAGCACAATTTCTTTGAATTTTACTACTTATTTGCAATCTATTCCAGAAAAGTAAATGTTAATCTTAATGTTACCAAATACTTCATGAAAATTCAAAAGGCTTTCCTGTATCCATTTGTGTCTGCCTGGAGAGAGAGGCAAGGACATGATGCCTGAGAGAGAGCAGGGTTGAGTGGCAGGCAATTTCCTCTGGTTACATCTTCAGGATCGGTGGCAAACTCCCACCCCCGCTGTACATTTTAATGACTGTATCTGCAAGACTACTAGGACTCATGAGCATACCACCTGACATTATTATTATTTTGGGTGCTTTTCAGATACCAATCTATTCTCCTTGATTTACACACAAGCTCCTGTGAGTCAATGACAGACAATTCTCAGCAAGGCATGGTGGGGCTGATTTAGGAAGTGCCAAGGAGACAAGACTACCTGGGGACCTCTTTAATATAGCGATCGTAGGCAATAGTGTTCTTTCCATAGTTGATCTGCTTCTGTCTTCGCATCAGGACACTTTCATCTGTCTCCACATCAGCTGGCACTGTAGACGCTGACTCTTTTGAATCAGAACTGAAAACATGGAAGATTAAGAACAAGCCTGGCATAAAAAAATCACCATGTAAGCTATGCCAAGAAAGTGCTAGAACATCATCATCCTCTGGGTTCCAAACCATATTAATCCCAGAACAGCCCAGAACCTTTGTACATTTGGGGATTTAGTACACAACAGAAACTATTTCAAATCAGTAAGGAACCGGCTAATCAATAAGTGCTATCAGGACAATCTGCAATTCAATTACAAAGAAATGTTTACACAGCATGTACCTTCCTGATGATGATTTCCGCTCTCTTCCAAAGTCATTTATGAGGAGTTTTCTTTTATATCTGAGAGGGGGGGAAAAAAAAAGACCTTCTTTAAAGGTCTAAAAACTAGCAATGCTTCTAGAGTTGACAGCCACCAGGAATGCAGCCTTCTCCCTGGAAGCTCAGCATATTGTTGTTGTTTTTAAACACAAAACTAACCTCAGTTACATCATTTTATAAAACAAAGGTTATCTGCCAAGATCATAGTTTAGAGCAACCAGGTCTAAAAAAACTGTCCTAACGCTCTCAGGCACACCACCCTACATCACACAAATGGTCTCTAGGCCAAAAGAAAACCCTCCACAGCGTCATCAGCTAGATGAGGACAGGCAGCCAATCCCAAGACGCATCCTCATCAGAGGCAGCTAACAGATCTGCTCCCACCGACTTGTCCCCTGCTTGATCCAACATACTGCACCAAACCACACCAACTCAGCCAGCCGGGCTGGGGTTGGATGGTGAGGGGCAAAAGGAGAGGAGGGACTAGAAACGCCCACAATGTGACCCAGGGATTTATCGCCTGGATGCAATGAGGCAAGGAAGGGGACCATCTTGCATGAAGACCAAGCCAGGCCACCATCGAGAACAACTCCTCACCTCAGTGGCGCACGGTGGTGATAGAGTCAGTGGCTGTGGAGCTGGGCTGAGTGTGCAACTCAGTGGTGGAGCACTTGCCTCGTCACACCACCCACAGCTTGGAAGGGTCACCACTAAGGCCCTGGAAAGTAGGCTCCCAGGAGATGCTGATAAAGTTGTTGATAGAACTTTATTTTATTTATTTATATGTGGTTCTGAGAATCAAACCCAGGGCCTCACACATGCCAGGCAAATGCTCTACCACTGAGCCACAGCCTCACCCTGGGAGCCAAATTTTGAGAACCACTGCTCCAAGGCACACCTTGAGTGTTAAGATTCAAAAGCCACAAAAACATTTTGATGTGGTCCAAAATGTGTACCTTGCAATTTCTTTGTTAACTCTGGTCCTCATTTCATCTTCTTCAACGGCATTGGCCCAGTCTGAACACCGAGAACGGGGCTTGGGGCCTTCAGGAGTGGTGAAACTGCAACAAAACAAAAAGGCCATCTGACCTCAGGAGCACTTCCAGTTCCCTTTCACACTGTCAGGAAACACTCAGAGGCCATCTGGCAGAATGGGCTGAATCAGATGTGAAAGCATCTCTACTCTGTAACTGACTAGGTCACTGAGTTTGGGCGATTCTCTTAAAGCCTTTCTGGGCTCCATTAGATGATTTCTGCCCACCCACCTTAAGCCAACACTGGCTAAACAATGAGGCATGTCACTGAGGGAAGAGGAAAAATTAACAAGGCACTGGGAGTACTGAGAAGGGCACCTACTGTAGTTTGTTCTTAAAGCTACATAACAAGAAACCATTATGTCATGGTTTTATAAAAAAGACTTCAGATAACATGCTTACTGCTATGTAGTGTCTGGCACACATAAGAATCAAGTGGAGTGGCTACTTTTTTTCTTTCAGGCACACATGATTCAGAACCCATTATACACACAACTACATTGTGGATGTAAAGTGTACTGTGTGGCGCGTTTGCCGCACTAGGGCAGTAATAGTGCACACTTACAGTTGAGTCAAACCTAACCCAAGAGCTCAATTCTATCAAGGCTTGATGCTAAAACTTCTGGCAGCCAGAACCTTCATCATGTCTGTTATTTATATTAGATATAAATTTATCTTTTATTTTTCCTCTCCAACTTTCTATTCGCTACTGTTGGTGTATCAAAACTAGACTAGACACTAATTTCAACAAATAAACAACCTCAGGTGTTATAGTCACAAATCAAATGGCATGTTTTGGAAAACATAACTACAACAACAATTCTTCCACAACAATTATGTAACTTTCTTTCCTCATAGTCACCCCTGAGAACCTTAAGTTAAATTTTAAAAATGGTCAGGAAAGCCTGAAATCAAATCAGGTAATAAAGTACAATTTAATCTGGTTCAATAGCTGTATTGTAAATACAGAGTAAAGCATAGGGAGACTTGTCCATAGGCTGCAAACCCTCAAGTGGTATAGCAAGAGGTCCAGGTCTGGGTCTCCAGATCCCCCACAAGGATAGCTTAAAGAGTATGCACAAGCGATCTTATGCCACCTCTCATATTTTGGAACCTTTTGTGATGTTAGTGCGCATTTTTAAAATATATTTATTTATTTATTTATTTAGGTATAGATAGACACAACACCATGCCTTTATTTTTATGTGGTGCTGAAGATCGAACCCGAGTCCCGCCCGTGCTAGGCAAGCACTCTACCACTGAGCCACAATCCCAGCCCCTAAAGCACATTTTTGACAAGGCAGATTGGATGCCCAATTTACCCCATCTGAAAACAACGAAGCCTATTTTATACACTGTACTAACCTCTTCCCAAAGGTACCACTTCTTGCCTACCCCAACATGACTAGCATGGAGATACAGCTAGTGCACACACAGCAAGTGCAAAGGCCCAGGGACAGAAGCATTCCTTTTATGTTGGTGGAATGAGGCTGTGCAGCTGACCTATCTGCTTGAGGGTTTGAGTCCAGGTATCAGGCATTCTAGACACTGTAAGGATTTAACTGGGAAAGGTTTAGAGCTTGATCTCAGTAAGGCTTTGTTGCCTCCCGTTTCTACCTAGCCTAGAACTAGTTAGGGCTCCTACTCACACCCCTCTTCCAAGTCTTTAAACATTATCTATATGTACTGGTGACTCACACTGCCTCCTCTAGCCTAATCCCCGAGTCCCTCCCTACAGGAGATCTGCTCATCCTGGGCAAAAGACTCCACAGTCAACACAGGTACTCAGGCCTGAAGGCTCAAGTCACCCTGACTCCTCTTTCCTCTAGCCCCCAAACCATCAACAAGTCCTCCAGGTCCTGCCTTCAAGGGCCCACACTAAACAAGTGTTCCCCACCACCTTGCTACCCCCGTCTGGCCTAATCACCATGTCCTTTCATTACAGCTCAGTAGCAGCCTTGTCCTTGTCCTCTAGTCAGCTCTCAGGCCACTCAAGCCCACCTGAAAGCCTAGGAATAAAATGTGGTACAGGGATCACTTCCCATTTCATCCCAGTCACCAAAGAGTCCCTCAAGAAGTTCTCCCTGAGCAGCCCATTCTCCTCGGGTACTCCTGGTCCCTCTGGACTATCTTGTTCCACTTGCTGTCCAAGTCCTAAGAGACATTGCTTAGTGCACATCTTGACCTTCCCAGAAGTGCCTAACCTAGAAAATGCTGGGCCAAGCAGACACCGAACAGGCCATCAAATGGCAAGACTCCTGGGTGCACCAGCGTGGAAAAGATGAGCTACCTGGAGCTTTGGTTTTCATCCTGGCTTTTACGTAACACCTCTATTACTCCGGTGTAACACACCTTAGCAAAATCTGCTCAAAGTAAAACACAACTGAAAAGCTATGTTACTAGATCACTTTTAAAGAAATATCCTCAAGTAGCTCCCAGCACCGTCTCAGGGTTTACCAGAGGTTCACGAAGTGATCAACTCGGGCTGAAAACGGTTCTGCAGCCACCTGTCAGAGAGGATGCTTCCCGGGCCTGGAGCAGAGACAAGGGACCCAGCGCCCACCTGCCTAACCTGGCGCCGCGTAACGGGGCACACAGACCAGCCCCCGCAACACGTCGCATGCACTCTGCGGGGCCCACCTCGCGGGTCTGCGGTCATCAGCCGGGTGCTGGCCCTCCTCCGCGTCCTCGGGCTTCCTGCGCCTCCCGTCCGCTCTGCGCTTCCGCCCGAGGCTCCATCTCTTAGGGGACGACGGGCTACGGAGACAGAGACAGATCGCGGTCAGCGGCGGGGACCCAGCCTACACCCAGCCAGGCCCGGGACGCGCCGCGCCGTACACGGCCAGGCCCCGGGACGCGCCGCGCCGCACACGGCCAGACCGCGGTACGCGCCGCGTCGCACACGGCCAGGCCCGAGACCCCACCACGGGCCCACTCACCTAGCGCCGCGGTCGCGGCGGCTCCCGTAGGCAGGCGGGCTTCGCGGCCGACAAGCCATGGCGGCAGGGACGGCGGCGGCGTACTCGGCGCCGGCGCGGACAGGGTCTGCGCGCGCACCGCCCCCAACCGCCCTTTTGTGCGCGCTGCCCCGCCCTCGGCGCTCCCGCGCGCGCGGGGTCGGAAGACACCACCAGGTCCGCGCCGGCGGGGGTTCCCCGCTCCGCTACGTGTTCCTTGTGGGCGGACAAGGCTTGGACCCAGGCCCCAGGCCGGGCGGAGACGTGGGACCTCGCCACCGGAGACTACCGCCCAAGAATGCGAGCCAACGCCACTAGTTTAGCTAAGAGGCGGAGGAACAGAATACCCCCCTCTGGCTTCGAGACAACCGGATCCGCGACTGCTCGGGCGCTGATTGGTCGCGCCTTCGCGGGCGGAAGGGTCTTGGCGGGAGATTCGTCGCGCGCGCCGTGGCCACACGGAATAGGCGGTGCGACTTGCCTTTCTATTGGTCCGCCAGAGCGGGCGCTCCAATGATTGGTCCCGACCAAAGGAGCGGGCTTTTGATTGGCTTGGTCCGGGCTGGGGCGCGTCTGGCGCTGGCGGGAACCCGGAAAGTACGGCCTGGCTTCGGTCCGCAGATCCTACGGCCGCCTTGGGTTTTCGGTTTCTAGTTTGTTGTTTTAAGCCATTATAAACTTTGGCGTTGCGTGGCGTGGTGGCGCACTCCTGTAATCCTAGCGACTTGGGAGGCTGAGGCAGGGAAGACCCCGAGTTCAAAGTCAAACATCAATTTAGCGAAATCTTGTCGCAGAATAAACAAGGATTGGGGATGTAGCTCAGTGGTTGAGCAACCCTAGACGCAGGCAGCAGGGATGGATGAGCGTCCTCAGGAGCACGCCTGCCACCGCCGCCCGCTTGCTTCACCGAGGCTTTGGGCCCCTGTTCTAGCGCCCACGGGCATAATAGTGGTCGGTTTCAGGAACCGGTCCAGCCTGTACCTGGCTCGGGGCCGAAGGAGGGTTAAGTGCCCCGGAGTGCTGTCCTCGCGCAGGTGGCGAGCAGATTCCGCCTAAGCGGAAGCAGAGGCCAAAGAGGCTGTGCCCAGCTCCAAAGCCCTTTTCCCACACCCAGAGGGCTGGGCTTTGGCATCTGCTGTCTAGGGGCGGCCTTGGAGACTGATGCCGGGCCCTCCCTTTCCAACTCAAAAAGGTCATCCCCAGGCTAAGGCAGATGGGTCTCACTCTGTCTTCCCTTGAGTTCCTACACCAGGAACACGTTCATTCCTTCTTGTCCTGAACACTGCACAAGGATCAGTTTGCGATAGCTTTCCTAATATTCTCCAGCCATCACCCCAACTGTGACAAAAGCTTGGTGCTTTCTTTTCCAGCAATGATGCTTGAACCTAGGAGCACTTTACCGCTGAGTTACATCCCCAGCCCTTTACTATTTTTTCATTTTGAGATAGGGCCTTGATAAATTGCTGAGGCTGGCCTAAAATTTGTGATCCTCCTGCCTCAGCCTCCCTGGTCACTGGATTACAGGCATGGGCCTTAGCACCTAGCAAAAGTTGGCTTTAATATCAAAAGTAAAATAAAGCACAGCACTTCGAACTAACATTTTATTAAGTACAGTATCATTTAGCTACATTTATCTGTATAAAACAAACTTCCTTTTTTGGTAAAAACAACCCCCAAATTGCTGGCCTTTCCTAGGCAGCCCTTGAAATTCTGTGACTGGCTCTTGGCCTTGCCACCAACCCCCATTCCCCAAAACAGCTTGCTCTGCTGGAAAACCTCCTGGGGTTAGGCTCAGCCTTGGATGAGTAGGGCTAGCTGGATCCTTCATGCCTGCTTGAAACAGCAAGGTGTAGGGCACAGATGTGAGGGCCTCCCTCCAGCAACCACTGTGTCAGAGCTGGTGGGGGGATGACTTCTTCCCCTCCCACCTGAACCATCAAATCATCAGTAGGGCAGCATGCCCATCAGAACTTTGACCATTGGGAGTACCTCTTCAGAACCAGGCAGACTCAGAGTCAGTGACTGGCCCTGTCCTTTGTCCCTGGTGGGCTTGACTTCTGGATATCCCTGTGGCTCAACATCCTCCCTGCTGTCCTGGGGCCAAGTCTGATGCCTCAGTCTTCTGTGGACCATGGGAGCCAAATACACCAGGGCACAGTGAATACCCTCCAGGTGCTAGGTGGCCCCCAGGAGTGAGTGAAGGCATCCTGGACTGACCCCAGCTTGCTACTCCTGCTTCCTCATCCAGGAGTAGCCTCTCAGCAGGCTGCAGCCACCAAAATGCCCCAGCTTGGGCCTTCACACTAGAGTGGCACCCCAAATCTCCACTTCCACAGTTGAGCTCCACCTCAAGTATTCCAAGCAGTATCCATGGCTGGGAAAGGTGTCCCAACACCAGAGCCAGCAGCCAACTCCAGGACATGGGCCAGAGAATGGGCCTGGGTGAACGGACATGAGTCTGGCTCATAACTGAGGGATAGATGTGCTTGGTAAAGTTAAGGCAAAGTGGCCAGGTGAAGGTCATCAAGGCAGTCCTAGGTTCTGGAGACCCTGGAATGCTCTCAGTTTGAGTACCTGCCCTCACCTGGAGGAAGGTGGCCAGAAAGAGAAAGTGCTGAAGTCCCTGGGGATAGAGTATCTCTGATGAAAATTTCTTTTAGACAAATATCCTCAACACACAGTAGGCTCAAGGCAGAGTGGCTTCGGGTCATGTGCTTTGAATAGTGCCCTATGCCAAGGCCAGGGAGGTATGGCCACTCCCAGGCAGGGGCAAGTGGCTGGCAGGGCCACAGAGTCCATTCCAGATCTCCAAGGCCCTACCCACATCCACTGGGAAGCTCAGCGCACAGTACACACATCCAGGATGCAGAAGCGAGCTCGGCAGGTGGGGCAAGGCACACGGCTGGCCAGCCAGGTGTCAGGGCGCTGGGGGTCTTGGCGACTGGCAAACCACTTGCCCATGCAGGTGAGACACCACATGGGGCGGCAGTAGCACTGCTGGCACTCGCCTACGGCAGGCTCCTGGCACGTCTTCACCAGCTTCACACTGGCACGTGTCTGCATACAACCAATGCAAGCTTCCAGCTCCTGCAGGGGTTGCATAGGGAGCTGTAGGAGCCTGGTGACATGTTCTGTGAGGTCCATCCAACCCTCCCCTCAGGATAGCACTTACCTGGCTGCTAGGCATAGAGTAGGCTGGGTTGACCTCCACCAGGGAGGCAAATGTCTCCAAGAATAGGTCACCCAGACTCTGGTGGATGACTACGTTGGCTGCACTGCGGATGGGTGCCCGGAGCTTCTCACATAGCTCGCCATATTCTGTCGAGTTCAGCCTGCAGGAGATGCAGCCTGCTGGGTTGGGTTCCTCTGCCTGAGGGGCCTCGACCTGGAGCTAGCCAGGACCCACAGGCAGGCAGGGTCCAGGGAAACCAGCTGCCTTCAAGGGTGCCCAGGACAGCAGCCAACAATGATGGCCCTAAGGCCAGATCCTATAAACTCACCCCCAGGGCCAGGAGGGGAGAAGCTGGGAGCCAAGTTGACACCAAATCATGGTCCTGGGCTGTCCTAAATGTGTTCCTAGAAACTTAGAGAGCAGAAGGAGCAGCACATGGGGAAGCTAAGAGCAGCAAGATCCCTGAAGGAGGGTGATGCTGGAAGGTCAGATGACCCATATCACACAGACCCCAGGAGTGCTGCAGCATTCACCACCACACCCAGTGCCTCCCAAGGGGCAATGAAGGCCACACCCTGCAGCAGACCACAGCCACCACACACTTACCGGATATCAAAGGGTTGCACAGAAGGACTGGCGCTGACCACACAGATGGTGAGGAGCTGCACAGGCAGGTTTGAGTCTGGTGAGAGCTCATGCTGCCGAGACTCTGTCACTGTCAGGTGTACATCCTGCTGTTGGGCCACGTGCACACGGTATGTGGTAACCTTCATCACCCATGTGTCTGTCACAATTACACGGGCACCTGGCACACCAGTAGCAAACTTATCAATCCGCCGGAACTCAGTGTTGATGGAGGCGGCCACGGCCTGCCAGCCGGACTGTGGGAGGGCATAGAGGGCCAGGGTGCGGGCCAATGGGTGGCAGGTCCACTGGTCCTGGGACCAGTAGTAAATCAGGATGCTAGCAACAGAAGGGAGGGTCACAGCCAGCAGGAGGAAGAGCTGCCAGGCCTCTGGGGCCTGGCTGGGGGAGTAGAGTCGCTTTTCTGAAGCCGCGCAGCACATGCCCACATAGTAGCCTGCAAAGGAGAAGGTGCCTCAGGGAAGCTGGAGCTGTCAGGTGCCATCCTCCTCTTGCAGTGGCCATCTGGAGGTCACAGTGCTGCCCTTCGGCTGGCAGAGGGGAGTGACTACATCCTCTCTTGACACTAGCTCTGGGCCTGGCTAGCTACCAGGACAGGTGGGCTTCAGCATTCCTGTACCTCCACACCACATTAGGGGGAAGGTTTTCAATTTACTTCTTTAGTTTTACGAGAGAGTATTGAAAAAAAAAACACGGACTAGAAAACCAAAAGTAAACACAAAGACCTTGTCACAAGGCTGATCCTAGGGGTAGCTACCTGGGTCAGATCTTGGTCTTTCCATTCCACCCTGAGAAGGCAGATCTGACAACACCCATCCCAGAGCTGGGACACTTTATGCAAAAATGTAAACAAACCAGGTATAACAGTGCATGCGTGTAATCCCAGTAGCTCAGGAGACTGAAGCAAGAAGGTCTCAAGTTCCAGGCCAGCCTCAGCAACTTAGCAAGGCAGGCCCTAAACAATCTAGTGAGACCCTGTCTCAAAATTTAAAAAAGGGGTGGAGATGTAGCTTAAATGTGAAGCACTGCTGGGTTCAATCCCTAGTACCAAAACAAAAAGGTGAACAAGTACAGAAAGAATAATGAAGTATGTTGCAAGGACAAAGGAACTAGCTCCAGGGCCCTACTGCCACATCCGCACAATGGAAACATCAGAATGAATAACAAAGTAGATGGTAAGGGACTACACAGGCAGGCTCCCATTTGCAAAAAACAAACAAAACAGTAAATGTTTATTCTGGCCAAATCACTATGTGTTAAGATAATTTGTTATGTAGCAATAGATAACATCTATGAAACTTGGAAGCTTGTTGAAAGTTGCAAACACCAGTTGGTGAGACAACAGGCTGTAAGGCCAGCTCTGCTGTCTGCTATAGGTATGTTCTCCATGAAAGACTTGCGTGCCCGGCTTTCCTTTGGTGCAAAGGGAGTGCCCATGGGGAGGGTGCAAGTACAGGGTCTTCAGAAACCCACCCCACATCCTTCAAGGGAGCAACATGGTCAGGAAGTCCTGCTCCACTTTCCTCATCTGCCTCACAGGACATGGGGTCATCAGGGCAAGAAACCAACTGCCACAGCAGTCCCATCTTCATCTCTCCAGCGGACTCCCCTCAGCCCTCCTTCCCTTGGAGGTAGGCCTGGGTGCCTCCAGCTCTCCATTACCCAACTCCACCGGTGTCCACAGAGCAGCAGACGTGGCACTGCCGTTTGTCCTCCCAGACCTCTTTCTCCCAGTGCCAAAGAACTCCTGCCTAGTTCCCTAACGTGCCCCAACGCTCTCCAAATCCATCCTCTAACCGACTGACAGCTCCGCCTCCCAGAGACCCCACTAGCAGCTGGGTCACTGCTCAGCACTGCCCTGGACAGCTCCTGAGTGTCCTGGCCTGGCAGAGGACTCTGCATCTATATGGCCCCCAACTTCGAGCTGCCCATCGGCGCCGGCTCTCCCCACACTCATCTTCCAGGGACCCTCGCCCAGGCGCCATCCACCACGGCAGGCACGGTAGCGCGATCCTGTACCCCAGCCACCATGACGGTTCAGGACTCGAACCCGACTGTGCCGGCCGCCTTTCCTACCCGCATTGACCGGCTGCAGGGCCGGGCCGGGCGGGGCGACTGGGCACCCCGGGGTCTCGCAGCAAGCCCCGCCCGCGCGCAGGGGGCTCACCGAGCGGCAGCAGCGAGTGGCACAGCAGCGTGGCGGCCGTGCGGCGCAAGTGGTAGGACACGAAGGCGGCGTCCTCGCTGCCCAGCCAGCCCGACAGCAGGTTCTGCACCGTGAGCCCGGCCGAGTGGAACTCGTTGGGCGTGAACACGAAGCACACGGCGAAGACCAGGTAGGCGAGCGTGAAGGTCACCTCGGGGCTGTCCATCGCGCCGCCACCCCCAGAACGGGGAAGAAGCCAGAGCGTCGGATCTCGGGCAGTTAGCGGTAGCAGCCGCCCAGGCCAAGCCAGGACAGGCCAGGCCCCCCGCGGGGCACTCTGGGAGAGCAAGTCCGCGTCCAGCCGCCCGCGGGGCACTCTGGGAGAGCGAGTCCGCGTCGGGCCACCCGCGAGGCACTCTGGGAGGTTGTGTTTTTTGCCCAGCTGCCCCCAGCAAGGCGCCGGGACGGAAGTTTCTAGTCGCCCTGGAAGTCCCCGTAATGGTATGGGCCTCCTCACGAGCAGCCCTGGAGAGGGGGGCTGCACCTAACCCCACTTCACAGGCGAGAAAACAGGCCAAAGCGAGCGCCTCTCTGGCCCCGGCTATGCCGCGCTGCACGCTCTAGTGCGCAGCAGAGCCCGAAACTCGTGGGCAAAGTCTCGAGCTCCGGGCCACGGCTGCTGCGGTCCCTCGGTACCGGAAGCGGAATGGGCGGTGCGCGAGGGGTGGGGCCAAAGTGCCCTCCCATTGGTTCCCGGCGCCCTGTGGGCCCGCCCCCGGCGGCACGCTGATTGGCCGAGTGGCGCCAACCGTCGGTATTTGAATCCGCGGGCGCGGCGGGCGGCGACCGCGGGCTGGGAGGTGGCGGCTACTGGGTCCTCTCGGCGCGGCTTCTTGGCTCGGCTGCCGGCGCGGCTCTCTTCCTTCTGCGCGGCGGTGGTCAGGTAGGCGGCGGCCGCGGGGCGCAGTCCCAGCCACGAGGACCCCCACCCGGATCCTGCGGCGGCGCCGGCCCCGAGCCCGCCTTCCCTGGCGGGGTCCCGGCGCGTGCGAGGCTCCTCCTGAGCCCCGAGGGCTCTGGCCGCGCCTGCTCTGCGACCCTTCCTGGCTCCCTGCGAGGGCTCTCGCGGCGCTTCGGAAACTCGACCCGCGCGGTCCCTGCCAATCCGCGCAGCCTCGGAGGGGGCGGCCGCTTCGGAAGCGCTCTTGCCGGCCTCCAGACGTGGCGGGCGGCGTCCTCTCGGAAGCAGTAGCCCGAGCTGTCTTCTCCCTCAGCTCCAGCCCCCAGGTGACCTCATCTTGCCTGGAGTGTCACCTGGAAGCTGACTCACAAATGCGTGCTTGTAGCCTTAAGTGTTTGATTTCCAACAGCTGCGGGGTCGCCAGCCCTCTTTCGATAGCTGTAGGCAGGATGTCTCATCCCCACCAGCTCCTGCTGCCCTCCCTAGCAGCAGGGTTGCTTAGCTGCCTTCCAGGGGTCATCCTTCATGCTTTCTCCTGTTCCTCACCTGAGGGCCATCACCAACTCCAGGTTTTCCACCTCCCGTGAACACCTGGACCCTAACCTGCTCTCCCTAAGATGCTGATTCTGATGGGATTGGTGTAGCCGCAAGACCCCCGTGTTCCTTATACTTTGTCCCCTACTCAGCAGTCACTTCTGCACACACAGGGCATCAAAACACAATCCTGGCTTTTCATCCTCTGCTCAAGAGCCTTTTCCATCCTTAATGGTCCCACCTGAGAAGAACGAGCTGACTGTTCTCCCACTTTCCTCTTGAAAAGGCTTCCTCTAGGTCCGCATGTCCCAGAGTCCTAGGCTTGTGCCTCCCACAGTCATCCAGTGTCTTCTGTACTCCCTGACAAGTAACCCAGTTTTTCAGACCAAAAACCTAAATTGCCCTTTACTTCTGTTTTCCCACTTGCACCTGTTTTTATAGCCTGCAGGAGATTTCTGGTTTCATCACTTCCTTCCCTGTCCATCCACTCACAGTTCCATAGTGGGCTTTTCAAGTTGAGACAGCAAGGACCTCTGGTACTGGTTGTGCTGACCTCTTTCTCTGCCTCCCTTCTTGCTCTTCAAACTAAACTTCCAGAGCTCCCAATAGAACCATGTACCCATGGTGTCCTTTTGGGCAGGTAGATACTTGGTTCTTTGGTTACACCTGAATTGCTTACGCTGTAAATGAAATCTGTGTCTTGTGAGTGACCAACATGAGGACCTGGGGAGTAGAATTGGAGCCATTTTAGAATCTTCTGGGCCTTCTTGGCACCTACTGAGTATCTCTTTTTCTTGCTGGCTTGCCTTCTCTTGACTTCCAGCCTGCAAATACCCTAGTCCTTCCCTTCTCCTGCCTAGTAGGAGGGGTACAGACTAGTGCTGCTTTCCTGCTTTCCTATAGAGTCATCTACAACTGTTACTTTTGCTTTATACCACATTCAGAGGCTCATGTGTAACCTGAGGCTTCCTCTGGCTCTTAATTCTTCTTAAAGACTAGGACCTTCTGTACCCTGGCTTTTGCCCAACAGTGCGATACACCTGGAGCAGTCTCTAAGCACTGGTTCTGTCAGCATGAGCCCTATCAGCGCTTGGCCCAGAAGGTGGCAGTGCAGCCTGAAGCAGAATGGAGACTCTAAGACTCTGCCCACCTTTGCAGGAGGGAAGACTTCTTGTGGCACTGTGGGGCAGCTCTGTCCCTGGGATTTGTCTGCAGATGACAGTGTCATTGCCCTTATATTGATACAAAAACATTTTCCTTTTTCAGAATGAGTCTGCAGGTCTTAAATGACGAAAATGCCATCAGTGACTTCCTGTTTTCACCACCAGAACTTACCGGAAGATCATCTGTCCTTCGTCCGTCACAGAAGGAAAATGTACCACCTAGAAACCAGGCCAAAGCTGCAAAGGTGAGTGGGGAGCCCTGAGCTGCATGGTGCTGCCAGCGTGGTCATGGGGAACTGCATCATGGAAGAGACACTCTCCTCTTCACCCTCCCACAGGTGACTTTTCAGACACCTCTGCGAGATCCACAGACGCACAGGATCTTAAGTCCTAGTATGACTAGCAAACCTGAGACTCCTTTTGCTCTGGATAATAGCATTGGATTAGGAGACTCTCACTACACCTGGATACAGAAAGAGAAGTAAGTGCTGGTGTCCTTGAACATCTACAACTCTGCTACCTGAGGAGCATTGCAGGAGTGCTCTGTCTCCTCTAGGCTGGCTTTCTCCTGATCTCTGCTCTGAGCAGATGCAGGATGTGGCCTGTCGGGAGAAAGTTAATTAACAAGTACTTAGAAAAAGTTTTGACTTCATGCTTCACTTCTTTGCTGTGCCCTTGCCAGTTGGTCTTTGTTTCTGTAATTTGGTTAAATGTTCTGACTTTGTCTCCAGGGAAGATAATCAACAGTGTCCTTCCTCTCATATTTTGCTTATTTCCTTCTGCTTGAAAGTTGGCACTTGCAGAGAGCAGGTGAGGCTCATAGGCAGAGAAACTGTCCTATGGTACACTAGTCAGAGCACATGTGTGGCCAAAGGGATCAAGACAAAACACTTGACCAGCACCTTTGGGTGCTAGGCTTGGCCGATGGTCCACCAACCTATCAAAAATGACTGACTAGAGCTGTTTCCAGGCAAAGCCCGAGCAGTTCTCCACCTGCCTGACCCCAGGGACAAGTCCATGTCCAGAGCAGGAAGGGACCTCACTAGCACAATTTTGTGCTGGTTTTTGCATATTTAACTGTTCAAAACTTTTAAACAGATTTCACATGTGAAGAGAAAAAGCCTAAGAAATATCACTACTGTGCTTCTCACCTGATTTAAATAAAATGTCACTAATGAAGATATTTCTCTGGGCCATGTGCTATCTCCACCCTGTGGACACATCTCCCAACCTGAATCTACTGCTTTCCCATATGTCCTTGCTACTTTTCAACTTGATTTTACACTTTTTGAAATTTGGTCACATGAGATCAGAGTAAATCTCATGATCTTTGACAATTTTAAGAGGGAAGACTTGCCACTTGGCTGCCATGGATCTGGCCTGCTTTGAAGCCAGGAAGGTTCTTGCCTCTGCCCTGTGTCTCTGGGGCTGCCTAGCAACTGGCCATAGGGCAGGAGGTAGAGAGGAGCTGGAAGTCAGCTATGAGCTTCATCTGTGAGCTTGTCATCGGGGTCTCAGGCATGGTGTTACTGCCCTGTTTCCATTCATCTCCTTCCTGATACTTTGCTGAGTTACATGGTGGGGACAGGTGGTGGCTCATAGAGCATGTATTTATTGGGGAGAGCAGAAAGTGGCTGGCCAGACATTGTCCTAGTGTGCTGAGGTGGCAACCTGGGAGGGAGGAGCATAGCTGTGAGCAGTCGAAGGAGTTGAGAAGTACCTTATCCCAATTTCTTAATTTTAATGTTTTCAAATTTAGAGAAAAGAATAGGGCTGTAATCACAGAGTCCCTTCTCTGAGTCACTGAAATGCTGAGGCTGGCCTCTTTTGAGTGATCCAAGATCACATAACACTTGCTCCAAAATGGCACTGTGCCCTCTTGCACTGTAGTTCAGTCCCCAGCCCTACCCTCCATCCGCCCACTGCCCTGACAGACCTTCCTGCCTGTCAGAGGCTCTGTGGTTCCATCACCCTGCTCTCTGCCACCCCTGTTCTTAGGTGTAAGGCACGACAGGGACAGCAGATCCCTTGGGAGATGCCCTCTGCACCCTGATGTTCTCCACGGCAGCCAACTGTCTGAAAGCAGCATTCCTGACCTTAATTTCCCTTTCCCTGTGAAAAGCTGGAACCATGTGTGCTTTGACCCCCCAGCCACTTAGCTCTAATCCCCACATTAGAGGAAAAAGTAAGTGAGAAAGCTTTCACTGGGACTGCTGGCTTATCATGTCTCTACTCTGAGCCAGTGTGTGCCCTGATGCACTATCCTATGAACATGGACTTAGTAAGATTTAAGCAAGAGGAACGAGTTAGCCAAACATTCTTGTGTCTTCTGGTAATGTTCTCCATGTGGACTGAAATCTTGTTGAAAAGCTTAGGACCCTTGGCCTTAACCAGTCTGTTTCTGTGAAGCCAACAGATTACCAAGGAAGTGGACACCAAAGCTATAAATGGGTTTCTCCAGGCAGAAGCAGTGGCTGATATTGACCTTCCTCCAGGAGACATAAGCTTCGAAGCGTTTGAAAATAATGATGGCTCAAAAAAACCCAGCTTGGCCACCCTGGCTGATCCAAGCTCCTTAAGCTCTTCCCAGGGCCCAGAAAGTCCTGAAAACCAGATGTTGTCTCCAAGACAAGTGTCTGACAGTCCGCGTCACGCCTCAAAAGAAAGTGTTAGCTCTCATTTCTTAGATGGAAGGATGCCATCCACCTCTGAGACCCTAGAAGATCCTCTGGGGACAGCACCCCAACACAAGATGGAGACCCCTCCCCGAGCCCCTGCAGAAAGTTCACACTGCACTGCCTCAACCATGGCTACTTCACCTGGTACCAGCCCTGAGAGCCCATGTGGAGGGGCCCTCCCCATAGACCTGGCCAGTGAGACCCCAGGCTCCCCTGAGCCAGCAGCCAGTGCCTTCCTCTCTCCCCACATCTATTCATCTGGTCCTGAGAACTCAGCCCCAGCTGGCCCTCTGCAGACTGATGGGGCCACAAACCCAAGTCCTCAGAAGGAAGAGGCCGTGGGCCAAATGACTGTCCTCCCAAGGTGTGAGCCCATAAGACTAGAATTCGATTTCTCTAATGAAACCACCAGTACAAGGCTGGCTCTACCTGGGAGACGGGGAAAGAAACCCAAGGGCAGGCAGGAGCAGGCCCCTCAGGAGGCAGCAGAGGGAGGCGAGGGCCCTGAGCCTGTTCCCCAGGACTCTCGCCTTGGCTGGAACAAACTAGATGACCCAAATTTCAGCCCGTTAGGAGGTGGCTCCAAGCCTGATGGCAAAGAGGCCTGGCCCCCAGAAAGCCCAGCAATCAGGTCAGCACCACCTGTGGCTGAGCAACCATGTATCAGACCCGCAACCCAGGAGGACTCGCCTTCAAGCCAGTGAGTATGGGGAAGGCATGTCGGGCAGCTGTTCTGTGTGTGACCAAGCGCCTGAGTCCAAAGTTGCCACTTGTCCTTTCACAGCACCTTAGAAGAAAGAGCCTCCGGGCTCAGAACCAAACTGGGGGGTGGGGGGGCGCTGGGGGAGCACAGGTGCTGGGAGCTTCCTCAGCTGATATGCAATAGAATGTGTTCAGCTTAAAAAAGAGAAAGAACAGCCTACCACCAGGTGAAAAGCGGTAAAGCCAGCACCATGGCACAGCACTGTCCCTGGGCATGTCCCTTCAGGGGGCAGCCATGACCTGTATTGAGTGCCATTATTCCAACACCAGACCCAGCCTGTTTCCTCTAGGGTGACTTCCTCAAGTCACGTTGATGCACCTCTAGCATGAACACCTTCTCAGGTGAACCAGCACAGCAGTGCAGGAGACAGGCAGGTGGCAGCTCAGCGCTGGAGTGGGGAATGCGGTGAACACCAGCCTCTGCTGACTTTCTCTCTCCAGGCAGCTGTGTTCGGCCCCAACCAGTGACATACCTGTGGTGCAGATGGCATCTGAGACCCCAAGAGCAGAGGGCAAGGTACAGTGTGTATGTGTGTACATAGGTGCGTCCTTATACTATGCAGCCGTTTACATATTCTGTAGAGAAGTAGGAGGGCAGAAGAGGCCAGTGGAAATCTTCTGTCATCAGGCTGGATACACTGCTGCCCACCCCCCTTTCCCAAAGCCTCCTTTCCTTCTGGTGTGTTTTGAGACTGGGTGAGACAGTCTAACCCAGGGTTCTCAGCTGCGTGAGATGACATTGACCTTCCCTGTAGGAAGGAAGCTTGGCTCCCAAGAACTGTCTGGAGAATGAGCTGACAGCCCCCTCTGCTCAACTGATGCCCGCCCCTCCTCATCAGGGACTGGAGCCTGCCTCGGACCTGGAGGAGGAGTGCTTCAGGGACCCAGCTGAGGGTACGCAGCCCTGGTATTGCTCTGTTTGCCCGAAAGCTATCCTGTGGACATTTCTGTTCTGTCTCTTGGTTTAGCTGTATCATTTACAGGTGTCTTTCCCGATTTTAAGTGATTATCATAGAAACTTCTGGTCCATCAAAAGATAAGGTATTTTCAGTAGAACAAAGCAATACTTTTACTATAGAGGACCCTAGACATATAAATTGTGGATTTGCAAAGTAGGCAAAAGATGTGAACAAAGTAATGCACAGGTGAGATCCAGTGAGTGATGAGCAGCTGGGTACCCGCTGACAGACGGCATTCCTGTGCAGCCAGTGGGAACTTGTGACTACGTCGCTTGAAGGATGAAAGGCAGCTGGTGAGAGCTCCCTGTTGGCTACTGTGGCCTGGTCAAGAAGTCTGGGACCTGTAGTCACATGTGCCGTGGCCTTTGTGCCTGGTCTCTTCACCAAGTATAAGGCCTTTGGAACTCATCTGGTGAGGCAGGGATCCGTGCTTCACATTTGTTCATTGATAAAGCACTTGGGAGGTTTCTGCTATTTAGCTCTTATGAGTAACACTACTAGTGGGACACAGTGGCCCACCCCTATAAATCCGTCTACTCAGGGTGCTGAAGCAGGAGGGTCATAAGTTCAAGGCCAGCATGAGTGATTTAATGAGACCCTGTCTCAAAAAGTAAAGGGCTATGGGGCTGGGATTGTGGCTCAGCGGTAGAGCGCTCGCCTAGCACATGTGAGGCCCTGGGTTCGATCCTCAGCACCACATAATAATGAAATAAAGATAATGTGTCTAACTAAACTAAAAAATAATAGATATTAAAAAAAAAAAAAAAAGTAAAGGTCTAGGGAGGCAGCTCAGTGTGAGTGCTGTGGGTTCAATCCCCAGCACCAGGAGGGTAAAGAAGAGTGACAATACTCTGCATGCTCTTACACAAGTGTGTGCATGGGTCTGTGTCGTTTCTCTTGGGTGCATACCTTGGGGTGTAATTACTGGATCCTGGTAACTATACATGGCTTTTTGAGGAACTGCCAGACGGTTTTCCTAAGTGGCTGCACCATTTTACACTAATGTCTGTGGCTCAGGAGGGCCCCATTTCTCCACAGGCCCTCCGGTGCTTGTCATCTCTTACGGGTTCCAGCCTCCTGGCAGGCGTGAAAGGGATTTTCATGATGGTTTTGGCTCATGTTTCCCAGACAGCTAGCAAACATCTTTTGAGCACCTTCCCATGTGCTCGTTGCCTTTTGTGTATTTTTGGACAAAATGTCTTTTCACATCATTTGCCCATTTTTTAAATTTGGTTACCATCTCTTAACTGCATAATTGTTGCCACCACATAAATATTATTAATATTGAAAATAATATTATGTTTCCTATCTGAATATTGGTTTATAACTTTCGTTGAACAATAGTTGCAATGGTTTAACTGTCCATCAGGCCAGTGAGAAGACAGTGGGAATGTGGTTCAGTAGCAGTGCTGACCCACATTAGGGAGCCAAGCAGCGGCGTCTGCATGCACACTGAGCCATGGGCCCAGAGTTCTCAGCACCTTTGCATTGTCTAAACAGACCTAAAGTTGTGTGTGATTTGTTTAGAGGCTGCTGCACTAATGGCAGACAGTCTTCAGTGCCACTCCTGTAAGCCCTGTGTGTGGTTCCTAACAACCAAGTCCATGCTTTGCAACACTGTAGTAAATTTTCTCAAGTGTAATATTTTCAATAGAGTGCACAAATCAGTAACAACTGATGTACTAATATTTTACTTTCCCCAAACCAGAAAAATGTTTACTAAACTGTCAGGAAAAAATGATGTGCAATGATTTGGATTATTCAGTTTTACAATTTTAACATACATTCAAAAGCATTCCATGCATCCTAACTTTGTACCAAGGACAGTTTGGTAATGATGGCTTTTTTTTTTTCTTTTTTTTTTTTTTTTCCTTTTGGACTAGGGATTGAACCCAGGGGGACTGTACCACTAAGCTACATCCCCGGTTTTCTTTTTAAGACAAGGTCTTGCTAAGTTGCTAAGGTTAAGCTCAAACTTGCCTCACCTCCACAGGCGCTGGGATTATAGGTGTGCATCCCCGTGCCTGGCTATTAGTAATAAATGGTTTTGGTTTTGTTGGGTTTTTGTGGGGTGTGTGTGTGTTTGAGAAAAAGGAGAAGTTTCATTGCTTTGCTAGCAAAGGAAAAAACACTGGGGACTCTTGCCCCGGAGGCTGTGATTCTGCTCATCAGCAGGAACAGTGGGCTTTTAAAAAGGTGATTCAAGGCCATGTTCCATGTATTCTGTTGGAGCTGTAATTCACTTGATAATTTGGAAGATAGTGATTTCTGAGATCTTCTGATGCCATCCCCAAAGTCTGGATTACCATGTCCACTTTAAAAATAAGTTGCAGTGGCAGAGCAGCAAGGGCTATATTAAAAGCATAAAGTGACCACTGTTCCATTTCCTCACTGTCGATTTCTACATTCCATTTCTATGGAAAAATGATGACATCTCCGAGCTGCTTCCTGCTGAGAGAAGGCAAAGTTGGGGGAGTAAACCAAAGTCTTGTTCTCTGTCAAGTGGGGTGTGAACAATTAAGGATATACAGCATCAGAGCAGTCCAGAGGTCCACAGTGGCGGATGGCAGGCGAATGGACAAGGTATACATAGGGCAGGGATCTCAGATGGCCAAAGTTGTCATGACTTTCCTGAGTTCAGTTTCCTTTTTCTCAAAGTGGATCACAACCTGTACAACTCGGAGAAGGCAGGAGTTCCTGAAGCAAAAGGAGCTTCAGCAGCTGCTGGGACGCCCCTCATCCCTCCCCTGACTGGGGAACAGCTCCTCTGGTTTGACCCGAGGCATACCCGCCCATCTCCCAACTCTCCTGCAGTTGCTCTCAACAAGTTTCCCGCACCATGAATCCTCAGCATGGAAGTGGGTTCCTTGGAGAGCCAGGCCTGCCCAAGAGTACTAGAGAGGGGTGCTCTTGGGCCCCACCTGGGGTGCCAAATTTGTTACTGAAAGCTCAGTCCCTGTCCCTGATGTCAATCTGATAATGAGGACACAGTTTTAAGGAAAAAAGAGAAAAGTTTTATTGCTTTGCTAGCAAAGGAGAAACAAAGTGGACTCTTGTCCTAGAGGCTGTAATTCCTGATAATAAATGAGTTTTTTTAGGTGGTTTACATTTTTTTAGTTGTAGATGGTCACAATATCTTTATTTATTTATTTAATTTCATGTGGTGTGAGGGTAGAACCCAGGGCCTCACACGTGTAAGGCAAGTGCTCTACCTCTGAGCTATATAGCCTCAGCCCCTAATGAATGATTTTTAAGTAATACGGCGTAATGTTTTTAAGCTTCACAAAATGGTCACAACCCTCTTTTGACACAAAATCTGCAAAGGCTATGTGGTGAAATATGGTATCTTTTTGTTAACTCAGAGGTCAGTCTCTTGTTAGGTAGGACTTGAGGACACAGTTGGCCCCTGTATCCATGGGTTCCACATCCTTAGATTCAATCAGTGTTGGATAGGAAATCTTCAAAGAAAAACTGCATCAGCATTGAATGTGTAGAGAGGATTTGCTTACCACATGCAACCAGGTTCTTGGTGGGGCTCCTCCCAGAACATGGAGAAGCCTCTGGCCTGTGGCTGGAAATACTAGCTGCATGTATTTCACCAAAGAACTGTGGTCCCTCCCTAACAAGCACTTTGGAAAGCACCGTTGTACAGCTGTAGGCTCAGGTGTGAAGAGTGACCCCACTGTGACTCTCTCTCAGTTCTAGGCACAGGTGCTGAAGTGGACTACCTGGAGCAGTTTGGGACTTCCTCGGTAAGTGGCAGGCTCTGATAGCCTCAGCAGAGGTCTGTACCCCAAGACCCAGCCCTGCTGCTGTCACCCTGTGCAGTGCTGGCACTCAGCCCTTGGGACTCCCACAGCACTGGCATTGTGGCCGAGTCTCTGCAGGGCCCCTTTCTTATAGCGTCTTGTCCCAGCATCCTATGGTCCTGGCACCTGTGCTGAGACCTGGTAGACACCCACAGTGCTGGATAGGTGGCCTTCAGGCAGTGGTAGGGACACCGGAAGCAGGCCAGGCGTGTCCTTCCCCAGGCCCCTTGTCAGCGAGCAGGTGGCCCAGCTCGTGGGGCTGCACCTGTGGGATAGCAGAGGAGCCTGTCACCTTGCCGTTTCCCTCCAGTTTAAGGAGTCAGCCTGGAGGAAACAGTCCTTGTACCTGAAATTCGACCCTCTGCTGAAAGACAGCCCTCTGCGACCAGTGCCCGTGGTCCCAGTGACAACAAGGTATGTCCCCTCATCTGTGGAGCTTTTAACATGGGCCAGGGGAGTGAATATCCTCTCGACTAAGGGGGTTGATCTGAACTAGAAATCAGTCGTGGTGGCAGATAAGCAGGCCATGAGCTGCAGCCAGTCTCATGTGGTGGGGCTGCTGACCCTCACCATACACACCACCCTAAGTTTTTAAAGGCCCTAATTGTTAAAATTAAGAAAAGTAGATCCTGTAGAACAGAGGCCAGTATACCATAACCTGTGGCCAAATTCTGCTCACTGCCTATATTTTACTTAATTCATTTATTTAGTCATTCATTTATTCATTCGTTTGTACTGGGTACTGAACCCAGAGTTGCTCTATTACTGAACCACATCCCCAGCCCTTTCTATTTTTTAAGACACTATGTTGCCCAGTCTGACCTTGAACTTGTGACCTTCCTGCCTCAGCCTCCTGAGTTTCTGGGATTACAGGCGTGACCACTACACTCAGCTACATATACTTCATAAGTGAAGCTTGTTGGCCCAAGGTCACACCTGTTCCCTCATAAATGGTCTGGGTAGTAACTCATGCTACAGGGGCAGAACTCAGTAGCTGTGACAAGCTGTGTGCCCTTCAAATCTAAAAGCTATTAGGCATCTACAGAAAACCCAGGCTGACCCCTGCTCTGGAAGAAAGAATGGGCATATTTGTCTAATTTCAAGGAGAATGACTTAGCATGGTATGGAAATTTAAAGCCAGGGGAGAGAAAGGGCTGTTGCCTCTGGCTGTGAGAATTCTCTGTACTGTGAGGACCCACAATTAAGGCCCTTCCCACTGGAAACATCTGCTGTGGACAGTGCAGCCATGGGCCTTGAACACCAGGAAGGAGAGCAGCTGTGGGTGATGGCAGGCAAGACGGGAGAGGACCCAAGTCATCAGAGATGTCCAGCCTGCCAGGTGCAGTTCTGCATCCTCTACTATGAACCTGAAAACCAAAAGCAGAGTGTGGTTAAGATTGGACATGGCAGCTGGGTGCAGTGGTGCACACCTGTAGTCCCAGCCGCTCAGGAGGCTGAGGCAGGAGAATCACAAGTTCAAAGGCAGCCTCAGCAAAATCAAACTGCTAAGCAACTCAGTGAGACCCCATCTCTAAATAAAACACAAAATAGGGTTGGGGAAGTGGTCAGTGGTCGAGTGTCCTAAGTTCAATCCCCTGGTACCTTTTTTTTTTTTAAAAAAAAAAAAAAGACTGGACATGATGAGGTGTGGTGGCACGCCTTTGGGGCCAGCTGCTTGGCAGGCCAAGGCAGGAGGTTGGTAGGTTTAAGCCAACCTGTTCAAGGCCCTGGGCTCCATCCCTCACACTGGGGCGGGGGGGACGTGACTGTCCCTCCTGTCCTTCTCAATGGAGAACGTGTCAGTGACCCTGCTACCTATTTAGTCTCAGCACACAGGATGCCGATGAGCCTTCCTTGGGAAACCCGCTGGAAGCCAAGCTTGTGGAGTTGGATTTCTTGGGCACATTGGATGTTCCTGTAAGCATCGAGGTCTCTTTGGAGCAGTCTTTTTGTGGTCTCAGTATATGCGGGTGGGGGCTGGGGCTGGGGCTCAGTGGTAGAGCGCTCACCTTGTATGTGGAAGGCACTGGGTTCAATCCTCAGCACCACATTAAAAATAAAGGTATTATGTCCATCTACAACCCAAAAGATACTTAAAAAAAAAAAAGACGTGGGTAGCTTACGGGCCTATGTTTTATGTTCCTGAGGGTCTGAAGACATTTGGTCTGATGATGGGGCAAGGACCCACTGGCCATTCCATGACAGACGAGATTTCTGCTGTGGGGCCCTCACTGGGCATCTCTGCCTGGTTGTGGCCCTGGCTTCTGGTGAGAGGTTAGAGACAGCAAGGCAGCTCCCATCAGCCTGTCTATCGCCCTCACAGGCACCGGGCCCACCCGCATGCCTCCTGGAGCCTGGAGGCCCACCGTTGTCTGTCGGGCCTATTGTGGACGTCCTGCAATACAGCCAGAGGGACCTGGATGCAGCGGTAAGGACCCAGGCCAACAGTGCCCCTACTCTCCAGCTCTCCAGCCATCCTGGGGAGTAGCCAAGGACTGGGCACAGACAGCTTTGAGCACAGGGCCTGGTTCCTTGCTGGGTCCAGTGACCTTGACTGCCCTTGCTGCTTTAGATGGAACCATCTCTGTTGCAGCAACGCTGGGCCTGGTTTAGCCCTGGCTGACATCAGTCACTCCTCAGGGCCTCAGCCTGCACTGTAGCCCAAGTAGTTTAGGATTCCACATGTCCCTCCAGGTCCAAGCAGGCAGCTATCCCTACACAGAGAGATCAGCTGTCCCCAGTCAGCTAAGACCTCTGTCACCTCAGCCTCCCAGGAGGGGTTCAGTTGTGGGGAAAATGGCCGTGTGGATGTGGCATTTATCTGTGGGGCAGTCTCACTGCAGTGTGCCATGGCAAGTAGGCACCAGTGTCTCAGTGCTGAGGGTAGTAACTTGCTACTGCAATCCTGGGTCAAACCCTTTCCAGCACCCCAGCCCCCGTGGACGTGGCTCTGGGCAGGATGGAAGGCTTGTCTTCACTTTCTTGGAGTCTGAAACCCCCTGCCCTTCATATCCCACGCTTCAGCCATCTCTCCTTGCTTCCTGGATATGCAGAAACCTCAGCCTGTGTTAACTCTGGTTCTGGGTCACCTCAGAGAACCTGTGTGCACAGGGTCACACAAAGGGTCCAGGTGCCTCAGGCCCCACTCTGAGCTGCCCTTATGCTCACTAGTCTGCACAGAGATGGGGCCAGGTAGCCCGGAAAGGACAGCTTGCAGATTGGGCTCAAACTATACATCTGCTTTAGTGTAGCTTTTTGTGACCCTCAGGGCAGTGTCCTCTTAGGGGCCTGTGAAACACACCTGAACCAGACACACCCAGGCTGCCCTATCTCGGTGCCCAAGCAGCCCTCTGGTCTTCGCTGCAAGCCCCACCCTATGGGCCTGGGGCTCACCTAACTTGGGCTTCTGGTACATACCTGACCCACAGCCAGTTGGAATGAAGTTGGGCTCACTGGGGAGGTACAGGTCCACAGGAGCAGCCAGGGACCCCACACCTTATTCACGTGAAGCAGGCAGCCCCCAGCCTGACCAGGTTTTAAGACCTCAAGGGTGGGGATGTCCCTGTGGGTGCACCCACCTGCCAACCACGTGTGGCTTGTTCAGGTAAGCGCAACACAGGAAGAGAACCTGGAGCTGAAGAGCAGGTGTGAGGAACTCCGCGTGAAGAACCTGGAGATGGGGTGAGGCTTGCAGCTGTGTTTGTCTCCCACCCAGGATGGCCTGTCAAGGGTGGCCACAGACAATCACATGCTTCTCCCACAGGAAGGTCATGGATGGGTTTGAAGGGCTTGTGTGCCAGGCAATGGGTGAGTGCCAGCTGCTTCCCCAGCACTTCCCCCACGTGTCTCCATCTGTGTCCCCTGAGCTGGTAGCCAGGGCCATGATTGCCAGGGTGGGTGACAGATGCTGCCTACCCAGTCCGCAGTCTACCCCACCATCCCATCCCCTCCCCTCCCCTCCCATCCCCTCCCATCCCCAGGGGGCTGGGGTCCGCTGCTTCCTGCCCCCTGCAGAGCCTTACATCCACACAACCTGTGATGGGCCTCTGGATGGGCCTCAAGCTGAGCACAAGCCTCCAGGTCTCAGGGGGGCCCTGCCCTCTCTCCAAGGATCTGTCAGGCGCTGGCATGGAAGCAGCAGCTGCTTCTGGCCTGTCCTGCTCCAGAGATCCCAGCAGCAAGGGTTAATGGACAGAATCTAACCTGCTGTGCCCTGCCTCTCGTTCTGTGGCTGATTGTGGCACCCGGTGCAGGGGCTGCTCCCTGAGTCCTAGTGTTTGATTTTCTCAAGAGGAGGCCCAGAAACAGAAGGAGCTTGCCAAAGCTGAAATCCAGAAGGTTCTGAAAGAAAGAGACCAACTCACTATGGATCTGAACTCCATGGAAAAGTCTTTCTCTGACCTCTTCAAGCGGTTCGAGAAACAGAAGGAGGTGCTTGAAGGTTACCGCAAGGTGGGTGGCTCACAGTCAGTGCCCACGGTGCCGTGAATGGGGTGTCTGCCTGGGTCCTCTGCCTGATTTTCCCTGGCACCAGGGTGTGTGGGGTTCTGGGAACGGGATAGACTGTATCCAGTAGGTGCTGGTGAGTGGGAGCAAGAGTCACGCATGACGCCGTCTATGAGGCACAGGTTCAAGAGGTAGGAGGGACCTCGGCAGAAGCCCTAGCACATCTCCATGCAGGTACTGGGTGGAGGAGCAGGGCAAGGGGCAAGGCCTCGGGGCTGCGGGTACTCATGGTGTGGAGAGAGGGGACCTGCACAACAGCTGGTGGCAGCTGGCTTGAGTTTAGGGAGCGCTCTGAAGGGGGCCCCTTTCCAAGTGGCAGGTAGGAATCCATTCAAATGCCACTTCAAGGGCTGGGAGCATGGGGTACTAGGGTCACTGTGGCTCCTCAGCAGTCAGCTTCTCGCTGTGTCTAGGGACCGCCATGGAGAGCAAAGCTGAGTGGGTCCCTCAGTGTTCATCGTGTCCTCCTGCCAAGTGGGTCTGGGGGCCTGTGTGGTGGTCCCCTGCTTTCTGCAGCAGGGCCTGGCAATTCTGAGGACTTGAAGGCCAGGCCTGGGTCCCAGGGGAGAAGGTCCAGGGCCTGTCCCGTAGTACACAGCATGGAGGGAACCCTGCCCACTTAGCCTGGCACAGTGGACAAAATGGCACCCTGTTAAAGAGTTCTCATCTGCTCATTCCTAAGAACGAAGAGTCACTGAAGAAGTGCGTAGAGGATTACATAGTGAGGATCGAGAAAGAGGGCCAGAGGTACCAGGCACTGAAGGCCCACGCAGAGGACAAGCTCAGGCTGTGAGTGCTGGGTGGGGACCAGAATGGGTAGGGGCCGGGTGGGGCGGGGCTTAGCCTCAGCCTCTGCCCCTCCCTCTTCCAGGGCAAACGAGGAGATCACCCAGGTCCGGAGCAAGGCCCAGGCGGAGGCCTTGGCCTACCAGGCGAGCCTGAGGAAGGCACAGATGCAGATCCACTCTCTGGAGAAGACTGTGGAGCAGAAGGTGGGGTGTGAGGCCGGACCCTGGCTGCCAGCGCCTGCCGAAGGCCGCGCCTGCCTCTCCCTTGCAGCTGGTCTATCCAGGTGCAGGGGGCAGGGCCCTAAGCTTCCTGTAAAAGCCCAGCAACTCATTTTTAAATTTTTCCTTCAGACTAAAGAAAACGATGAGCTGACCAGGATCTGTGATGACCTCATCTCTAAGATGGAAAAGATCTGATGAGGGCCGTGGCCATACCTGCCTTCTCCTGTCTGTCTGTCCGTCTGATTTGTCTTAGTTTTGTGTTCTTCTCTCTTAACCTCAACTTCCTTTCAAAATAGGTTGCTTTTAAAAGAAGACTAAATAAAGTTTCCCTTGAGCTCAAATTCTAAAGTCACATTGTCCTGGATCTGGCCTGAGGCTGCCATGCCACCAGCTAGGTCCTGCCTTCCTTGCGCCTGGATAGCTTCCCCAGGAGCTGCCTCAGTCTCCGTTACTGTGAGGTGCCACCAGGCAGCACATGGGGTGGGACTCGCCTCGCCCCAGGGAGCTCAAGCCCTGCCTAGTCGGCCTGCCATCTGGTCAGCCACATAGTCCTGGGCAGGAGGGGCGCTGCGTCTCCGCCTCAGGACCACAGATGGGAAGCAAGTGGCCCAAGCATTCATGTGAGGAAACCAAGCCCTAACCAGCCAGGGCAAGACCTGGAGGCCTCGCACAGAGGTGGCCATTAGTTGACGTCTCAGGTTAACACCTGACATTCTGGCATGGGAACCAAATAGGTTTTCCTAAGAAGGAATTTTATCCTGCCTCAAGGGTGCCAGCCACTCTGCAAATCCTGACCTTACCAGCCAGAGAGGCAGAGGCAGAGCTGGGAAGAGCTGCCAGTGCTGCTGTGGAGCAGGCAGGACAGATGTCAGGACAGCCATGGTGTGATCTCCCTTCATTACGCAGCACTTGAAAAGACGTGGCCATTCCTGATACTAATAATATTAATGTTTGCTCATTTCAATTGTCTGATATCCGTTCTTACCCATAACTAGTTTATATATAATATACAATTTTTTTTTTTTGTAGGTGGACACAATACCTTTTTATTTATGTGGTGCTGAGGATCGAACCCAGGGCCTCACAAATCCAAGATCAGTGCTCTGCTGCTGAGCCACAGCCCTAACCCCCCAGTACTAGTTTTTAAAGATCAAAACTTTATTCTATTTACATCTTAGGTAATCTGTTTACATTGGAAAGATGTCAAGAGCCTTAAGGAAGCTGAGCATGGTGGTGCATGCCTATAATCCCAGCGGCTTGGGAGGCTGAGGCAAGAGGATCACAAGTTCAAAGCCAGCCTCAGCAATGGCAAGATGCTAAGCAATTCAGACCCTGTCTCTAACATACAAAATAAGGCTGGGGATGTGGCTCAGGCAAGTGCCCCTGAGTTCAATCCATGGTATCCAAGAAGTTTTAGGAAAATGCTGCAAAGCAAAAATTTTGTAATTTCAAAAGCAAAAACGAAACTGTAGCATCCAGTGATACATGCTACATATGCCAATTTTAAAGACAAATTTCCTAAGGAAGCAATTGCCACTTAGCTATTTACATACCATAGGGGGTAAAGGGATTGAAAATGAACTGAAAGTTCCATTTCAGTTTCATTTGATAGTATGCTCTGGAAATCTGCAATCTAAAGAGCTAACGGAACTTATTAAGTACCAGGTGACATGTGCCCGTAGTCCCAGTTACTCAGGAAGCTGAGGCAGGAGGATTATTTGAGGCCAGACTGGGCAAGATAACAAGACCCCATCTTTAAAAAAAAAAATACGTATATATTTAGTTGTTGATGGGCCTTTATTTTATTTATATATAGTGCTGAGAATTGAACCCTGTGCTTCACACATGCTAGACAAGTGCCCTGCCACTGAGCTACAGCCCTAAAAAAATTTTTTATCTAAAGAATATAGTTTATTTTCAATGCTAATTCCAGAAGGCTGTTTAATAAGTACGCGTATGGATCTTACTTTTCATGAGTGCCAGTTGTATTTGCTTAAGCATCAGACCCTGTAAATACCACAGCCTCCAATTCCTGTTGAGAAACGCCTTGTGAGTGGTGTTCCTTCTAGAGACTGAGCTGTTAATTAACTAAAGGGAGGAGCAAATGTCGAAGTTCGATAAATTCTAATGAGCTTCAACTTGAAACAAGCAACTAGATACATGGGTGCAGCTGGGATTACAGGTGTGCACCCCAGCTCCTCATAATGCCTTAAAAGTGTCCCCTGCTCCTCTAGTGCCTGAAGCCCATTCCTTCACAGCCACAAACAGCCCAGTCATGAGCTGGTGGCCCATTTTAAGTCTTGACCAAAGCTCACTGTCTACAACAAAGGCATGTAGGTAAGAAATAGTAAGTCAACAGGCCCCACAGGTGCCAGGGCTGCATCCTCGGCACCCAGAGCTGGCTCAGTGGGGCTGGTTCCACAGAAGGGCCTGTGTATGGTACAGGACCCCTGGGACAAGCTGAATGCAGCTCCACAGTCCATAGGAGCCCTTCTGAACAGGCCCAGGCTTGGTCCAGCTGGGCATCCTTGAACCCCTGGACACTGGACTTGAATTGTGACCCACCTTGGCCTCCAGAACAAGCCAGAAGGCCCGGGGTGGGCAGGACTGAGAGTACTGTGCTCCAGGGAGCTGATGCTGCAAGGCCTGGACCACAGCCCCGGGGCCCGGCAGAGGAGCAGCAAATGAAAACTATTCCTCAGGGACAGATGCCAAGGCCTGCGGACAGAGCCTGAGCCACAGCTGGGTATTCTAACAATGAGGAGCAGGGTCCCACCCAGGGAGGGGCCCAGTCGAACACCTGGCAAGATACTGGTCACTCCAGTAATCTCTGAACATCCCTCAGCCAGAGCAGAGTCTCAGTACCTGCCTGCGCTGGGCCAAGAGAGAGGGTTGATGACTCTCGAGGGGAGCAATGTGCTTGGCTGCCACCAGGGGTCGCTGCTAGCCATGGACCACAGAGCCAGGATTGGACCATAGAGGCCAGGTTGCGATGCCAAAAGCCCCTGTGGACCTCCGGAGAAGTGGAGGAGTGGAAGGGGGGCTTCAGAGGACAGTCTGAGGAGCCCAGCAGCCTGGGCAGATCCCTGAGGCTCCAGGAGGCGAGCAGCATCTGTGTTCAGCCTATCTGCAGAAAAGCGCCTGGTAGGTGGCAGAAGGCCTTGTGAGCTGTGCAGGCATTCCTAGGCAGGACAATGGCCCGCTGCAAATGGGGACTGGGGGACCTCCCAGCCCTAAGCCTCAGGCCTCTGTCCTTCTCCCTCAGAGTCCTCCAGGCCCCACCCCCTTGTTCCATCCTAGTCAGCTCTTCCAAATCCCATGGATCTCCTGACTGGCCTCCTGGACTACCCCCTTCCACACAGGCACCTCCCAGTTCTGCTTGGACAGATGGTGGGTCCACCACCTCCCAGGGGCCATCCAAGAGCCTGCCAGGCCCACTTCACAGACAAGGGTGCTAAGGCCCACAGGGGTCGGTGCCACTGTCAAGGGAGGCTCTGGCCAGACAGTGTGTGGGCAGCACCTCTGCTGCCCTAGCTGGGGTTGTGGGTGGGGCCTACAGCCCCCAGAGCTTATCATCTGCCAGCAGGGTAGGGGGGTTGGCAGGGCTCCCACCTCTTTGCAGGTCAGAGGTGGACTGAAGAGGGCTACAGAGGCAGAGGGCTGCAGCCAGGCCCCTCCTCACCAGCCCTGCCTACCTGGCCACTCCCATCCCTCTGTGAGCTGCTCAGGAGCCTGTCCCCCACTGGGGCCTCTCTGAGCCAAGCCCAGAGTCTGCCCAGAGAAGGCCCCATGGGGCAGCTAGACGTGTTGGGGCAGCCGGCCTGGCCTGGGGCCGTGCCGAGGACAGCGGCCTCTGGGCAGTATCCTGGGCCAGAGCCTCTCTGCAGGACAAAGGGGCCTTGTGTGTCTGAATGGGTATTTATCCTGGAGCCTGAGTTAACTTGGGGCCACGAGGCCAGGTGGGGGCCCTGGCACTGGCCCTCAGCGGGTAAATATGACCCCAGCTGGGCACACAGCAGTGGGTCTAGACTTCCGAAGCCCAGTGTCCCTGACATCTACGCAGTTGGTGCCCCCAAGGCTTCCTGCCAGGACAGGACATGGAAACAGGGCTGCCCCAGGCACCACCTCCAGGTGCCACAGCAGAGTAGGAAGGGAGGGATCCTCAGGGAGGTGAGCCACAGTGCCCCTGCCCAAGCGAGGGGAGATCCCCAGACCTCTGCTGCCCAGTGCCGTGTCCACCATCTCAGTGCCTGTGCTGAAGGCCACACCATCAGGGGTGCACATGGAGACTGGGCCTAGGAGGGAATTGGGGTCAGAAGAGGTCATGGGGTGGGGCCTGTGATGGGACCAGTGTCCAAAAAGAAAGGAGACCAGAGCTGCCACGTGAGGACACAGCAAGGAGGTGGTGTTGGCCGGCCAGGGAGCCTGCGCAGACCCGGGTATGCTGACCCTGCCTCAGACGCCCAGCCCCCAACAGAGACAAGCCTGCTGTGGGAGACCCCGGGCAGTGGAGCACAGTAAGAGCCCACCATGGGAAGGTGGGCTGCCTGGCCCCTGGCCCATCCACTGTGTGATCGTCCTCCTGTGGCCACCACCGTCCACAGCCTGGCTGGTGGCTTATGAGAGCTTTAGTCCCACACAGAGAAGCCCAGGTCCCCTCCAAGGGGCCATTGGCAAACATATTGGAGTGGGGCCCTGCCTCTCTCGCTGGTCCAGACCCTGGAGACAGGGCCAAGTGATCACTGCGTCTCCAAGCCCACTGCCCTCCATGCCTCATCCCACCCTGAAAGTCCCAAAGCTGCAGGAAAGGGTGCCCCTGGCCACCTGCAGACCCCACTGTCTCTAGCACCTCCTCCCGAGGCATGTGTTGCCCTAGCCAAGACTGACCCCACTCCCTGGGCCCTCAGAGTCCACAACAGTGAAGGTGGCCGCAGGTGAAGGAGGCACCCATGCGCCTCCTCCAGCCGCACACCCCATACTCAGGAAGGACTCCAGGGGTGTTGGTGCCAGTGACCTGGGCACACAAACCCGGGCTCCAAGTTTCACTGGACCCTTGGGCTGCTCTGGGTGGACTGAGCACAGGACTCTCATCCCCACTGAGAAAGTCCAGCAGGGCAGAGCCTGGCGGGTGGCCACCTAGTAAACGGGGACATGCTGAGGAGTTTCAAGTCCTGTCTCCAGGGCTGCTGGGCTGGACAAAGCCGGAAGAGGGACCGAGTCCTTCCTCAGGTGAGCCAGGGGAAGCCACCTCTCGGGCGTGTGGGGTGGAGGGCATGCTGGTGGGATGCTGCACGTGGCCTGCTGGCCCTGCTCAGAGGCCAGGGCTCCCGCCCCGCCCGCCCTGCTATGGGCCAGGCTGTCACGCTGGCCCAGTAGTTTGCCCAGAAGGCCGGCAGGGGGCGGGGTTGGGCCAGGCTGAGCTCCTCCTGCCCATGTCAGACCAGCTCTCAACTGTCATCCTCTTGTCCCATGACCCTTCACCTGGGCCTCCAGGGACCTTCTCCCCATGGCGTTGAGGGGCCACCTGACCACCAAGTCCTCCCATCAGACCTGAGCAGCTAGCCACAGCTGGGGTCTTAAAGTGGCCTTGCCCCCCCACACCCTCTATCCTAAAGGCCCCCCTGCACTCACCAGGCTTCCAGAAAGCTTGTGCGGACAGAGCCAGGTGACAGTGGGGAGAGCTCAAGTCCCACAAGGGTAGGTATTGATCACATCAGGTACCACTTCCCACTGTGGGACAGGGGTCCTAGGTAAGGCCGGGATGGCCCTGTTGAGACCCCTGGGGGTGGGGGGAAGGCTGTCTTCCTGCAGGGCTTGTGGGGCTTGGCCCCTCACCTCCATGATCCTGTGGGTTGGGCCAGACTCCTCTGAGGAGCACCTCCAGCCTGGCACCAAGGGCACAGGTGCTTGTGAGGAGAACACACCAAGAGTCCCCATACTCACAGCCTCACTCTGCTCCAGGCCACAAAGGGTGAGGGCTTCACATCCCTGCAGGTGGTGTGGGCACATAGCCACCATCCAAGAGGAGGCCTTTCGGGACCCACGCCTCCATCACACCTCCATCACCCTCCATCACCCTCCATCACCTTCATCACCTCCATCACCCTCCATCACCCTCCATCATCCTCCATCATCCTCCATCACACCTCCATCATCCTCCATCACCCTCCATCACCCCTCCATCACCCTCCATCACCCTCCATCACCCTCCATCACCCTCCATCACACCTCCATCACCCTCCATCACCCCTCCACCACACCTCCACCACACCTCCATCACCCCTCCATCACCCCTCCATCACCCTCCATCACCCTCCATCACCCTCCATCACCTTCATCACCTCCATCACACCTCCATCACCCTCCATTACACCTCATCACCCTCCATCACTCTCCATCACCCTCCATCACCCTCCATCACCTTCATCACCTCCATCACTCTCCATCACCCTCTATCACCTTCATCACCTCCATCACTCTCCATCACCCTCCATCACCCTCCATCACACCTCCATCACCCTCCATCACTCTCCATCACCTCCATCACCTTCATCACCTCCATCACACCTCCATCACCCTCCATCACACCTCATCACCCTCCATCACTCTCCATCACCCTCCATCACACCTCCATCACCCTCCATCACTCTCCATCACCCTCCATCACACCTCCATCACCCTCCATCACTCTCCATCACTCTCCATCACCTCCATCACCCTCCATCACTCTCCATCACTCTCCATCACCTCCATCACCTCCATCACTCTCCATCACCCTCCATCACACCTCCATCACTCTCCATCACGTCCATCACCTCCATCACCCTCCATCACCCTCCATCACCCTCCATCACACCTCCATCATCCTCCATCACCCTCCATCACCCTCCATCACCCTCCATCACCTCCATCACCCTCCATCACCCTCCATCACCCTCCATCACTCTCCATCACCCTCCATCACCCTCCATCACCCTCCATCACTCTCCATCACCCTCCATCACCCTCCATCACCCTCCATCACTCTCCATCACCCTCCATCACTCTCCATCACCCTCCATCACACCTCCATCAACCTCCATCACACCTCCAGCACACCTCCATCACCCTCCATCACCCTCCATTACACCTCATCACCCTCCATCACTCTCCATCACCCTCCATCACCCTCCATCACCCGCCATCACACCTCCATCGAGCATCAGCTCTGGCCTCCTGTCTCTGCACCCTGCACACCCCTGCACTGACAGCCCACCCAGGCCAGGCTCACTGGGACCCAGAGCCCCTCCACTGGGGAGATGTTACCTGGGGCTGCACAGGGAGAGGACAGGCTTCTGCTTATTTCTGAGGAAGGAGAAAGCATGGAATGAGTGGGAGACACAGGGGCCTTCAGCCTGTAAAGGAAAGGCTCTTGGGACAGACACAGTGGCACACCGTGTAATCTCAGCAACTGAGGAGGCTTGGGCAAGAGGATCACAAGTTTGAGGCTAGCCTCAGCAATTTAGTGAGGCCTTAAGCAACTTAGTGAGACCCCATCTCAGAATAAAAAGGAAAAAGAGCTGAAAATGTAGCTCAGTGGAAAAGCACTCCGAGTTCACTCCCAATACCATGGAAACAAGGGAGGGGAGGGGAGGACCGGCTTCTATGTGGGTGGACTAGGCTATCTGTGTACTGCTGGTGGCCCTTCTGCTGGTGATCTTGGTGCCAGGCTGGAGGTGCTCCTCAGAGGAGTCTGGCCCAACCCACAGGATCATGGAGGTGAGGGGCCAAGCCCCACAAGCCCTGCAGGAAGACAGCCTTCCCCTCCACCCCCAGGGGGTCTCAGCAGGGCCCTCCTGGGCCTTACCTGGGACCCCTGTCCCACAGTAGGAAGTGGTGCCTGAGGTGACCAATACCCACCCTGGTGGGACTTGAGCTCTTTGGTGAGTCTGCAAACCTCCAAGTCTGTTCACTCCCAAAGAAGCAGGAGAGTGTTGGGAGAATCCTGTCCAGGGGGCTGTCAGCAGAGACCACCGTGGCCCTGCAGGTCTGGGGGGCCCTCCACACAGTGGGTCCAGAACTTTCTGGTGCCCCCAGGAGAGGAGGAGAGCTGGGCAGAGCTGGAGCATGGTAAGCCTGAGGGGGCCCCAGAGGGAGTTTTTTGTGAGTCCTCCCTGATGTGTCCAGCTTGGCAGGATGATTCCAGACCGACTGTGGGGCCAGCACTGCACAGTGCCTCAGGATGAATCAAGGTGTTCCAAGTGCCTTCCTGCAGGCACCTGGCTTCAGGGAGCTGAGAGGGCGCAGAGCTTCTGCCTGGGGTGTCTGGTAGCCTTAGAGCCGCTGCCCCTGTCTAGAACCCCCAGCTCCTGGCCCAGCCTAAATGCTAAGGCCCCTCCAAGTTCCCACAGGTTGATTCCAAAAGGCAGGGAGCCAGGGCTGGGGTGGGCAGGGGCCAGGCCTAAGCTGTGTATAGACTCCCACCTGGTGCCCCGTCCCCGTCAGTCAACAAGGGGCTGGACTCTGGACCCTGAGGCAGCTGTGCACACTGGCCTTGCGTCTGTGCCTTCTGTGCCAGGGTCTGTCCCAGCTGGGCGGGTGTGGAGGTGCAGATGTGACCGGACACAGGAGCGGGGCTGGATTTGTCCACATTGCAGTCACCCAGAGTGGGTTCCAGGTGATCCTCTGTGCCCACCAATATCCTGCTGCTCTTCATAGTGGCCCCATTCCCACCCCACATGCACTCATGGGGGCTCACCTGCCTGCCCCTGAGCTGGGGTGCAGGTTCTCCACCTGTGCCTGACAGGGTTCCCGACAGTTCAAGGCCAGCGCAGCAGGGGGTGTGAAAGGCCTCAGCCCACACAGACAGGCAGCCAGAGGCAGCCAGACACTGTGGTGAAACTGGACATTGCCACAGGGTGCAAGGAGCCCCCACCCCAACTGGCCCAGCAGCTCAGCTGGCAAGCAGGCAGATGGGTGGGCCAGTGTCCATCTGAGAGGTTGGCAGGGCTTGGCTGGGTCTAGCTCTGCACCCTGCCTTTGGACCCCAGGCTGGTCCCTCATCCTTTCTGTCCTGCAGGAAGGTCCTGGGCCCTGTGACCCTCAGGCTTCTCTGGATTTGGAAGGTGACCACCCAGATTAGCTGAGGCCACTGCACAGGCCAGGCACCAAAGCAGCCAGGCCCTGCATGGGCCCAAGACAGGGTGTCTTGTGCTGCAGACCTCAGTGGGGAGGCCTCAAGAATCAGAAACACATGGTGGCCCACTGGGCCCACACCCGGCCCTCAGGCAGCTCACCCACAGAGCCATGCTGGGCTGTAGCTGCTGGCCTTCCTATCCAGCCCCCACCCAGCCTGGAATCCCAGACCCCTCCCCTCAGCCTCCACTAGCTGGCCCTCCAGAGTCCTCCCCTTCCCTGACCCAGCCATCAACACCTGGGGCATAGATGGTGGTGGCAGGGCCCTGCCCCTCACCCCTGCATGGGACACCACTGTGGGCAGTCCCTCTACCATCACATGGGAACTCCTGGCAAAGAGGACTCCTTGGAGGGCCCCGGAGGTGGGGAGAGTGGCCCTGCCAGAATGGACTCCACTCCCAGGGGAGGGTTCCAGTGCCCCTTGGTGTCTAGCTGGCCAAAGAGTCAGAGGGGCTGCCAAGGGGGCCTGTGTCCCTGGGAGGTCCCACCTGGCCCTAGGGCCACTCAAACCAGGCGGGTTGGGGCCAGATCTGCACCCGCCCTGACGTGCCCAAGGTCCTGCCCCCCCACCGGAGGACTCCCTGTGTGCCAGGTGCTGGTTCCTCTGCCAGAAGCATGAGCTCACTCCACCCCCTCGGGCAGGGCGGGCTGAGGCGTCCCCACCCCATAGGCTACGTGACTTGCCCGAGGCCACGAAGCCTTTCTTCAGCTCCCCACCCTGTCCCCCTCCCTACCCCACAGTTTCCTGGAACAGCCCTGGAGACCTGAGCCTGTCGGGTCCTCACATGGACGGGGCAACCCCGGCCAACTCTGACCCAGGAGCAGAGGACGCAGGGAAGGTCCTGCAGGACAGCTAGGTGAGCACCAGGAGAGAGGCCAGGCACAGGCCCAGGGCACCAACGGATGCTGTCCAGGCAGGGGACGTCAGGGGCTGCACCAGGATCTGAAGGAGGAGAGCTCTTCAGCTGGCCCAGGCCCAGGGTGGCCACCCAGCCAGGCAGAGGCTCCCACAGAGCTGGCCATCGGGCCTGTTGTTGTCACATGTGTCTGCTGGGCTCCGCCATTGAAGCAGAAAGTGCCAGGGGCTGTCCCACAGTGCTCCTGGAATCCCCTCCCCACAAGCCCAGAAAGTCCCCTCCTCTGGCTAGGGACAACTGAGCAGGGCCTGAGCAGCCAGGCAGGATCAGAAAGTGCTTCCAGCAGGAGGGGTCCTGGGCCTGGCAGGATGTGGGACCCGGGGGCAAGGGGCTGACAGGGAGGCCTCACCCAGGCGAAGGTGAGGAGACCTGGAGCTGGGCCAGGTGGCAGTATCTCTGGGCCCAGACTGGGGCACTCACCTCTCTAGTTGTCCACTCCAGGGCCAGGCTCCAGACCCCATCTCCTAGTGGAGTCCCAAACCCAAGCATAGAACCAAGGCCCCTGAGTGGAGTCAGCCCCTGTAGACCAGGGACACTACAGTGACCGTTGCCGGTGAGCCAGCCCCCTGTAGGGCAGGGCAGGCCTCCATCCAGCACAGCGAGGGACCCAGGCCACTGCCTGGTGAGCTCTGTCAGGACCCTAGAGCCCAGGAGCCCCTCCCTGAAGAGGATCGTGACCCTCAGGCCTGGTGCCCTTCCAAGGGCTCCTGCTTAGGGAGCCACAGGCCCAGCCCGGCCCAGCTTGGCACTTTCCCGCTGAGACTGAGACGGCTCGGGAGTGCTCCCAGAGCCCGGGCTTGAACTTGAGAGTGGAGAGAGATGAGCACACCAGCCACAGGCCACAGGCACTGGAGCCCAGGGGGCACCCCAAGGACACAAACTCAGAGCAGCATGGCCTCAGGAAGGCCAGGCATGGGGTGACAATGCTGGAGTGGCCATGAACAGCAGTGCTGGGGGTCCCATGTGCTGGCTTGGGGGTAACCCAGTTGCCAGGCCCCAGGCATGATTACTGTCCCTTGACCCTCTAAACACTGGGCTGATCTCAGCCCTGGCCATACTGAGCCCACACCCTGGCCACTCCCAGGCTGTGCCAAGCCTGGCTCCATGGGAGGTGGGCATCTTGGTCATGTCCTACTGGGTCCTTGCTGGGAGGCGCAGCACAGTGCCGGGTACAAGGTCCCAGGAGTCCTGCTGCTGGGGGGTGGGGAGGGGCACACCAGCAAGGATCAGGGCCAGCGTGGAGACGGACAGGCAGCTGGGGGGTAGTGGGATGCTCATGCTGGGGCCCTGCCAGGTCCCCAGCCAGGTTGTTGGAGAGGAGGGCTGGGGGCACTCAGAGGTACGCAGCAGTGCTCAGTGGAAGCCACCTCTCCAGGGCCCAGAACTGGGGCTGCTTAAGGGCTCTGAGACCCAGGGGCACAGGCCATGGCCATGGCAATGCACAAGAGCTGCTGGGGCAGGAAACATCTGCGTCCCCCTCCCCAACCCCAGACCAAGGGGAAGCCAGCAGACAATCAGAGCTGGGGCTGGGGACAGCCTCTGCCCAAGGTTGGGAGGGGCACAGGGCATCCTGGAACCAAGTTCCGTGTGTGATGGGCTAGGGGCTAAGGGACAGATGGAGGACTCCCTGGAGGAGGCAGCCCTCCTGCTGAGAGGCCTTCAGGGCAGGTGTGGGCACCTATAGGCTGGGGAGGCCAGGCCAGGCACCCTGGGGGAGAGATGGCTGCTGTGTCCTAGCCCAGTTCCCCCAGGGCGCTGCCCTTGGACTCCACCAGCAGGAGCCCCCATTCCCCAAGGCTTCATGCATGATTCCTCAGACCCGGAAAGCAGTAGGTGAGGGACCACCCAGGCCCAGGGGAAGGCAGGCAGCATCCTCGGGTCTCCCTGCCCAAGGCTCGGGGTATCCTGGCTGGCCAAAGGCCCTCCACGTGGGGAGCAACTGTGGTGTCTCTGTGACCACTCAGCAAGAACCCCTGGCCCCTTGCCCCTGCCCAGGATGGCTCGTGGGAAGCCCTGGGCTCTGTCCCTTCACCTCCTCCCACAAGGCTCAAGGGCCTCCTTGCTGTGTGCTATAATGGAAGCCACCAAGACAGTCAAGGCAGCTGGGGTCCCATCAATGCTGTCCAAGTCTGCCCCCCCCCCCACTGCCATGCCCAGTGTCAGCGAGATCCGATTTCATGACTCTCCTGGATCCTGCCCCAGAGAGAAGGGAGCACACAACCCAGTGTATTTTAATTATATCTTTGAGGACCACGAGTCCAATTGTTTCCAGATGGAGGCCCTGGACAGGCGTTCTGCCAACCAGGACAGAGGTAGGGGAAAGGGAGCAGACCGCAGGCCACTGCCCAGCTTCTCCAAGGGGTTGGCACTGGACAGGAGAGGCTCTTCTTCAGTCATGCCTTCCGTTTGACATAAGGGGAAACCGAGGCATGGGGTACCAGACTTGAAGCCTTTGGCCTGTCTGGGCATCACAGTGAGATGCAGAGGTTGGTGGCTGGACCCCAGGGCAAGGGCCAGCTGGAACCCAGGGTGTCAAGGACTTGGGTCACACATCAGGAGGGAGTGGGTCTGGCTGTGTTGCCTAGGAAACCTGGATCCACAGGACAGTGCCCTGGCAGTGCCATACACAGAAACTCTCCATCATGGCTCCAGGCAAGTGGGGCCAGTCTCCAAAACCTCCACAGCCAGGTTGCAGATGGATGAGCCTCCCCCAGTCCCAGGGCTCCCTCTAAGCAGCAACAGTGCCCCAAGACCCAGGAGCCTTCTCAGCTAGGTGACCACAGTGGAGGGCCACCAGCTCAAAGCTCAGAAGTGGAAGAGTGCCCTGCTGTGCCCTGCTCAGGAGGACCTGCCCTGGCACTGGGTGGTGGGGAGGAAACACCAGGCAGTCAGCGCTGGAGACCCTGAAAGTCTGCTGTCTAATGAGATTTGCCCCCTCCACCTACCAGGTACTTCTTGCAAGGGGGGCCACCTGGCTTCTGCCCAGAGTCCTCCCTTCCTTAGCCTGGCTGTGCCCCTCCCTAGCTGGGATGGCCTAGGATTGTAGGGGCAGGAGGGTGACAGGCCTAGCTCTCTGCATGCAATCAGGATGGGGGGCAGAAAGGGGCGAGAGACACGGAAACTCCCCTCCACCGCTGTGCTGGTCTGGGGACCCCATCCTTGCCCTACCTGACTGAAGTCAGCAGGCTCAGGACGACTAGATGGCTTCAAGAGGAATGGCAGGTACAAGGCTTCAGAGATGGGACTGGCCGGGCTCCGGGATATAGCTGCATGGCCTAAGTGACCTCCCTCCCTTGGCTGGGGACTGCAGCTAGATGCCAACCTGGTTGGAGGGTACCTGCCCATCAGCCCAGGTCATAGGGCAGTGCCCCAGGAGGCCCCGGTCCTACTGCTGCCTGGCCTGGGTGCCTGCTGTAAAATGGTGGAGAAGGAACAGGCGATCCCATCCATGGCAGCCACGGGGGTCTCTGACAGTGGCACCAGGCAACGGCTTTCTGCACAGCCCCCAAACCGCCCCCCTTTTTTTTGACAGCAGGGATTGAACCCAGGGATTCTTAACCACTGAGCCACATCCCCATCCCTTTTCCATATTTTATTTAGAGACGTGGTCTCTCTGAGTTGCTTAGGGCCTCACTAAGTTGCTGAGGCTGGCTTTGAACTTGAAATCCCCCTGCTTCCGTCTCCTGAGACGCTTGGATTACAGGCCTGAGCCACCACGCCTGGCTACAGCCCCCCTTGGTGTGGCTCCCCCACCCCTGCACTTTCAGTCAAGACCAGCAACCCAAGGTAACCAACAATCCAAGGCAGACCTCGTGAGCACCTGCTGTATACAGCCCCAGCCTGACGCCATGCAGGCCCCCACCAGGGGACCCAAAGAGAGACCTACTTGGCCCCAACAGCCCAGTGGCCTACATGGGCAGTGCTGGCCTGCCTGGAGACCAGGCCAGGATGTACACAGAGGGACCTCTGACCCCAGCCCAAAGGTAACTGGCTGGGTTGGTAGACAGCTGGGTGGACCCCATCCTATCTCCTCATGGGGCCTTGCCTGCCTAATGACCCCAAGATGACCCGAGAGAGTGGGGATCCAGGTTGCGGAGGGAGCCTGAGGTGCCCTGGGCTCTCTGCCCATGTGATCTCTGCTGCCAGGCCTGGGGCACCCCCAGCAGACGTGAGCTCATCCTGCGTCTGCGGGGAGCGGGAGGAGAGGCCGAGCTCCCTGGGCCCACCGAGGGAGGCAGGCGTGGGCGCTGGTTCACACGGTCCAGGCAAGTGACTCACCTCTTCCCACACCCCGTGGCCCCGAGCTCCAGGCAGGGGAACCTGCCCCTGGGGCTGCCCTGGAGCCCACCCATTAATGCCAGCAGCTCCAGACCCCTCTTCAGAGATTGGCTGGACCTCTTTCCCTCTCTCAGTGCTTCGAAGACCACACCTGCCTTCCAGGGGCCAACTCCTAGGGCCCTGCAGGACACGGACATCTGTTCCCACCTTCCATCCTCCACGATCCCAGCCTCCTAGGTGCCAGGCCCTCCACATCCCCTCCCTCCCCCTCCCCTCCCGATGATCCGTCTCCCACACACACTGCATCCCTTTACACGGTAGTATAGACCACCCAGCCACAGAGACATCGGCTGCGGCACCACAGCACCTCTGCAGCCTGCCGCCCACTGTGACACTCTCCATCATTCCCAGGACAGTCACCCTGGCCAGCCACGAGCCAACAGCACCTTCCACCCACTGCTGGCTGCTGTCCATACCCCCACCTGCTGTTCATCCTACTTACCCCCCACTCCTCCCACTTACTGCCACTTGCTGACCGTGAACACTGTCACAGCAGTGCTGGTGATGAGTGACCGCTGGGAGACTGCCAATAGGTGAGCCAAGTGGGGCAGCCCAGCTGGTGGTGACTGGGTCCTGGAGACTGTTCATGAGTGTGGTGAGAGAGCCATTGGGGGCAGCAGGGGTCAGGGTGGGAGGACCCACAACGGGCAGCATTGAGAGAGTTCCAAGGCAGACCTCGTGAGCACCTGCTGTATACAAGTAGAGCATGGGAACTTAGGAAGGGAACTGAGGTCATATTTTCAGCTGCTGGGCCTGAGGGGCAGGAAGATGCCTCAGGGCCTCAGCGGACCTGGGGCAGCTGCACTCAAAGCAAGGGCTGCCTAGGAGCTGACCAGAGTAGGGTGGTGCCCACCTCCCCACGGCCCCATCCACACGGGCCCTGCACACTGGCCTCCACCTGCTTTGCAAGCACAGAGCTGACCTCCTCCTCTCCGTGCACCCCTCCCCCCCAGGTCCCCTCCTTCCACTCAGTACCCCTGCCAGGCATGTGACCATAGGTCCCCACCCGCGCCTCTCCACATAACTCAGGCCACCTGAAGACCACCACCAGAGGCCTTCCGTGACTGGCTGTGAAAAGCTTGGGTTTGAAGTACCCTTCCTTAGATTTCTCAAGGGCTCTGGCCCAGAAGGTCCTCTCCCCTTGGGTGCCACACACACCCCTTTTGGCCATGGACTTCTAGGTTTGGGGCACCAGGCCAGCAGGACCTGCTCGGCAGGCCACACAGGCAAGGAAATGCTGGGCTGGGCATTAGGGTCTCCCGCCTGCTGGGTGAGTCCTCCCCACAGGCTATTCCTGGGCCCGCATTTGAAGGTCCAGATGGAGGAAGGGCACATAGCCCCAGGGCATGAAGGTGGGTCCCCGTCAGGCTCTGCTCCTGCAGCTGGGGCGTTGGCCCGGTGTCCACACTAAAAACACACCTAGCCCCTTTGCAATCTTGGGGAGCCATTGGCTCTGGCCCTTGGCCCACAGTCACAGCTGCCGGAACACAGGAAGGCCCCAGAATCAGTGCTCCAACCTGGACTAGGAGGATGGGTAGGAGCTAGGGCAGAGGCCAGAGGAGGTCACAGGGCACACACCTGGCACTGGGGTGGGGGCAGAGGTGGAGAGGGTGGGACACAGGGAGCTGAACACAGGGCACTGGGGTTCAGTTAAATGGAGCTGGGAAAAAAAGTTTGAACCAATGTCCACTCAAGGGCGTCCCTTGCCAGACCAGGCCTTGGCCAGTCCCGGTCAGAACCGGGGTGGGAAGTGGGGTCCAGCTCTAACGGGTACCTCTTTCCCTCACCTGTGAGGACTAGGCGTGGGAGCAGGAGGGCCCCTCACCTGCGCCTCCCAGGCATAGTCACACCCACCGGTCCCCTGGCAACTGGGAACAGGTCAAGGGGCAGCCAGGACCCTGGAGGTCCAGCCAGGTTCCAACCCCCCACCCCTGGGCTCCTGGGGGTTGGCCATGGCTGCACCTCCTGGGCCTTTGTAAGTGGGTTGCTGGTGGGGGGGCGGGGCTGAGGCCTGAGGAGGAAGGGCTGGCTCAGTCCCTTAGGAAGCCCTGGGGACCCACCCATGCCCCTGCCCCAGCCAGGGCATCACGCCTGCACCCATCCCCCACTCCCAGAACCCTGGCCAGAGGACAAGCTGAGATAAGGTCTGAGGGAGGGGAGGGAGAGGGAGGCCTTGGCCCGCTGTCCTGATTAGCGGCAAATCCCAGGAAGTCTCCACCCCATCCTGAAACCCCATCTCCTAAGCGCACCACCACAACCCATGTTTAGGTCAGGTCAGGCCTGACGGCCCCCTGCACCCCACCTTTCCCACCAGGGTGGCCATGCCCCCACTATAGGGAAGGGAGTAGCATGCCCACCGTGTCTGCTCTGAACCACATGAACCACAGGAGAGCCCCTGGCCACCTGAGCTTCCCGGGCCCAGGCCAGGGTCCCCAGAGAGGTACTCATGAAATGGCATGTGCTTCTCAAGATCCCAAGGGTCTGGACTCTTCCAAGTGGTGTGGGGCCTGCAGGGGAGGTGCCACGTGGCTAGTCGGGGAGCTTGGAGAACCTCGATTCCTGGGAGGTGGGAAGGCAAGGACCAGCCCAGTCAGGTGGCCCCAGGGTGGGGAGCAATATCCATGGGGACACCAGGAATGCCACGGGGGGGACAGGGACCTCCCTGCCCGTCCCATGAGCAGGGTGGCCCCCAGTGGTTCCTGCCCTGCCACAGCCCTCCAGCACAGGGACCAAGGTAGGAAAGGCAACAGGGCCTGGGGCTGGGTACTTGGAGGGACTGTGGGGACAGTCAGGTGCTTCCCAGTCCAAGTAGTCCCCAGGAGAAGTGGGAGGAGGAAGGTCACCTGCCTGTCAGTGGCAGAGCTAGGAGGAATAGAGGACAACAGGGCCTGGGAGAGGGTCATGGGCATCAGCATAGTTGAGGTCACCTGGGTGAGGGGAAGCAGATGCCCTAACAGGGCTGGGGGACAGGGTGGGGGGCCTGGCCGGGACAGGAGGCCACACTGGCTGCGAGATACCAGTAGGCTAGCCCTTGGCTGGCCAGGCAGTGTGCATGGTGCTTCGGGCAGATGACTTAATCACAGGCGGGCTTTGTCCCTGGGCACCGCCCCCCTGCCGGATCCTCCGCCTGGCCGGGCCCCTGGCTGCACGCCCCCCATCCCCAGCTCCTAGCAACCTGCAGTGGAGCATGGGCAAATGGGAGCAGGGCTGGGGGCTCCATCAGGCTGGGAACAGCGCGGGGGTGGCCACGGGGTGCGGCCAGGGTGGATCCACCACGGGCTGGCTCAGGGGACACCCGCCCAGCCTGGCCCGTGCCAGCCCCCGAGGGGGGCATCCTGGGAGTGGCTCCTGGCTGGCATCCTGGCAGAGGAGGTGCCAGGGCCACGGCTGAGGGGGGGCGGGGGCTTTGTAGACTTCTGCCCCCCCTCTTCCTGGGGCCCCCACCCGCCTGATTCTGTCAGAGCCTTAGAAAGAGAGACAAAAGCCCCGGGAGGCCCTGGGAGGGCCGGACACAGGCAGGAGATGGGGTTTTAATGACCAAACTATAGTGTGGGAGCAGAGGCAGCTCATTAACCCTGTCGGGCCCTCACACTGGGCCCACCCCACACTGGCCAGGCCCTCTCCAGGCCTCCTGACCCCCAACCCATGAGACTTGGGGAAGAAGGTGGTCTTACCTCCAAAGACGCATTGCCAGGGGTCCCAGAACTTGCTCCCTGCCCCTTGCAGAGGTTCTGTGCAGGCTGCGGGCGGGGGGTGGGTGCAGCAGGACGCCAGCCTGGAACACCCCGTCCACCCGTCCATCATTACTTCCCCGCAGCCTTCCCGCTTCCTGACCTTGGATCTGAACTCCAGCCAGGGGCACTGGCTGCGTGTGGGAACCCACCCTCCTTGTGGATTGGAGGGTGGAACTGGTGACCCCCAGGTTCTTCTTGGATATCTGCCTCCCAAAAGTGGAGGGAACTGAAGCCCTTGGGGGCATGAGAGGATTCCAGGCCTGGCCTATGGAAGGACAGAGGAGCTGCAGTCGGGGCTGGGAGCCGCAAGGGTCTGCTCTGTAGGGTCAAGTCCAGATGCTGGGTCCCAACAGACCAGCATGGACGACGCTTGCCCCTGTCTGTGCAGGACCTTTTGCCTGTGTCTGCATGGTGAGCAGGCAGGGTGTGCCTGTGGGCCTGTGTACGGTGCCAGGTGGGTCGTGGTGGAGGGCACCTATGTCCAGGCCAGTGCTGGCGCTCCTGTGTCATGAGCAACAGCCACTCCAAAGGGTCACAGGCTCTCCGGAGCCTCCCTGATCTCTGCCCACCACAGTGGCCAGGTTCTGAGCCTCAGGCCACCTCAGGACCCCTGTCCTCTTAGCTGTGGTCTCTCTCTCTAAAAGGAGGTCTGGCCCTGGGATGGGCACCTCACCCCCCACCCCGGGCTGGGCGTCCTGGGACAGGCACTGGACCCTGCCTGCATTGACCAGTCCAAGAGAATGTGACAAATGAGGAAAACTTGGGGCCTTTGCAGAGGCCTGAGCCTGGGAGCCTCTGAGGAGGGTGGTGTCTCTGGGCCTGCCTGGAGTCCTCCCCACCCCTGGAGGACACAGGCCGGGCTGGGTCTCCTCACCTGGGGAATGGGCGCCAGGGGCCTCGAGGTCCTGGGGGGCCAGACCAGGGAGGGACCAGCAGGCCTGGTGGGTCGGGGTGTGGCTGCCAGTGGCCAAGGCACAAACAGCCGGGCTTGTTTCCCCCACGGTTCGCGGGTTTCCAAAAGCCTGAAAAAGGAACGTGGCCGGGAGGCAGCGTGTGGCCGCCGTGAATGGAGCCTGTGAGCCGTCCTGCAGGCTGGCTGGGGGGCCGGGATAAAGGGCCCCAGTCATGCTGCTGGGCTGGCCCAGCGCGAGTGTGCTAAGTTGAAGCTATAAATTACCCACGGCCATGGCCAGCGCCACCGCAGGGCGGGCGGGGCGGCTGGGAGGGGGCGCGGGCTCTGTAAATCGGCCCTTTCACCGCTGGAGGCCGGGCACGAAAGAAAAACTTTGTTTTATTAAAGCAACATCAGGGTTGTGGCTGCCCGGCCGAGAGGCGCCGACAGAGGGGCTGGGCACCAGGCAGGCGGGGGCTCCTGCCGCACCCGGAGCCTCACAGAAAGGCCCCTTCAGGAGTGGCTGGCTCCAGGCATGGGAGCCAGGTGGGGGGCTTGCTGCCGCACCCCAACCCTAAAGGCTCACAGCCTCCACCTTGCCCCACAGCCAAGACTTGCTTGGGCCCCCCAGAGCTCCAGCTAGCCTGTGACCAGTCAGCAGGTCAGGGCCCAGAGCAGGGTCCCAGGGCAGCCACCTCACCCTCTACCCAGCGTTCCCTCAGTCAGAGCTGGGTGCCCAGATGGCTGGGGCAGATGACCAGGCCTCGGGCTCACCCACTGGACTCAGGCCCTGTCTGGTAGCGTGGGTATTGATTGTGGTGGCCCAAACACAGGGCAGCACCCATTGGGACAAAAACTGCTCCTACAGCTAGGACCTTCCCAGGATCCGGGGGAACCAGGGGGCCCAAGGGAGAAATGGGAGAGGGCTTTGGGAGCCTGTGGTAACAGACCCCTCAGTGGAAACGAGTGGAGACTGGTGGCTGGTCTGACTCCCCACCCGGCCATGGTGCTCTGAGGCCCTGTGACGTGATGGGCAGGTCTGGGAGACCCAGGGCCTGAGTGTGAACCTGGGGCTGGCTCCTGCCCACACCTCATCCTCATGGGAGGCTGACACCCCCTGACCCGCTACCCCTGTGCTTGTTCCTGCAGCATCTCCCTGAATGGAGCCCTCTGCCCCTGTCCTCATGCCCCATCCTTCTCTGAGCCTCCTAGGAACCTCCCTGGCCCCACGGTCACAGTGGGGCTGCAGCCCAGGCTGGCCTCACTTTCATGGTATTAGCCACGCGGCTTCCCTACTCCCTGCCCCACTAGAAGGCAGGCCTAGTCCTCTTCTGACCCACCAAGGGACAAAGGAGATGGGTACATGGAACAAGCAGGATCCTGTGGAGGGGCCCAGCCTTCGAGATGGGCAGGGCGACGTGTCCAGGGCAGGGGGGATCTCCAGACTTCTGGCAGGTGCTATTGGCTGTGCCCTGTGCCCTCTGGGCTTCGAAGACCCTCTAGCTGAAGACAGGTGTCGCGACGGCAAAAGGTGCGACTCCCGCAGTCCAGGGGAGAAACAAAGAATGTCCACACACTTCTGCCCTGGTCAGTGCTTTCTTCCCTCAGATCACTCCATACAATTTCACTCTATAGGTTCTTTTTTTTTTTCCCCCAAATATTTATTTATTTATTTTTAGTTTTCAGCAGACACAACATCTTTGTATGTGGCGCTGAGGATCGAACCCGGGCCGCACGCATGCCAGGCGAGCGCGCTACCGCTTGAGCCACATCCCCAGCCCCTCTATAGGTTCTTAATCAAGAAGACCGCAATCCTTAATGCTAGTCTCTGCAGTAGCCATAATCAGTTCACGGCAAACCATTCTTGATTAATTCCAAGCACCGCAAACACACTTAATCGTGACAGGCTCATGACAGACATGCCCTCTGCGTGCCAAGTTCAAGTGTCAGATCAAAAGTCTCAAGCCTTAGGCTCTAAGTCCAGCAGACACACACTCACTCAGACCAGATGCACACTCACTCAGACCAGATGCACACTCACTCAGACCGCAGTGATCAGGCCAGGAACCCAGGCAGGCTTCTCCTGGGGTGGAGCTGACCGCTGGCTGAGGAGGCTCTCCCCAGGGCCAAGATGTGGCTGTAGAGTTTGAGGGTGGTGAGGAAGATGCAGAGGATCAGCAACGATGAAAAGTGTTGGGATGTCAGTCCAGGTCCTCATCAGGCTCTCGGCGTGAGGGCATCAGTGTCGGCTGGCTGAATGTCTGTTCTCTTGGTCCATTATTTATACCAAATTTGGGGGATTTTGACCCCCTTTCAATCCTTATCAGCTGCCACCAGGATTTCCCAGTGACATCATTTACCCTGGGGTTAAAACATCTGGTCTGGTGGTCCCCACCCTGATTTTCTTGCCTTTCCCCCTTATTGGGGGCAAGGACAACATACCAGAGGCTTCACTCTGAGTTTGTCAGGGTGGGGAGAAGTGACTTCTTTGTGCCTGAGGGCCATACTGGAGGGCTCCATAGTCGTGCCTGGTGAGACAAGGTTTCAAACTGGAGTTTCAAAATGGATCTTCTTAGGCTCAGGCCTAAGGCCATCCTCACAACCGGGCTGGTGCTAGAGCTGGGTCCACCCTGGGCCTCACTGTGAGCAGAAGCCCTTCTGTCCTGGGAGACCCCCTGCCTGCCTCCATCGGGCTACATGCCCCTGTTTCCACCAATGCCCACACACCAGGACCTAGGCCTGGCCAGGACGGCCCTGGTCACCCCTGGCTTCTGGTCCCTCTGTTTTGGGGAGGGTCCTCCTATGTCCTAGGCCTCGCTCTCAGATGAGTTGAGGCTCCCTGGCGAACCAAGAGTGGGACGAAGCCCAGCTTGGTGGAGAGAGGGGCCTGCCAGGAGTGAAACATGGTATTCCCAGGCAGATTTCTGTCCCCAGGGTCCTTGGGCCAGGCAAAGCTCAGGGACACCCTAGAGTCCTAGAGCGCAGGCCTGGCTGCTCCTGGTTCCACAGCCACCCTCAGACCTTGGGCCTTGTTGCTCTGTGGTGCTACCTCCTCTTCCACCCTCCTGAGCTCCCACTTACCCCTCGAGACCTGTCCAGAAGAACTCAGATCTGACCAGGCCAGAGCAGGGCACCAGGGCTCATGCTGACCAGGGCCCTCCTCTGGGCTTGGCCTCTGCTCTTTGCTCCCCCAAGACTGTGGAGTGGAGGTGCCGGGTAGGCCCACCTCACAAGGCCTGAGTGTGGCCCACAAGGCTCACCTCCTCACTGGAGCCCATGCTCACACCTTGGACCGTGCTGAGCATTCATCAACAGCACATCTCCCTGTCCCCTGAGCCCCCCTGCCTTGGTCCCTGCTGTGGGTGGCCCTGTAGAGAGGTGAAGACTTAGGCTTGGAGAGGTGAAAAAAGGAGCATCAAGACAGCCATGGGCAAAAGGCAACTGCAGGAGGGCATCAACAAGTGTCATCGGCCCTCCCACCGGGTGGGGGGTCCTGGGACGGAGAAAGGCTGGTGCCACTTTCCAAAAGTGACGTCAGTGCAGAAGAGCCAGGGAGTGTGCCAGGTGCCCAGCAGGCTCTCAGGAGGAGTGGACTCTCTGAGAAGAAGTGGACAATAGGAGCCAGACCTGAGTGGCCCTGAGGGGCAAAGCACTGGGCTACATGCCCAGCCCCAGTGAGGAGACAGGAGTGTGCTGAGCCTCAGCACCCAGGGACTGGGATTCTGACTCGCGGCCACAGGAGCCCCAGCAGTAGAGTGATTTGGGGGTGGGAGTGGCCCTCTGAGCATGGAGGCTGTGCAGGGCTCGGCTGAGGGTCAGATACTGGGAGAGGTGAAACTCCAGACCTTTGCAGGCCAGTCCTGGGCCAGTATGCCCAGCCTTAGTCCCCTGCCCCTTCTGGGTACTAGGGCCCCTCCCTCAGGTGGTGGGCAGAACTCAGGCTGGCTGGACGGTGCTGGCTGGAGGGCGGGTACTACCAGGGCACTGGGGGGCAGGGCTTGGGAGGTAGCCATGCCCCTAGGGATCATACAGCCACCCAAGAGATGAAAGGCCCTCCCCCTCTTGGGCCTCAAGGTGCCCTTTGAAGGCTGTGGGAATGCCCGCAGGGCAGGCGGGTGCCAGGCCCCAGGAGGGGGCTGGGGTGCCAGGCCCTGTGTGAAATGCAGCAGCAGCGGGAGCAGAAGGTGCTAAGAGAAAACCCTGTAACCAGTGCCTCAGCTCCCCCAGCTGGACAGCCATGGGGTAGAAGGAACCCCACCCCCCCAAGTCTTGGGCTCTACTGACCTTGGGCAGTGCTCAAGCCACAGGGCCAGGAGAAGATTGGCCTCAGAGGCAGCCACTCACAGACCAAAGTCCATGACAGTCTGGGGGTTACCAGCTAGTCCAGTGGTCAGCAGAGAAGCTCTGGTTAGAAGTGGGGTGCCCAGTCTGGTGTCTGCTTCTTCAGACCAGGCACTGTGTATGGGTGGATGCCCTGTCCCTCACTCTGCCCCCACTCTGGACCCGGGCCTGACCCTTGGCTGCCAAGGTGATGGGGAGTGGGGGCAGGTTTCGAGGACCTGGGGCAGGGGCAGGGCCTGTTGCTCCCGGGGCAGGGCGGGGCTGGGGCTGGGGCTGGAATGTTTGCACTCTCTGTTTGCCCGAGGAGGTGCACAAGGCCCCTGCAGGGGCTCCCCTCCCGAGTGCTGGGTCTACAGCTTGGTGGCTGGTGGAGGCTGAGGGACCCTCTGGCCTGGATGGGGAATTCCAAGGCCGGCCTGGACACAAAAGGGACCTTCCTGCCTCCTCCAGGCCACTTCTGGGCGTCGGCAAGGGGTACCCGCGCCCACAGGGACCTGACCAGCCCGCGCCTCCCGCCCCCTTCCGGGGCTTCCCAGCCGGGCGCGGAGATTATGCAAATCCCCGGCGGCTTCTTAATTAAATCCCTAACGAGGCGCTGGGGCCGGGCCAGGGGCGGCGCTGAAAGCCGGGGTCACGCTCCGAAGGGGCCGCTGTCTGCGCTGCGAGGGCCCCGCGCCCGCCCGGGCCTGGGAGCGGCGCGCGGAGGGGCGTCTCGGCCTCCCCGGCCTCCCCGGCCTCCCCACCCGGTGGATCCGCGGCCCCGCGTCCCAGTCCCCGCGACCCCGCCGAGGCCGGCCGGTGGCAGGGAGGCCGCGGGCAGGGCGGGCCGTCGGGGTAGAGCCCCCGCGTCCCGCGCTCCGCCTTCAGCCGCCTGTTGTTGGGCCAACAGCTCGGCCGGGCCGCCTGAAAGGCCGGGATTAGCGAACATTAGCGGCCTTTGAGCGGCTCCGGGGCGCCCCTTCCCGGCCACGCCCCGCTCACTCCGCTGCCGGCCGAGGCCAGCGGGGACCTCGCCTCCGCGTGGGGCAGGCCCGCTCCCACTTACGCCACTTCATGCCCCAAGGCTGTCTGGGGAGGTCCCCAGCCCCCTAGTCCAAAGTGGTCTCCAAGTCGGGGAGCTGGGTGCTGCGCACTAGGCCGCGCTGGCCCTTGGTCCCCACGTGGCCTCTGAACCACTCCAGCGCCCCGTTCCCATCCCCACCATCCCCACCGCCAGGTCCTGGCTTTCAACCTGCCCACCGCTGCCGCCGTGTCCCAGCGGCCTGCTCCAATTCTCTGGAACCCTTGGCCCCAGGGGCACAGGCGTAGGTTAGTATCCCTCCCTCAATTCCCATTTCAGCACACCCTTTCTTTTAAATAGTCTGAGTCGAGGAGGGAAGGGGGAGGGGACCCTCCCCACCCCAGGAGCCAGAGGAGGAGCTGCTGACCAGCACCCTGTCTCCAGGGAGAACTTGGAGGATGCACTCAGAACAGTCACAGAAAGCAGCCTTATTACTCCCACTTTAGAGAGGAGACATCGTGGCCCCTGTGTGGAGCCGCCTAGGATCAGGCCCTGGGTAGGTGTGGAGCAGACCTGGGTCTCCACTCCCATTCCCCATTCTCATCTGGCCCGACTCCCTCCAGCCGCCTGCCTGTGCAGGGCACTGCTGGCCCTAGAGCCCTGAACCTCTGCCCAGCTGGGCTGGGGACTAGAGTTGGGGTCTTGACCTGGACCCCACCCATCATTGGCCTGCTGCCTGCAGGCTGTGGCCTGGGCTTGGTCTCCCCTCCCTGAGTTCCCATTCTGTTTCTGCTTAGTGCTGACCATCAGTGCCAGAGGCCACCTGGAACCTGCCTTCAGTCACCCAGCCACATGGACACGTGTATGCATGCACACGCATGTCCCCACATGCAGGTGCCCCTCAGCAAGTGCCCCTGCCCCAGGAGAGTAAACATCTTAATAGGAAGAAGCAACAGACTCCAAGAAAAAATGTGGCCAAACCTGACTCAGGCAGGCCTGTGGAGAGTTGGCTGCCCCAGGAGGCCCCCACTGCTGCTAACACCCCAGAGTCGTGATGGCCTCTCAACTTTGGTGGAAAAACATTGACAGGATCCTGCCTCCCGCCCTCAAGCCAGACACCACATGGATGGTAGGGCTGGGTAGGAGGCACCCGGTGGTAGGGCCAGGTGTTGGCATTTCAGTGAGTGCATGCTGATGGGCACGTGTGTATCTTTGAGGGATGGCCATTAGAGCCTGAATGGCCCCCGGGCGCCTCCTTGGCCTGCCTTGCAATCTTGCCTGAGGGAAGACAGCTGTCCCCCATCCCCATGCGCCACTGATACACCCTGAACCAGTTTCCCACTCTGTATCCCTCTGGGTCAGGACCAGGGGGGGGGGCGGTAGATATCAGAGCGGCTTCAGGGGCTCCCCAGCTCTAGAGACAAACCCAGAACCTGCCCAAGCCCACGGCAGAGAGGCCGCTGAGACCTTCTGGGGTGACTCCCAGCCTAGGAGTCCTGCCTTTCCTGATGGGAGGTGTCTTTGGCCAGCTCCGACCCTCTGCCTCTGGGAAAGCAGGACAAAAGCAGGGTTATGCCCTCCACGGGCCCCCACTCTCCTGGCCAGGACAAGGACAGGCCTGGCTGGATCCTATGACTCTGGAGCAACCACAAGGAGCCTGGGGTTTGCCTCAGGAACCTAATCAAGTAATGACTGGGTTGGTGTGGAGGCAACCAGCCAAGAGGAGTGGCCCCACTGGCCCGTCCCCGTTGAAGACCCCTGCACCCCACTTCCCACTGAGAGGGTGTCAGGACCAGCACCAAGGCCTTCCTCAACCTCTCACTCCCGGTTTGGCCACTCTCCCTTCTTGGCCAGCTGAGTTCAGCACAGTTCCCCTTCTAGAATTTTCTGGAGCTTCTGGGTTAGCTGGGACTACTCTTCTGTCCAGCCAAAGGGAAGTGTTTCCCTGTGCACCATTAGCCTGGCCTTGCTGGGTAGACCTGGCCACTTGGTCTTGGCCCAGGTCAGGACCAGGAAAGGTAGATTAGGTAAAGGAAAGAGGAACAGGGACCCAAGGGTCCTGCAGCCACTGGCCAGCACGACTCAGCCAGGCCTCCTGAAATTGCCCTCTGCTCACTTAAAGCTCCAGGGTCTGGGCTGGACCCCTCTGGGCCTAGTGTCCACCACTTAGCCAGTCCTCAGGGCTATCCAGGGAGGCCCAGTGCAGAGGCAGCATGCAGGGGTGCCCAGAAGCCCTGGAGGGGCTGGCCACATCCCGGCCCCTACCATGAACCAGGATGGGTCTCTGTGCCTCCTTGATCACAGCCTCCAAGCACCCGTGTCAGCAAGGGAGACTGAGGAAGGCACAGTGTGCCATGTCTAGCCTGGGCCCTGGCAGGGGAGGCCCCCAGGGCTTGTGGGCGAAGGGCACACGCCACGCTGTTTGGCCAAGCAGGCTTTCGGGTGGGACTGGGGCCAGGGCCAGAGACTCCCTTGGCCGCCTCAGCCCAGGCGGGCAGTTTTAATTACCGCTCGCTGGGCCCATTGAGCCTCTCACTAATCTGGGGCCGCCGCCGCGGGCAGCTCAGGCAGGCGCCCCCTCCCCCTGCGGCCCGGGCACGGGGTCCCTGGGTTCTCACGTCCCGCCGGCCCCAATTAAAGTGAGCTTGGCGGGCCCGCCGTGCTAATGAGCTCTGTAGGCTGCTGGGCTCAGCGCCAGGGGGCAGGGTGGGGTGGGCGGAGGCAGCTCAGGAAGGGTGGCTCGGTCCATCCCGGGAGAAGCCCCGGGAAGCCCTGCTGCCTACCTGCCTGGCTGAGCTCTCTGGCCCCCTCACTCGGTGAGGTGCCCAGCCCAGGGCGTAGCCTCTGACAGGCATGGGATTCGCACTCAGAGTCCAGATGCCCACAGAAAAGGCTGAGCAGCGCGGTGGGGGACCAGGTGCCTGGGGCTGTAGAGCCAGGCTAAGGCCACAGCCCTGGATGGGCTTCCTCTCACTTGGTCATTGTTCACTGGGCTGCCCAGTGGCCCTGTGGGTAGAAGCCAGTAGGGTGCATGTTCTGGCCCCTTTGGAGGCTTGACTCCTTGTGGGGGCTTAGGCTTGGGGTGCCCCTTGGCATTTTACCCAGGCTGAGCTTGGGCGCGAAGGGCCAGAAAGGGCTGAGAGTCCCAAGGCCCTGGTACTCCTGGCTCTACAGGGTCTGGGCAGCCATAGGTCAGGGGGCAGGACCAAGGAAATTTGTCAGAAACTCTTCAGGCTCTCTTGGGTGTCCAGTCTGAGACTGGGAGGTCCCTGGGATCGCTGGGCTTTGAAAACTTCCCTCTAAGAGTCTTCAGGTCACTGGGTGGCTATGGCCAGGGCCCAGGTTTGAGATCCCCACGTGGTGAGGGGCCCTTGTACAGCTCTCAAGGATCACAAGGCTGGCAAGATTGGACATTCCCTGGGAGGGTCCCTAACCAGACTGGGTGCTGACAGACTGTGACGGGCAGCTGTTGGGAGGGCTGTGTGCATGGGGTTGGGGTACTCTGCAAGAAGCACCTCCAATCTGCTTCCCAAATCTGCTGTGCTGTGTGACTTGAAGGGTTCACCCTCTCTGGGCTTTTCTAAAGGCTGGGCTGGGAGTGGTGGTGTCCTGGAGGGGCCAGCACTGTGGCCAGGAGCCTTTCCCTCCCCCCGGCCTTCCCAATGCTGGAGCCTGGTGGTTTTGCTGGGGCCTCTAGGTGTGGCTTGCAGCATAGCACCCCGTCCCCTCCCGTTATGCACTGTGGCCTAGGAGCTGACTCTGCAAGGGGGCGAACAGGAGCCCTGGCAGGCAGGTGCCCAGAGAGGAGCAATAGGCAGGCCTTTGGGGACTCTGGGAAGGCAGGGGTGCTGGGACCCCTGGCTGCAGCTTGCTGTGACCCTGACCCTGCCGGCCAACTGTATACCCAGGGCCTCGGGTCCAGTCAGCGGGGGCACTGCCAACACCTCTGCTCTGGTCCCCCCACCACCGTGCCCAGACGTGCAGGCGCATGTACAGTGACATGGGACACACTCACAGACAGGTGGCCCCTGGGTAAGCCTGGCCCCCAGCAGGGTTGGAGCTCAGTGACCCTCTGTGGTGTGCGGCCCTGCGGACCAAGTTTGTGCAGAGGGACTTGGAGGCCACAAGATGACCCAGTTTACTGGGAGAATCAGCTGCAGAGGCAGAGGTGGGGAACTGACGAAGCCACTCGAGGCCACACAGGGCGTGGGCACTGGACATACATGCCTAAAGACCCAGAGATGATGGACCCCGGGGCCAGGTCACTGGGCAGCATCAGTAGTCCAGTCCCTGCCCACTCATTCCCAGCTACCGACAGATCCTCTGGTCCCCTCCTCCCAGGGACGAAAATGACGGCTGGGAGTGGCCCAGGACCCCTCCCTGTGGCTGCTCTGTTGGACTGGGGAAGAGAAGCCAGTGGGTCCAACGGTGGCCTGGGGAGGGGGACTTCCTCCCCTTCCCTCTGGGCCCCATGTGCAGAGCACGGGAGGTGTTGGGGTCCTTTGTGGGACAGGAGCAACCTGAGCCCTGAGAGGCTGAAGGGAGGCGGGGGGGCTTCTGGCCTCCCACTGCCCCTCCCAGGAGTGGCCCTAGTGCTTGCGGCTGCTCGGCTGGAGCCTGGTGCCAGCCTTGTCCCCTGGACAGCCGGTGAGCGTGGAGGTGTTATCTGTGACAGCAAGAGAAGGGCCATGTCGCGCCCAAAGCAGGTGTCGGCGCCTGGGAAGGGGCCAACTGGAAACCCAAGCTGCCCGCCTCGCTCTGCCCGCCGCAGACCTGGAAGGCCGTCGCAGGAGACGGAGGGATCAGCGCCACCCTTGTCCTGGCCCCCCCCTGGCAGATCTGCCCAGATACAGCAGGGCCAGGCACTTTCAGAGGGAGAGGGGGCTGGGAGAGGACGGCGGGAGGGGGCTCCCAGGCTGGGTGTCCCGGGCCCACATTGCCGCAGCCCCGCCTGGCCTTCCTGCCGGATGGCAGCAGATCTGGGGCAGGGCCGGGCAGCTCCGGTGTTGGCTTACCTGGCTGTTCTCACACCACCTTCCTCTGGGCACCCTGGGCCCCAGCGGTCCCCAGGGGCTTCCCATAGCAGGCCCACTTACCCATGGGCCTCCAGGTGTCCCTGACCAGGGCCCTTCAGTTGCACAGGTCAGTTCCTGCCCAAGGGGCCATGCTCTTTGCTGACCGCATGCCTCTCCTCTCTTGGGCCCACTCAGCGATGGCCTGGTCCGGAATGCCCCCTTGAGCCCCAGCTCCAGGCCCCGCACCTCCCTGCCCCACATCCGAGTTCTCATCCCGGGGCACTCTGCTGGCCCCGCTGGGCTCCCGAGAGGGCGGTGCAGCCCGAGTCTGTGCGGGGAGTGTGTGCAGCCGGCAGATCTAGGCCATTGGTGTCTAGGTGGGCAGCAGGGTGGCAGGGGCAGAGCCGGGATTGGTGTGGCCAGGGCTGCGTCAGCACCTCTCAGCCGGGGTGGGCAGGAGGCCCTGTCACCCCCACCCCACTGGGCTGAGGGCTAGGATGCGGTGCGGCTGCGGCCTCGCCCTGACGAAGCCCTTTTAAATAAATGAATGAAGTTGGGAGGAAGAGTGGGCAGGGCGCAGTGGGAGGGGGCCTCCCAGAGCTGGCCTGCTCTCAGAGGGGCTCATGCTGTGCTCAGGAGGGCTTGGGGTGTGAGGCCAGGGAGTCATGAGTCTCACCCACAGAGCAGGCACTCCTCCGTGGGCTGTGGCCCTGCGGACGTCAACACGCCCAGCGACACCCTGGCTGCTGTGGAGAGGCAGAGGCCCAGCTCAGGTACAGCGGGCAGCACCTACTAGCCGTGTGTGCTCGCCAGCCAGGGGCGCCCATGGTGTGCACCTTCCCTGGGCCCCACCTGGACCTGGAGACAGCCGGGCCCAGGGGAGTGGACCCTCCTGTGGACCTTGGCTCCATGATGGGCCAGCAGGGGACAGTGGCTCAGCAGGAGGCCTGCCTGTGGGAACCTGGGCCCAGTCCAGGTCCACCGGGGCCAGGCCTCCTGCAAGCCTTGCCCTGCCCTGCCTGGGCTGGGGCCTCGGGGTAAACGGAGGTCAGGTTCTGCTTCTGCCAGCCGCCCTGCCTCTGGGCACAGGCTCTGTGGGGCTCTGAGACCTCCTCCTCTCGTGGGGGCTCCTGGCGCCCCTGTAATGGGGATTCGGGAAGGGTGGGGCCTGGCCCAGCTGGCCTGAGCACGGCACGCTGTGGGAAAGGGGGCTCCACCTAGCAGGGGCCTGCGGGGCCCGTGTCCTCCCTCCAGGACAGAGGGGATGATCAGGGCGGGAGTAGTCTGGGAGGGCTACCTGGAGGAGGGGCCAGGGCAGGGCCAGCAGGAGACAAGTGCCTGGGCTTGCTGGATGCAGAGCTGGCTAGCCACCCCAGTCCAGGCTCTGGCCAAGCCCCTAGGGCAACACTGACTCCTGGCCATCCTGGGGACAACAATGGCCGGCATTTAAATTCCAATTGAGTCGGCCAGAGTGGCCGCGGGCCGTGAGAACGGGAGCCGCCACCCCCAGCCCCGCCCCGCCCGCTGCATTCCTGCCTCCCCGGAGATGGCCGTGGCTGGCCGTCGCCAGGGGGCCCGGAATGCAGTGCTCAATGGACAGGGACAAGGGCCCATTGAGCAGTGACGGGCCGGATTGAGCCGTCAGTGCCCCCCAACTCAGGACCCCTCCTCTGTCCCCACCCCCTCCCCCAGCATTACCGATGTCAGCTGCTTGTGGGCCCCTACTCCTGCCCTCCTGAGCCAGGCCCCAGCAGGCCTGAGCCGGTCCCATTGGACTGGCCACCGGGCCTCTGCCCTCAGCCCCTCCCCGCCCGCAGCGGGGCCTCTCAGAGCCTTAATCTATCATGTCATGGTCTGGGCCCCAGCTTTCAGGAGCTGCCCAGCGTCCTCAGGGATAGAAGGCCATGCTCTGGGGCCACAGGCCCAGCTGACCACTGCCTCTTCTGGCTTGCCTGTTCTCCCACTTTGCCCTGTCCTGTGACCAACGGTCCCCTGTCAGCCCACAAAGACAAGGACCCCCCATTGCTCCCCAGTAGCTGCCCCAGGCCTGTCATCTGGGGTCCCCCAGGTACCTGGTGTTGAGAAACCAGGTTGGAATATGGCTGGCCTGGGACTGATGCCCATTTCCGCTGGACCCAAGGCGGGGCACCGTGGCCTCCGCACAGCGTGTCAGGGAACACAGAGGCTACTCGCACTCCTGCCCTCTGGAGCCTGAGGCAGGCCCTTCTTGTTTTTTAGGTATTTTAGTTGTCAGTGGACACTTATTTTCCCTGTCTGTACGTGGGGCTGAGCGTGGAGCCGTGCCCACCCGTGCCAGGCAGGCTCTGCCCCGGGCCCCAGCCCAGCCCCAGCGGCCTTTCTTGGAGCAGCTGGAAGAGCGTCTGCTGCCCTCTCCCTGGCAGGCCCATGGGACCGGACCCACCTTTTGGCTGGATCTGCCCCATCCTTTGCCCCTACTGCGGACGAGCCCTGGCCTGAGCGTCCCCCTGGTGGGGCCTGCCGCCAGCCCTGGGCTCAGACTGCTCCGTGGCCCATCTGACATGCCACAGGGGTCCCTCCCTCCCCCTGGCCAGGGCCCAAGTATACCAGGAGGACGCCGGGCACCTGAGCCCTGGCTGGGCCGTCCCAGGGGCAGGTAGGGCCAGAAGGCAAAGGCCCTGCCTGGTGCTGGGGCCTCGGCTGGGGGCTGGGAGGAGCTGGCACCACCCAGGGACAGGGCATGGGAGGGACCCTAGGGAAGCCTCCCTACCCTGCTTGGGAAATGAGCCCACCCTGTCTCCTGCGGTCCTCGGCAGGGGACTGGCTGTGACTGGCTGTTCATCTGGCATGGGCATGTCCCCCAGGAGCCTCAGGGTACTCTCGATAGTGAGGGCCTGCAGAGCAGGGAGGTGGAGGTACCTGGAGAGCAGGAGCCTGTCACGCCACCCGCTTCCCTGAGCAGCCTGTCAGGAGTCCAGCCTTGGCCACCCACCACTGTCCAGCCCTCCTTGGCTGGTGTTGCTCAGGTGAGTCCCCAGGTCCCAGGAGGTACTCTGGACAGAGAGGTGTGAAATGAATGTGGAACGAGTGAAGGCCAAACTCCAAGTCCTGATTCACAAACATGGAGCCCAGTGTCCAGTCACCCAGCCCCGGGTAGAGAAGCAGCTGTGCAAAGGCCCTGAGGTGCGGGCACCTGTCCTGAGTGCAGGTGCCCAGGCTGAGCCCTCATGGTGCCCTCTCTCTTTGCAGCTGAGGACCTTTGCCCTGTCGTGGCCTGCAGGGTCCCTGTCCCCAGAGCAGGCCCAGACTCCTGCTGGGAGCCCCTGCTGGCCCTGACTCCTGCCCTCCCCTTGATTGCCACATGTGGTCCACTTCATGAGACACCTCACGAGCTCCATTTTCGAGGAAAAGCCCTGAGCCAGCTGGACCAGCAGAGTGGGGTGTGACACCTCAGGAGGCTGGGTCCCCAGGACCGCCCACCAGGCCCTCTGCTGGCTCCCACCCGCCACACCTCATCAGTTGGGCTGGACTGGGCAGGAGCAGGCCTGCGCCAGGCCTGGTGTCCAGGATGTGCTGCAGGCGGCTGCCCCAGGGTTGAGCCCAGTTCCTTAGGACGGCCCTGGACCTTCCTCCCCAACCCACCAGGTTGTCACACCTCTGGGCCTCAGTGCAGGCTGTGCTCCGGGCGGGCCATGCCTGGGAGAAGGCAGTCTGAAGGGGCCTTGAGCCCAAGGCCGAGAGGGAGCAGGGGTGATCACGTTCAGCCTACAGCCCGTGAGAAAGGGCCCGGGAAGGCGTAGTATGAAGTCCCCAGTAGAGAAGCAGCCATGCCGAGGCTCTGAGGTGGAGACACGCTTGGTGTTCCGGGAGGGTGAGGAGCAAGGTGGTCCAAGAGCTGGTTCTGGAAGCCCTGGCCATGCTGAGGAGCTAGGAGCCCAGGGCCCTGAGCCAAGAGGAATGCGACCCCATGAGCTTAAAATGGACCCTGGACTGCCTAAAGAAGGGGCGGAGGTGTGTAGATGTCCCCACCTTCATGGCAGGGCCCAGAACCCAAGGGGGCTTTGGGAAAACAGCAGCAGGCAGTGCCCCTCCAGCCCCAGATGTCCTAGGTCAGTGACCCTCAGACAGTTGTCCTCTGGCCCAGGTGTCCTATAGCCTGGAATTGCTGTCACTGCACTGTGACTCTGTCCCCACTTCTGCCAGGACACAGATGGTGGCTGCACGTCCCTCCAGGGTACAGCCTCAGGTAGAGGCTTGTCTCAGCCTCTCAAGGGCACAGCCAAGGTGTGAAGGGCCCTGGGTCTCCAGCTGGACCTTGCCGCTCTGCTCTCGGGGAGTCTGTCCGGGAGCGCAGGACAGACCCGGGCCCAGGGCAGCCCTCCTCCGTCCCTGAGTTCTGAGGGTCTGTGTTCATCTGCTGGTCTGCGTGTAACAGTCGGATTTTACTCTGTTTAATATTTTGCTGGGGATTGAACCCAGGGTCTCACTCGCCACCCAGCTGCACCCCGTCCTTTTTATTTTATCTTTTTAAAAAATATTTTAGATGTTGATGGACTTTTATTTGCTTCATTTATCTTTATGTGGTGCTGAGAACCGAACCCAGGGCCTCCCAGGGCCCGGCGAGCGCTCCACCACGGAGCCCCAGCCCCATCCCATTTCACCTCGGGACGGGGTCTGCCAGGGAGCCCGGCTGTGCGGAGCTGGCCACCCTCCTGTCTCGGCCCTGGGCTGCTGGCACCCGGCTGCCGGTCGTGAAGCTGTGCGGCATGTGCCCTCCTCCCACGCTGCCCAGGTCCCAGCACAGCCCAGCCTCAGCCCTGGCTGAGAGCCACCTGCACAGCAGTCCAGGCCCTGGGCAGGGCAGAGGCAGCCCTGGGCCTGGTCCGTGCTGTAGCTGGGCAGCCCAAGGCATGGGGTCTGCACGCATCACTGCACATGCTGGCCAGGCCCTTCACGGGCAACTCCTCTTCTCCAGGGGCCGGGGCTTCCCCGAGACCGAGCTGCTCCCCAGGACCGGGTGGTGTCCCCCAGAGTGCCCCAGGTGCTGGTGGGCTGCAGCAGAGGTAAGGACACAGTCGGACGAGGCCCAGCACCAGGCCCAGGTCCAGCACTGGGCCCTCTCCAGTCCAGCCCAGGCTACAGGACGGTCCTGGGCTGGGGGCCACTGTGTTCAGGGCACTGTCAGTGGGCTCTGGTACCCCTCAAGGGCTAGGAACCCCGCCCCGTGGCAGAGTAGGCTCGACCCTGCCCCCTGGCGGCTGGGACCCGGGGGCCTGGGCCTGGGGTACATCCGGGGCCTCCTACAGCAGAGTGCACCCTGTGCTGCCCCCCGTGCAGGGGGGCTCTGGTGGGGGGGGGCAGGGCTGACCGCCAGCATGGGAGAGGGTGAGGCTAAAGTGAGTTGGGGCTGGAGGTGTCTGGGGCACCCTGTCCCACACACCCTGGGTGCAGACACCAACAGAAGCCCCCGTTCCTGGTCCTGACAATAGTGTCCCCAGGTGTCATCCTGAGCCTCCCATCTCCACCACCTCTGCTCTTCCCTCAGCCACATCTCTGTGGTCTGCATTTCACAAAGGACCTCACAGAGCAGGCACACCCAAGCTTCGTCGGTGAGCTCGGAGCCAGGACCCCAGGCTCAGTGCCTTCTGGGCTGTGACCACCCCAAGATGGGAAGAGTGACCGAGAGGACAGTGCTGGCCAGGGGTGTGAGGAGCTTAGAGAGAGGTTCTGGTAGGGGCCAGAGCTGCCTGTGTGGGGCCTGGGCATGGAGAGGGGTAGGTGCTGGCAGGGAAGCTCTGCCGTGGAGCCTGGGGCACTCTGACGTACAAAAGGCTCAGAATGGAGACCAGGCTCAGCCCAGGAGGAGCCCACGGCAGCAAGACAGGAGGCCAGTGACTTCCACACAGCAGCCACGAGGGCTGGGTCACCGGCGAGTTGGGGATTGCGGGGCAGGCTGGGAGAACTGCGCAGAGAGGCTCTGGGGAGCGGCCAGTGGCCTTCGAGTCTCCACCTGCCCCACCAGCCAGTTTCTGGCACTACCAGTTCTGTGAGCTCAGCATCAGCAAGCGGAGGAGCCTGGAGCCCTTCACGAGAGGACAAGGTGTCTGCGCATGTGAACGTGAGTTTGTGTACACAGGGGCCTTGGCACGGCTGGAGAGCCACTCTCGGCCCCCAGGTCCTGCCAGGCTGTAGAAGCACAGGATTGGTGGTCTGGGGGCTGGCCGAGGGTCTTCCTGCAGTGGAGGGTGGATGGGGTAGGCTGGCATCTCTCTGGAGTCCATCAGCTTAGGGTTTGGGGATTTGCTTCTCCAAGGACTGGACCCAGCAAGGGGGACCTGGTGGCTTCATGCCGCGGGGGTGCAGGCCAGGCAGGCCCAGGCCTCTGGGCCAGAAAGTGTTCACGGCCGGCTTCGGTGAGCAGAGAAGGAGGTACGGGCAGCCCTCCTGAAACAATGCCAGATGGGGATGACCACTGGCCTCCTCCTGTGCCCTGTGGCCAGGGCCCACTGCCCAGTGGAGAGCCTGAGGGTCTCGCGTAACCAGGAGGATAAGATTTGAGCGAGAACTAGCCCATGGGTGAGGCCAGCTCCAGGCCCTGGGGTGACCCTTGTTGAACCCCTTCAGTTTCTGAGGCCACTGTGGAGGGGCAGTTGTGGTGAGATGGTGATGGGGTGTGCCTGGTCTGGAGGACTTGGGTAACCCAAGGAAGGCCACTTATGTAGACGTTTCTGGGGTGTTCAGAGGAGGAGTGGCTCTTTTTGATTTGCTGTGTGCCCTGGGATAGGTTGCTGCCCTCTCTGAAACTCAGATTCTGCATCATCTACTGAGACCATTCATCTCTCTGAGTCCCCAAAGTACAGGAGTCTCAAGCAGGGAGCCCTTTCCTGCGCTGACCAGGTTTGCTCAGGGTACCCGACTGCCCGGCTTTGGTGGCCTGGCCTGGGAACTGGGTAGCCTGGGCAGGGCACTGGTCACAGTGGTCCTAACCAGGTTGGGCACCTGGGTGGGAGGGAGACCTGAGCTTGAGCCAAGCAGTTGTGCCCTCAGGACGGTCACATGTGAGTGCATACACACGTGGCTGCAGGGGCACCCAGGCGGGTGTCCAGCCCCAAGCCATGCTGCAGTTAGAGCCCTGCCCTGGCCTCGGGCCTGGGCTCCGCGGGGTGCAGGCTCCGCAGCTGCTGGTGCAGGGAGCTGCCCAGCCTTGCCCTGACCCAGTTTTCCAGGCCTGGCCCAGCTCTGTGCCCATGACGGCGGGCAGTGCTGCTCTCCTGGGCAGCACCGACGTCATGGCCCACACCACCTCCTGGCTGGCTGGGTGTGCCCAGGGCTCGTCCCTGCCTGCTAGGCCCCTCCTGGGACTCAGCTGCCCCAGGCCCACCAGCATCCTGCCCTGGTCATTACTACAGTGAGGGAGGCCCCAGGTGAACTGCTGTGGTGTCCAGAGACCGGGCCCTGTGGCCTGCGTTCCAGGGTTGAGCGGGCGCTCCCCGCCATCCCCTCCTGGAGGCCACTCATGGATCCTTGAGGGGCCAACGGATTTGCCGAAAAGCCGCAGAGCCCCAGGGGCTGGGAAGGCCCAGGAAAGCATCGCAGAGGAGGGGAGGGCAGGAGGGTCCATGGCCAGAGGCTGAGGGGCCAAAGCCACTGGGAGGAGGGAAGGTGGGGGAGGGCAGCTGGTGGCTCGGGGAAGCCAACCCTGGCCTGGCCAGCCTGACAGGCCCCTGCCATCTCACTGAGGTGAGGCAGACCCTCGGCCTGAGACCACCTGAGAGTGCTGGGCTCCGGCCCAGCTGGCCTCGCAAGGACACCCTCGCCCAGCCCACCCTGAGGCAGTGGCCAATCCTAGGCAGGTTCTGCTGGGAGCTGGAGGTGTGGGGACCGGGCCGAGACCTTGGAAGGGCCCAGCTGGCTTCAGGAAGGGGAGCCCAGTGTGCCTACTCCAAGAACTGCCCAGTCCTCAGGCAGCTCAGCCCGGGTCCAGCTCTCTGTCCTTCCTCCCCCTTTCACCCTGAGCTGCGAAGCCCCTGGGTCTGTCACTCCTGGTGGGGCCCATGAGAGCGGTGGCCATGCGTGCAGCCTTGTCTGGCCAGGGTCGGGGACGGTCTTTGCACGTGTGGGCAGTTACAGTTACGCGGGGTGGTGTGCACTGCCCGAGACCCTTTCCTAACACCCGACCCCTGTCTGGTGGTCAGCCTCCGCCACACCCCCAGTCCCTTGCCTGTGTGGCCCGAGAACAATAAAGCTGTCAGCAGTCGGGCCCCAGGGCAGCGGGCGTGGCAGGAGGAGCTCCAGAGGACATCTCTATTAGGGCTGCGCACCCTGCCCCGTCCATCCTGTCCAGCCCTGGGGTGTCCAGAAGTCAGAGTGCCCGCCAGGCACAGGAGCTCCCTGTTCACCAGGCCTCCCTCAGCCCAGGGAGCCCAGGCCCGTGGAGAGGACCACCTGAGACCGGAGCACGGGCGGGCGGGGACTGGTGAGGGTCATGACAGGAGCCGGGGACGGGCCTTCGGGGGCAGCACCCAGCCCCGCAGGCCTCTGGGTGTCCAGAGCCCCGTTCTGCCCAGCCCCAGCAGCCCCTCCCAGGTGTTCCTGGTGGCAGGTGGTGGCAGTGCTGGGGACCTGGGGCCTCCACAGACACTCCTCCCCAGTAGCCCCCATGTGCCAACCGGGGGCTGCAGAGGTCCCCTTCCCTGGGGAGCTGGCTGCGTCCTTTGGGAGGCAGGGCCGGAGCAGCCCCCCGCAGGCCTTCACCCTGCCCACCTCACCTGACTGGGGCAGAGAAGGCCCCCCATGAACTTCAGCGAGGGCCCTGTCCTTGGCAAGAGGCGGCTTCTGTTTGGGGTGCTATGGGGTCTAGCCGAGGCCAACCGAGGCGTACCTCACAAATTCCTCCTGACTGAAATCCCCAAAGATCCTTCTCGGGGAGCCCAGGGCCCACTCCTTGGTGTCCCCTCTGAGCACTGTGTGAGGTCCCCTTCCAGCAGCTTCCCATACCGAGACAGGCCCTGAGCCCCGGCACGGGCAGGTGGTGTGGGCCTGGCTGTGAACCCCAGGCCCAGGCCCATACTGCTGCTGCAGCCCTGAGACACAGGGTCAGCAGGGGCGGGATGAGGCTGCAGGGACCGGGCTGACTGCTGGGCAGGTTGCGCAACTTGCTGGGCTCTGCTGGCCACCGCAGCAGAGTTGGGGGCAGGGGTGTGGCTCTTGGGGCCCTGACTTGGGGGCCTCTGCAGAAGGGGCCCCTGGAGTGGCCATTGCCCAGCCTCAGAGAGTTCTCTGCAAATGGTGCCTTCTCCAATCAGCTCTGGGTGGCCCTGTGTGCCAGCTTGCAGACCCTGGGTCCTGGTGGGAGGACCTCCGTGTGCAGCCAGGTGCGGGGCCTAGGGCTGGGGGCCTTGAATGTCCCTGGCTCCCTGAATGCTGCAGAGAACACTCCACCCTCTCCAAGCCCAGCTGAAACCTCCAAAGAGCACGGCAATCCTGTGGCCACTGGGCCCCTCAGCAGGCCAGGCCACAGGGTGCTCTGTGCCTCAGTTTCCCCACTTTTCTAAACAGGGCTGATGAAAGGGCCTCTATCTGTGCTGACCTCACCGTCCTCCCTGCCATGCAGGACATGGGTTGCCCAACCCACATCATCCTGGGGAGGGCCGGGGTCCCTTGGGCTGGCCCGGATGCTGTCTGCAGCCACAGTGGCTGAGACTGAGCCCCCCACTGTCCCCAGGCTCAGCTGGCCAAACTGGACTCTCAGGCTCTGGTTGGACACTGTGCTGGGATTTGTGTGTGGTGGCTGGGTGCGGGGATGGCAGGGTCAAGGGTGGTGGGGTGAGGCTCTGAACAGGGCACTGGCCGTGCTGCCCGGGGGTGCCCAGAGGAGCCGGGAGGACCAGGAGGAGTGGGCATTCTGCGGTGGAGACGGTGGGGCTGCGGAGATGGCAGGCCGGCTTGGTCGGGTGGCCTGGACGCCTGACTCAGCTGCAGCCTGGAGTTGGGCTTGTTTATTTTTGGCAGGAAGGGGGTGGGGAGGGGAGGGAGGCCTTTTCAAAAAATAATAATAATAAAAACGTTCATTTAGCAGGCTCCCAAGGCGTGCTGAACTCCAGAAGGGCCCTGGAAAAATGCTGAGCGGGTTTAAGTGTAAATGGACCCAAAACACCATAATTAAATTTCCCTTGGATTTACCAGAGTTTGGGGTCAAAGAAAAAATAAAACTTAGGGAAAATACACTTGAGGTTTCAGGCAAATGCCAAGTGCTTAGGAAAATAGATTTCTGAGCTGCTCAGCGGCTACTGGCTTGGCCCTCCAGCTGTCTGTCGGGGGCCTGAGCCCCGCCCTGCTGGACTCCGCTGCCCTCCCCTGGCCTCCCCTGTGGCTGCCTCCTGCCCTTTTACCTTGGCTAAGCAGCCTGACTATGCCAGGCTTTGGATGGGGAGTGGGAGCCCCCCGCCTCAGATGGGTGGACACCAGGACAGTCTACACCTCTCTCCTCTGCCTGCAGACAGCTCTGGTCTCCCATCTTTGCTCATCTGAGAGCAACCACATTTTCCAAATCAAAAGTCAGGACTTGAGGTCTAGAGATGTGAGTGAATGAAGGGGCAAAAAGACCAGAAAGTCTGGTCTGAGACCATCACGGTAAGTCCCAGCTCCCAACAGCACATGGTTCATGTTGTTGCCCTTTTTGCTCAGCCTGTCAGGAAGCTCAGAGCTAAAATTTAAAAATCTTGCATAGTAGCTAGTGTTGGCTGAGGGATTTTGGAATGTTTTCTCTCTTTTTTTCCAAGTTCTTTAAAATTCCATTTCTGTTATAACAAGCAAATCAAATGTGCTTTTTTTTATCTTTACCCTCATTCTCTCAGAATAAATTAAAAAGGCAGAAATCACCCATGATTTCATCTGCCCATAAGACCCCACTCAAGCGTGCTCTCTCCTCTTTGGGGAAGGGGTCAGCCCTGCCCAGCTTACGGGACTACTGAGGGGCCCTATTCCTCCTCCCATGATGCCTACCCTTGTGCCTAGACCCCTCCTGGGGAGGAGTCTCATGGCAGGGTGGAAGAAGCTCCCACCAGCTCCGGGCTAGGCACCCACAGAGGGCTGGCTGGGCAGGGTGCTCCCTGAAAGTCCCTGTCCTGGAGTCTAGGCTGGCCCTGTGGGCAGTGGGCAGTTTGCAGATCCAGGTCCTCTCCAGAGCGTCCTCTCTGCCAGTGGCACCCCGTGACACCCCATCGGCCCAGGTCTGGCAGGGGCAGCCCAGGAAGGCAGATGTGAAGTTGGCCCCTGTGGCCTGCTGGTGTCCTGCAGCCTGGGCACTTCACCTGGTGCTCCTCTGGGGCAGCCCTCTTGCCTGCTCACCAACACAGGCCCCAGCAAGCCAGGGCACCCAGCTCTGAGTCGGCACCCGGGCTGGGCTTGGCTGGGCCATCAACCTCTGCCTGGGCCTGGCCTCCACCTCCCACCGGGCTCTTCACTGTGGATCCTGCAGGAGTGGGCCTTGGGATGGGGCACTGGACTGGGGACACTGGCAGTCTGGAGGCTCCCTGATATGGGGCCAGCCACCCCGGACTCCTGCACCACTGACAGGCCCCCTTAATCAGAAGCTCTCCAGGGAGGGCCGCCCTGGGATGCAGGACGCAGTTGGGTAGTGCTGACGGGGTGGGGAGTCAGGGGTCTGATTAAGGCTGGTAGAGGGGCGGCAGCACACCATCCAGGCAATGATGTGCCAGCCCGAGGGTGGCACCTGCCTTGTCCCAGTGTCCAGGAGGTGGCCCCCAACCCCTGTGCTCTTTGCTGAAGCTGACCACTTAAAGTGATGGCGCTGAACATCAAAGTTTGTCTGACATTGCCTTCGGGGAGGACTGGCCTTCGGGGAGGCCGCCCTGGAGAGCGTGCCTTGCTCCTGACAGCACCAGCCCCTCTGGAGGCAACGTGGCTGCTCTCTGCCCCATGGCCCGCAGACAGAGCCCACAGTGTCTGAGAGCCCCCACTGAAGGGGTGATGCCAAAAGAAGTGGGTCCCCTGGGTGTGCAGTGGACAGGACAGAGGCTCAAACGCCTGGGCCCGAGGGCCTGAGCGCTCACGGGGAAAGGGGCCCTAACAAGCCAAGCCGGCTAGGAGCTTGAGATGAGATGGCCCTACACCCACAGGTGTCCTTACAGAAGGCAGAGGGGGACACAGAGACACAGAGAGGGCCCATGAAGAGCTGGGAGAGGGGCCGGTGGGGTCAGGTTAGGGTGCACACATGGGAGGAGTGGGGCTGGGCCAGGAGCATTACACCAGGAGACAATCCTAGAAACGAGGTAAAACTGTGCCAGGATGGTGCACGCTGAGCAGGTTCAGGTGCCCAGGAAACAGGGCACCACTGATCCAGGGAGACAGGCCTGGAGCTCCTCAGAGCCCTCCTACCTGCAGGAGCCTCTCATGGGAGGCCAGCCTCAGGTGCCCCTCCAGTAGCAGGCACCTCCCTGTCTCTCCTGCCATCTTCTTCCCACAAAGGAACCAGGAGGGTCAACACTATCCCAACACCCAGAGGAAGAGGGTCAAGGAGACACAGGAACAGACTCAATGGCCAGTTAATGGACTAGGGCAGGACATCTGCTGCCGCCTGAGGATGGCATCCTGGGAGGAGACCTGGGTGGCAGCTGCCCAGGGAGTGCACTGGAGTGAGGCTGGACAGTCCTTGGGGGGTTCAGCCAGTCTGGAGGGATATAGGCTTGGCCAGACCAGGTGACAAGGATGGCAGAGGCCGAGGTGCCCAACTGTGAGGTGAGTACAGGGCACAGGGCTCCCTGAGGTCAGCCCAGGCTGTGCCTGGAGCTCAGGGTGAGCACTGCATGCTGGGCAGGGATGAGCAACTGGGGATGAGGGGCTGCCGTGCCCATGTTCCTGATGAGCAAACAGACCCCAAAGCCTGGTGGGGGACCCCCTCCTCCCTGGCTGGTTCCCATTAGCTGGGTCCTCTGAGGCCCTGCCTGAACATGGGAGAGATGCTTATGAGGGTGGTCACAGAAGCTAGGCATATGGGGCAAGAGGACCCAGAGCATCTGCAGAGCAGTACCAACCGCTTCCTGGCCTGATGGGGAGGCCAAGCTGGTGCTCCTAGGCACTGATATCAGCAGCTTGGACCTTCACCAGCTGGAACGTGTCCCATCCTAAGGTGCCCCACACTTTTGGCCAGTTTGGACTCTGCCACCAGCTCCCCACATGGTCCTTTCTCAGAGCCCTAGGGTGGGCTCCCCACACCTGGTGGCTCCCAGCCTCAGCTTTCTATTTGGAGGCCTGACAGACACACAGCCTCCAAACCTGTTTTCTCCCTGGAAGGGAGGTTGTGACCCCGCAGCAAGGAGCTCAGCTGAGCTGCACTTGTGCCATAGGGACTTGCGTCTATGATGCAGAGCATGTTCCCTGCATCTTCGTCCTCACCGCCAGGCCTGGGCACATACATTTGCCTCTGCCTGGAATGCGGTCCTGCTTCCTCCACCTGAGGAATTCCTGCTCACTCGGCGGGGTTCAGTTCAGCGGCCACTTCTCAGTGAAGCTGCCCACACTCCCCGTTCCCCACTGAGACCTCCCCTGTGAGCGGGTGAGCACAGTCCCAGCGCGCCGGGGCTGCGCTGTGCGAAGAGAGGCCTGTGCTGGGACTCGCTGCGCCCCCGCGACAGGATCGCCCTCCGGGCCCCGCCCCTGCTCCCACGCCCTCCAGGACCGCCTGGCGTCCCCGCCCCCGGACCGCCCCCGAGGAGGGGCGTGTTCCTGCGCCCCAGCGAGCCGCGCGGGCGTGTCTGGGGGCGTGTCCAGGGGCGTGGCGGGCGCGGGCCGTCCCCCACTGGCTGCCGCGCGCCGGGCAGCCCCAGCTCAGTGCACTGTGGCGGCGGCGGCGCGGGCAGCTGGCGCCGCTCGGTCCCGCTCCGGCGCACGGGCGCACGGGCGCACGGGCGGGTCGACGGCCGGAGGGACCCGGCGAGCGCTGCCCGCGGGCTGCAGTCCGAAGTGGGAGCCGCACTCAGTGAGTTGGGTTCCTGTGGCCGCCAGGTTGGAGCGGGGGACCAGGCGGGCTCTTGGAGAGGCCCGGCGGGCGCTCTGAGGGCCCCGGGCGAGCGGCGGGCTCGGATCTGGAGCGGTCCCTACGACGGGGCCCGGCCGGGAGCGGGCTTCCCGCTCTGGAAAGTTTGCCGCCGCCGCCGCCCTGGGAGGGCTCTGCGGCAGCCAGGGAGAGAAGGAGGAGGAGGGAGGGACCGCGGCGGGGAGGAGGCGGCCGGCGCCAGGCGGCCCGTGAGCCTTGGGCGGCGGCGGCAGCGGCGGCGGGAGGGGCGGCCAAGGGGCGGCGGGGTCGGGGCGCTGGCCCCGGCCCGGGTAACGAGCTGTTTTCCTCCCGCAGACTCCGGAGCGGCGCCCACCTCCTGCGGGAGCCGGGCCGTGGGGGACAGCATGTCCGCGCGCGCCTCCTGAGGACGCTGTGGCCTCCGCCCCCGCCATGGGCGCCCCGGCCTGCGCCCTCGCACTGTGCGTGGCCGCGGCGGTTGTGGCGGGCGTCGCCTCGGAGCCCCCGGGCACAGAGCAGCGCGTCGCGCCGAGAGCGGCAGGTAAGGAAGCATGCAACGTGCACCTAGAGGGGCCGGGCGGTGGCAGGTAGAGGCGTCGGGGACCCGGACAGGGCCTGAGTGGCGAGAAAGTCCCGGTGGAGTTTCACTGCAGGACTAGTGTCGGGTTCTGGTGTCCCTTTCTCCCGAGATCGCGACCAGAGCCGACGCGGCGGTTTATGGGGTTACTGGAGCCGCAGGGCCACCACCCAAGTGCGAGGCGCCAGACTCCCGTCCCCCGCGACTCCCCAGCCGAGGCGCGGTCGAGAGGGCGCGGTGGGGGTACCACCGAGTTTCCACTGTTGCCCCTCGGGTGCTCCGCAGATGGAAACTTCCTATTGTTGGTGCCCCCCCATCCCGGCTCCCGGGGGCCTCAGTGCTTGGCCAGCGTCAGCTAAAGCAAGAGGTTGGACTTTGGAGGTGGGTAGGAGTGTGTAAGCCGAAGCTCGGCCTCTGCCCTCCAGTAGCCCGCGTGATGAGGTGACAGCCTCCGGGCCACCACCGCCCCCTCCCTGCTCTCTTGCCCGGGGGTCCAAAGGGTCTGCCCCTGGGTGCTCACCCAACACCAGGCAGGGAGGGCTGTGGGAGGTGAGGGTGCAGATGTCAGGGTCGTGGGGTCGCAGACGCGGGCCGGCGGTCAAGGTCCAGCAGGACGTCGAGGGTCAGCAAAGAGAGCCTGCAGAGCAACAGGAGGACAGGGTGCGCCAGGCCCGCCCAGCACACGCTTTCGAACCTGAGGCGCGCAGGGGAGCATGGCGGTGCTGCGGGCTGCTGGGTGGAGGGTTGGTCTGGCTGGCGACCGCTCGGAGGGAGGCCTTCGCCCCGTGAGCCTTGCCCCACCCGGGCCGAGGCCCGAACAGCCGCTCCTTTGTACCCGGGCGGCCACAGACCGCGCATTGATGGCGGCGGCCTCGCGGGGAGGTGCGAGCTGCGCGGCGGGCGCGGCGGGACGAGGCAGATGGTGGCGCGCCCCTCCCCGCGCCCCCGCGCCCCTTTCTCCCGCGGCGGCTGCAGCCTTCCGGAACAATGTCATTTTTTTATGAATGAAAGTGGGCCCGGCGCTTGAATGTGCGTGTCATTCAGCGGCGTGACAGAGGCCGTCCGGAGGTCAGCGCGCGCTTTTAGCGCCTGCTCCGACGGCCCAGCTTCCAGGGCGCCGAATAGGCGGCGGTGGGGGAGCCGCATTAGCATGCGCATTCAGATAAAGATATTACTCCCTATGCCCGGGAATGTCAGCGAGCCGAGAGAGGGGCGGCGAGGGGCGCCCGGCCCGCTGCTGGACCCCGCGGCTCGGACGCACGGTGGCCTCCCCGCACGGGCCCTTGCGCGCCGGCAGAGTGCGCACACGCTCGCTGCTCCTGGCGCCCGCGCGCGGCGGTACCCCCGCCCCCTCACTAGAGCTGGTGGAACAGGTAGGGAGTTGATAGGTCAATAAACTTAATCCGGTGCCTTAACGAGATGGGCCAGCAGTAAAAATACAAAGACCTCGTGAAATTTACAGAGGTCCCGGCTGGTGCTTTCTCCGGGAACATAAATTATGGAGATGGAGCCGGGTAGGGTCAAGGGCAGTGGGGAAAGCTTTAGCCACTGGACTGCTCTGGCCACCTCAGGCCCAGCAAGGGCAACCTCCATCCTGCCTCCTTGCTGGACCACGTTCTCTGGGGAGGCCCGTAGGAGGTCGGGAGGTTAACCCTACCCCAGCTAGGAGCCACCTCGTGGGAGTGCGGGTCTTTCCCCAGAAACTGGGTCCTGGCTCCAGCCTCCCCCACTGCTCCTGGGCCCGGCTGGACTTTGAGCCCTGTAGGCCTCTGGGTGGTTCATTAACCCAGGCTAATCCTCTGCCCTCCCAGCCCTTGTATTGTGACTAGGAGCCCCCTTGTCACCCACACCCCCTCCTTGTCTTCAGGTCTCACTTGGGACTGGAACCGATTGTGGGTGCTTCTTTTATAGTTGAGTCTAGAAGGGAACCAAAGGGCTTGAGGTCTTTGGGCAAGGTGGCCTAGGGTCTGCCCAAGGGTTAGGGGACCTGCTTGGGCTCAGGGAAGAGCAGGGGTCCGTCAGGCCTTAGTCATTTAGGAGAAGCTGTGAGCCAGCCCCCTTTTGTTTGAGGGGGTGTATGCCTAGACCTTCAGGCTGCCAGCTGTGGGGCCAGGTTCAGGGTACCTTCCTGGAACCTCAGGCTTCTCACCTGTCCCAGAGGACTGAGGATGGAGGACCGATAATGGCAGGATTGTTTTGAGGATTAGCCTGGATAATCCCCATAAGCCCTCATTAGCCCACCCGGTCTCCGGATCCCTTTTTTTCCCCCCTGACTTTGTTACGAAACTTTGCGGAATGTCTCCGGGTGGGATGGGAGGGGAAGTGGAAAGCCAGACCTTTGCTTTGCCTTCAGGGTCCCTTGGGGCACTGCCCTTCTTTTAGGCTACCTTAACCTCATACCTGGCAATGTCTCCCATACCTGGGCTTCAGACAGTGTCCTGGGCCAAGCCAGAATGCTTAGCTCCCCCGAGCTTGGGGTGGCTGGCTTTAGAATCAAGTGTGAATTTGATGCTAGTTCTGCAGGGTGCATTGGGCCCCCGCTGTGGCGATTCAGCACTAGGAGAATGGTTTCTTGGGCAGGAGCCATGACCCTCCTCAGCAGGCTGGCTTGGCTGTAGCCTGGGGCAAGACACCCAGGCAGAAATGCCCCTCACCCCCACCCCTCTTCACCAGCTCCAGCATGTGAAGGTGGCCTTTCTGGGTCCCCAGGCCTATAGGGTTGTATTTTTGAATTGGGTCACAGTGGTGGGAACTGAGGCTCAGAGATGGGGAGACCCCAGGCCCAGCATACCCTGCCCCCAGAACACATGCTCCTCCAGCTCTGACAGTGAGCTCTCTTTGGTTTGAGGTGCTCTGGCTGGGTTCAGCTCTGTGGGACATGGGGACACTAGGTGCTGTGAGGCCTATGTGGCAGACATCATCCCCACAGGCACAGCAGGAGCACCAGGGCTAGTGTGGGTGCAGGTGGTTCCTTGTTGATGAGGAAAGAACCTTCCTGCCTCCTGGTGAGCATGGGGGCCAGGCTGGGGCATTTGGGGGCTCTGCTGCTGCCTCCCCAGGAGGAGACAGTGTCCACTCAGGCCAGACACATATTGTCTTTCCCTTGGCATCTCCCTGCCAGACTCTCTTAACCCAGTCCCTGCAGGTCAGCCCCAGGCCCCTATGGGCCCTGGAATGTGATCAAAGGAGGTGGAGACTCTGTTGCCTGAGGTCGCTCTGTTGTCTCTGGCCTCTCCTGGCACCCTGCAGCAGGGTGGATGGGCAGGTCAAGGGTCAGCGATGGCTGAGTGCAGGGCCCCTTCCCTTCCCATCTTACACCAGCAGCCATCTGCATGACCAGCCTGGGGCTCTTCCGGGTCTCCTCCCAGTTCCTCTCACTGGACCAGGTTGAAGCAAATACTTGTGGGGATGGCTTGACCTGCTGTCCTTGCCCAGACCAAACCGGAACCAACTGGCTATTGCCTTTGGCCCAGGCCTGAAGCTGAGGCTACTACCAGCCTGTCCTTGGCCTTCTGGGGGGCCTCAGCAGCTCCAGTACTGGGTGGTCCCCACAGGACATGGCAGCAGGGATGGAGGGCTGGAGGTCAGGCCAAGAGCCCACCTGACTGCGGGCCCACCAGGGCTAGCCTTAAATTGTGGTTCCCTGTGGGATGCAGGCTCCCATAGGTATTTCAGGGGCTGAGCGGGTCCTTTTGGCTGGATCCCATGGCCCTGGGTGTGTGGGACACGCAGAGTCATGCCTTTCCGGGGAGCCAGGGACTGGTGTGGCCAGAGTGGGCAGCTGGGCCTGGAATCTAGGCCACGCGTCGGCAGAATGACAAGTAATGGTGCAGCGTCCAGCTGGCTAGGAAAGGTCTGCCTAGCAGGACCACCCGCCCATCCTGGGCCCCAAGCCCAGCTGCCCCCATGCAGGCATTGTATGCCCTCGCAGGGAGGCCTGGGGGGTGATGGTCAGCTCTGCTGGTGGTGTGTCCCTGGTCTCAGGCCTGGGGACCCATCAGCAGCTAGGCAGTCCCTGGGCAGGAGGCCAGAAGCCACCTTTGCATACCTGCCTGGTGCTGAGCTCCCACCCCAGGCTTTCAGCCCTCAGGGCAGGGCCCGGGCTCCTCACCTGCCCTAGACTTCAGCTCTGAGCACTCACCTGATGGCTAGACTGCTTCCCCTCCCTGTCTGTGGCATCTGTGAAGCGGGGTCCAGGCCCCATGCAGGCAAGAGCCCAACATCAGCCACTCTCCTGGGCCTACCCAGGCTCCCTTGTACCTCGAGGGCTGCCCTTGTACCCAAGGCTGTGTGGAGCTGTGTGGAGTGGAGGGGCTGCCACTAGCCAGTCCCACTGCAGCTCTCTTGCCTGGCCACCTGGGGCGGGGCTTGCCTTGCTGGCTGCAGCCACTGCCTTGCGCCTTGCGTGGAATAGGACCCATCCGACCTACTGACCTGCATTTCCTTCCTTCTTATTTCTGGGGCAGGGGCTGGTCCCTGGCTCTCCATATACACTGCTTTATTTTTATCGTTTTAAACTTTAAAATTTGTTCTAATTAGTTATTCATGACAGTCGGATACATTTTGACACATTGTACACAAATGGAGCACAATGTCTCCTTCCTCTGGCTGAACTTGGTGCAGAGTCACACCAGTAGTATGATCATACATTTATATAGGGTAATAATGTCCATCTCATTCCACTGTCCTTTGTTGAGGGCCACAGCTGAGTGGAGTTGGGGTGGCACCTGGCATTTTGCCAGAGGGAGTGGTTGAGAGGTGACTGCCAGCGAGCCATTGAGATGATGATGGTTAAGTTAAGCTGTGTATTCAATTGTATATTAGACCCCTGCTGTCCACCTAGACCCCTGCTGTCCGCCCCTGCTACTTTTGAGTTCTCGCGGGGATTCCTGGGGAGTTCGAGGGAGTTCGTTGGTTGGTGAAGGCCCCGTGGAGGGAGTTCCGGTTGGTGTGTGGTGTCCCTGGAAGGGAGTTCGGAAATAAAGTTTGTTTCTGCTTGAGTGGCTCGTGATTTGTGCCCAGCCAGACTGCGGCAGTCCTTCCCATCTCTACCCCCTCTTTGCAAAACCCAAAGTCCCTTCAATCCCCAGCTCCTCATTATGGATTAGCACTTGCTTATCAGAGAAAACCTTTGGCCTCTGTTTTTTTGGGTTTGGCATGGTATTCTCCAGCTCCTCTGAACTGCTCTTGAAGCTGCGGTGAGGGCTGTGGGTGAGGAGAGGGCCTCCTTGGGAATTGCTGCATCCCTTCCTCTGAGCTTTATTTTAGCCAGATGTTGATGTAGTGTTGCTTGTCCTCCCTGCTTTTGTGCTGGTGGGCCCAGAACGGATTTTACATTTCCAAATGGTAGAAAAATCAAAAGAATAACACTTAGTGGCACTTTCTTCTCCCCCGGCATTGGGATCAGACCCAAGGTGAATGCACACTAGGCAAGTGCTCTGTCACTGAGTCACACCAGCCCCCTTTGGAATACTTTGAAATTAGAATTTTCAGCGTCCGAAAGAAATTTTATTGGAGCACAGCCATGCCCAGCCACTTAGGGATTGTCTTTGGAAGGCAGCTTTTGTACCCCAGCGCAGAGTCGAGTCCTTGGAACAGAGACTGGTTGGCAGAACCGAGAGAGTTGATTCCCCTGGGCCGATTAGGGGAGGTTCTGGCCCCTGATTTGAGTGTTATCTGGCAGGACATTGGCTCTGGAGACAGACTCTCCTACTCAGGACCTCTGTAGCTGTGCTGGGTTGCTGTGCTGGGTTGCTGTGCTGGGTTGCTGCGCAGGTGCTGGGCGCAGGGTGTCTGATCCCAGGCTTCCCTCAGTGCTGCCTTTTCACCCACAGAGGTCCCAGGGCCTGAGCCTGGCCAGCAGGAGCAGCTGGTCTTTGGGAGTGGGGACACCATGGAGCTGAGCTGTGACCCACCCGGAGGTGGTCCTGTGGGTCCCACGATTTGGGTCAAGGATGGCTCGGGACTGGTGTCCTCAGGCCGTGTCCTGGTGGGGCCCCAGCAGCTGCAGGTGCTAAATGCCTCTCATGAAGACACTGGGGCCTACAGTTGCCGGCAGCGGCTCACACAGCGCGTGCTGTGCCACTTCAGTGTGCGTGTGACAGGTAAACCCTGTGGGTGTGCGGGCCGGGGGCGGGGGGCGTGGCTGGCAGGGCAGTGAGGCCAGGGCCAGCTCCGGCAGTGTGGCTGCAGCAGCCCTGCCCCTGTAGGGCACCTGGCTGGGGGCAGCTGCGCCCACTCACACTCCTCCTGTGCTGCAGATGCTCCATCCTCTGGAGACGATGAAGACGGGGAGGATGTGGCTGAGGACACAGGTGAGACCAGGGGCTGGGCACTCAGGGCCTGCTTCCCTCTGCCCAGCCCTGGCCACCATGGGCAGGCGAGACGCCTCACTAGGCCTGGGGGATGACCTCTGTGGTCCACCAGGTGGCTCTGGATGCTTGGCTCTGAGCTCCAGGTGGCCGTGGGGTGGGAGAGACCCATGCTCACATGGGGAGGCTTGATACAGCGTTCTGGAGAGGCGAGGCCAGGTCTGGCCCATGGGGACTTGGGGTTGGTTCTGGGTGAGGGGCTGTCCCAGTATGAAGATGGCTGAGGGACAAATGTGCCCAGGGATTGAGAGCCCCTGGGGTGACTGTCACACTACAGCAGGAGCAGGTGGCTGTGCCGGGGTGTTTCAGTGTGCAGCTGTGCGTGTACAAGGTGTGTCCCTGGGGCAGACAGCAGTGAGGTCCCTGTGAGCAGCAGTCACCTCCCTCCTTGGTCCTGGACCTGCTGCCTCCCTTGTGGGGGGCAAGGCCCAGCATCCTAATGGGTCTGGACAAGAAGGCAGCACCGGTGCCCCCACCCCCATCCCAGAGAAGGAGAAAACCCAGTGGGGGTTGGAGGTGGTGGCAGTGGCCCTGGGCACCAAGGCAGGGAGGAGCAGAACCTCCAGGCTGCCATCCTTGCAAGGCACTGCAGAGGCCTGGGGGCTGACATGGCCTGGCTGCTTCCCCTGCTCTGCATACTCCATTTCCTCCTCCTAGAAACCATGTCCAGGGCTCAGGGCCTGCTGGGCTGCTGGCTGGGTCTTGGGCCTCCCTCAGGTGGCTGCCTATCCCAATGTGCCCTCCTGGTAGGGGCCTCCCTGGACATGCCCCCAGGCCAGAGCCTCTCAGCAAGAGCAGCCTCTTGCGGGGAGTAGACATGGCCCAGTCTGAGGGTGTCCAGTCCACAAGAAGGACCCAGAAAGGCCACCACACCCCAAACAGGAGGGGAAACAGGCTAGAGGCTTAGCAGGAGCCAGCTTTGGAAGGAGTGAGGTGGACCTCTCCTCCCTGTCTCCATTGTGGCCTCACATCCACCTGCACCCACAGGGGCCCCTTACTGGACTCGGCCAGAGCGGATGGACAAGAAACTGCTGGCAGTGCCGGCTGCCAACACGGTTCGCTTCCGCTGCCCAGCTGCTGGCAACCCCACTCCTTCCATCTCCTGGCTGAAGAACGGCAAGGAGTTCCGAGGGGAGCATCGCATTGGGGGCATCAAGGTGGGCCCAGGGCAGGTCTGGGGGCCTGGCAGGACAGGGCCTGCTGCTGCTGCTGCTCACCAGCCAGTCACATGTCACCTGCAGCTGCGTCATCAGCAGTGGAGCCTGGTCATGGAGAGCGTGGTGCCCTCCGACCGCGGCAACTACACCTGCGTGGTGGAGAACAAGTTTGGCAGCATCCGGCAGACGTACACTCTGGACGTGCTGGGTAAGGCCAGCTGGGCCTGGGACTTGGCTGGGTGGCAGCCAGCCAGGGCAGCCGAGCCCCTGACCAGCCTGCTGACCCCTCTGCAGAGCGCTCCCCGCACCGGCCCATCCTGCAGGCGGGGCTGCCAGCCAACCAGACAGCCGTGCTGGGCAGCGACGTGGAGTTCCACTGCAAGGTGTACAGTGACGCACAGCCCCACATCCAGTGGCTCAAGCACGTGGAGGTGAATGGCAGCAAGGTGGGCCCTGACGGCACGCCCTACGTCACCGTGCTCAAGGTGGGCACCGCTACGGGGGCTCGGCCAGGGTGGGAGCCTCTGGAGGAAGGTGGGGCTCGGGGCCACAGTGGAGCCTGTGGCCCTGTTTGCTCTGGGTTGGCCTCGGCATTCTGGAGCCCCACAGCTTGGAGCTGGCCGGCAGGAGGCCTCTGGGTAGGCTTGAGCTCAGGTGACAGTGATGGTGGCCCAGGGCAGGAGGCAGCTGCTGAGCCTCCCAACACCCTCGAGGACCTCACACCTGGACAGCCACTCCCCGAGCTGGCCTAGGTGGCTGTTGCCAGCTGCGTGGTGTGGCACCGCTCGCCACCCGCTGCCTTTCCTTGCCCTAGCTTGGTTCCCATGGCTGCTGCGGGGTGGGGGCCACCCGAGTGGGGATGGTTGCAACACTGGAAGCCCAAAGAGAAACATCTGTTCAGAGATAAGCAGCCTGTGGGGGTGGGGCGGCACTTGGAGCAGGACGGGAGCCAGAGTCCATAGAGCTGGGACAGGCTGCGGGGCCCTGTCCCATGGCGTGGGCATGTGGGAGCATGTGTGCCCTCAGGAGCGTGCGTGTCCTGGGCCCAGCCAACCCTCTGGGCCTAGTCGGCGGGGGGGGGGGGGGGGGGGGGGGCAGCTGGCTGAGGGGTCTGGGCTCTGGGTGGGAGTTTGGATATGGAGAAGGCGCATCCTGTGAAGCCACAGCCCAACACCTGCGGGTCTTGGCGCCTCCTCTAGGCAGCCTGCGGGATGGCGCAGCCCAATCCCCTGCCTTCCTTGGGGCTCTCCTGCCTCCTGCCTGGTGTCCAGCTGGGCTTCCTGGGGTGTGCCTGAGCCAGGTCTCTTGTCCCCGCAGTCCTGGATCAGTGAGAATGTGGAGGCGGACGCGCGCCTCCGCCTGGCCAATGTGTCGGAGAGGGACGGGGGCGAGTACCTCTGTCGAGCCACCAATTTCATAGGCGTGGCCGAGAAGGCCTTTTGGCTGCGTGTTCATGGGCCCCGAGCAGGTAACAACTCTGTCCCACGCCTGCCTGGCACGCCGAGCTCCAGCTCCAACGCCCCGGCCCTGTGCCTGCCTGCACGCCCCTGCACGCCCCCTCCTGCTCCCTCCACCTTATGGCCGCACTCCGCTTGTGGCCTGCCTGGCAATGCTGGCAGCCCAGGCCCACGACTGAATGCTGGCTTCAGACTCCTGGCCTGTGCTGACCCCTCCTATACCCGATGTGCACCCCCAGAAGGTCCTCAGAGCCTGTCAGGGGCTGAGTCCCATACGGAGCATCCACTCTTGGCCTCTCTTTGGCCACTGACTCTGCCTGCTCGCCTTCTGCTGTCCATCTGTCTGTCTGTCCACCTGTCCTTCATCTGCACCTCTCCTCTCTGCACTAACCCTGCATGCTGCCTTTGAGCGGTGCCATGCTGCCCGCCTGCCTGACACTCAGCTGGGACAGAGGACTCGCCGGTGGAGGGACTGGCTTCAGGCTCCATGCCAGTGCCAGAGCACAAGGCGGAGGGCCCTGGGCCGTGGCCGTGGCCGGCCGTGGTGGTGGCCAAGTGGTGGTGGCAGTGTTTTCCTTGCAGCCTGGCTGGATCGTCGCTGTGTGGACTCTGCCGCGGTGCCCGTGGGCGGTGCTGGCGCTCGCCTATCGCTCTGTTCTCTCTTTATAGACGGCGGGCGCTAACACCACCGACAAGGAGCTAGAGGTTCTATCCTTGCGCAATGTCACCTTTGAGGACGCGGGGGAGTACACCTGCCTGGCGGGCAATTCTATTGGGTTTTCCCATCACTCTGCGTGGCTGGCGGTGCTGCCAGGTACCTGCTACTGCTGCTAATGGCTTCGCACCTGTCCTCGGGCTGGCTCAGGATAAGTCAGAGCTGCAGGGTGGGGCAGGGCCCTGCCTGGGGCTGCCCACCACATGTAGGCCTCATGCCCGGCCTGGTTCCTGGCCTGGGAACATCAACCTGGCCCGTCCTGGCCCACGTCGGGCCTCCCCTGCACCCCCAGGTCCCCCTGCCCTGCTCTGGCTTCAGCATTTCCGGGTGCTGGGTGCAGTGGTGCTGCTGCTCTGCTGGGCTGCTTCCGTCCTGGGTCTGGGGCCTCTTGACTCCACAGACGTTCTGACTGCAGCATTTGGGCCTGTGGGGCCATGGAGGCCTCGGTCCCTAGCTCTGGTCCCCCTGGGGGCTGAGCCCTGCCTACCCCACTGGAGCTGTGGCTCTGGCCCTGGGGCTCCGGGGAGGCTGGGCCAGGCCCCAACGCCGGTGTCTTTGCAGCGGAGGAGGAGCTGGCGGAGGCGGACGAGGCTGGCAGCGTGTATGCAGGCGTCCTCAGCTACGGGGTGGGCTTCTTCCTCTTCATCCTGCTGGTGGCAGCCGTAACGCTGTGCCGCCTGCGCAGCCCTCCCAAGAAGGGCCTGGGCTCCCCCACTGTGCACACGGTCTCCCGCTTCCCGCTCAAGCGACAGGTAACAGAAAGTAGATACCAGGTTCTGAGCCGCTGCCACCCCAGCTCCCAGAGCCGAGCCTGCTTTGCCCTGGCCTTGCTGTCCCTGGGGCTGTCCTCCCCCACCCCCTCTGGCCCCCCACCCTGTCGTGCAGCACCAACCTGCCTTTACCGACCCAAGCAGGTGTCCTTGGAGTCCAACTCGTCCATGAACTCCAACACACCGCTGGTCCGCATTGCCCGGCTGTCCTCGGGAGAAGGTCCCACGCTGGCTAACGTTTCTGAGCTTGAGTTACCTGCCGACCCCAAATGGGAGCTGTCCCGGGCCCGGTCAGTGGTGGTGAGGGATGACGTGCAGATGCCTGGGGCCTGGCAGGGATTCTGTGGTGGGTGGTGGGACAGTCACTGTGTAGAGGCCCAATTGACTTTAGACTGGAACTGGGCTGGACACAGTGGCTTTTGAAAACAGGGCAGCTGTTGATGCAGGTGGAAGACCCAGACCTCTCAGGGTCTCAGGGTGTGTATGTGAAGGGCATGGCACAGGGCAAGAAGCTTGAGGGTGCTGCCCTAGGCTCAGGAGCTAGGGCACAGGGTAAGGCTGGAGGGCTTCCTGGAGGCGTAGCCAGGCCTTGAAGGCTGTGCTGGGCCAGGGTGCACCTCAGAGCCTCTCTGCTTCCAGACTGACCTTGGGCAAGCCTCTTGGAGAGGGCTGCTTTGGCCAGGTGGTCATGGCAGAGGCCATTGGCATCGACAAGGACCGTGCTGCCAGACCTGTCACAGTGGCGGTGAAAATGCTGAAAGGTGAGAATGGAGACAGCAAGGGGCACCCGGGTGGGCTGTGAGCGCCACTGCTTGACACCCCACCTCCCGGGACAGACGATGCCACTGACAAGGACCTGTCGGACCTGGTGTCGGAGATGGAGATGATGAAGATGATTGGGAGGCACAAGAACATCATCAACCTGCTGGGGGCCTGCACGCAGGGCGGTAGGTGGGGGGCCGGCTGGACAGGGCGGGCGGCACCGTCCCTGGGCCTGGTGTCCCCTCTGAGGCCCTGTGCTTGCAGGGCCTCTGTACGTGCTGGTGGAGTACGCGGCCAAGGGCAACCTGAGGGAGTACCTTCGGGCGCGGAGGCCGCCGGGCATGGACTACTCGTTCCACACCTGCAGGCTGCCTGAGGAACAGCTCACCTTCAAGGACCTGGTGTCATGTGCCTACCAGGTGGCGCGGGGCATGGAGTATCTGGCATCCCAGAAGGTGAGTGGGCAGGAGGCACAGGCCTTCTGGGCTGAGGGGAGGGTGACAGACCTGCTGGGGTGGAGACCCAGGCCAGGGCATCGCACAGCGGGGCAGAGGCGAGGAGATGCCAGGAGGCTCTGCTCATCCCTGGCCCCTGCTCCAGTGCATCCACAGGGACCTGGCTGCCCGCAACGTGCTGGTGACTGAGGACAATGTGATGAAGATAGCCGACTTTGGCCTGGCCCGTGATGTGCACAACCTCGACTACTATAAGAAGACCACCAACGTGAGCCTGGCCCCGGGTGGGCGGGGGCTGGAGCCAGAGGTGCCTGGCAGCTAACACCTGCTCTTGTGCTCCTAGGGCCGGCTGCCGGTGAAGTGGATGGCCCCCGAGGCCCTGTTTGATCGGGTCTACACCCACCAGAGTGATGTGTATGTGCACCTAGCGGGGAGCAGGGAGCCAGGGACAGAGCAGACTCCGGTGCTTCGCACACAGCCCTGGGGCAGTGCGCTCTGCACTCCTTTGCTCAGCCGCCTCCCCTCGGCCCTTGGGCTCTCTAGTCCCTGGTGGCAGGTGTTGGGGTGGGGCTGCGGAAGGACTGGGCCCTGGGATCGTAGGGCAGACTGGCTTGTCTCACTTCTGCAGCTGGTCCTTTGGGGTCCTGCTCTGGGAGATCTTCACCCTGGGGGGCTCGCCATACCCCGGCATACCCGTGGAGGAGCTTTTCAAGCTGCTGAAGGAGGGCCACCGCATGGACAGGCCAGCCAACTGCACACACGACCTGTGAGCACAGCATACTCCACGGGCCCCTGGGGGTTCCTGCTAGGGCCTGGGCGCAGCTCCCGTGGTGGGTGGGGGGCTGGTAGACCTGTGTTTGCAAGGTGGACCAGGCTGAAGGGCTGGGCCTGAGCAGCCTCGCCCCCAGGTACATGATCATGCGTGAGTGCTGGCACGCAGTGCCCTCCCAGAGGCCTACCTTCAAACAACTGGTTGAAGACCTGGACCGCATCCTCACCGTGACGTCCACTGATGTGAGTGCCAGCCCCCTTCTGTCCCCCACGTGGCTGCTCTGCTTCCCCTTGGGAGTGTCCTTGGGGACAGTCTGAGCACAGCTGGGGTGGGGCTCATGCAGGACACAGTACTGACTGGTTCCGTTCCCGGCAGGAGTACCTGGACTTGTCAGTGCCCTTTGAGCAGTACTCACCAGGTGGCCAAGACACCCCCAGTTCCAGCTCCTCAGGGGACGACTCTGTGTTTACCCATGACCTGCTGCCCCCGGCCCCACCCAGCAATATGGGCCCTCGGACGTGAAGGGCCCTTGGCCCTTAGGCCAAGCCCCATCAATGTGAGAGTGGATCCCAGCCTACAGTGCTGCTGCTGGTGTACAGTGGACCCGGGCCCAAACCCAGGATGGATGGGCAGATGGACATAGATGTTCGTGTGTGTGTGTGTGTGTGTGTGTGTGTGTCTGGCGGCCCCCGGGTGCAGAGGTCTCCTGGGGCCTGCGCTGCTATACAGTGATCTCCTGACTCACCACTGCCAGGAGCACCAAGGGACCCTTGTTTTGGGGGACCAAATATGGAATGTAAGAGTGCCTGGTCCTTCACCACCACCCCATAAGAAGCATCACAGGCCAGGCTGGACCCAGTGTCCACAGTGGGCCTCAGGCCCTCCAGTGCCCAAAGCTGAGCTGCGGGGATGCCCTCTGTGGCAAGGCTCCGGAGTGGCACCTTGTGCCTGGGGGTGAGTGGCAGCTTCCCCACCTCCAGGCCTCCCCACTTCCCACCCTGCCCCTCTAAGACTGAAATTACGGGTATCCGAAGGTGGGAGCCTCTGCCTTCTATCCGAAAGTTTTATTCCAGAAATGAGTGTACATTTATATAAATAGATGCTGTGTATATGATATAAATACATCCATACCTGTAAGAGTATCTGTGTGGAGGGAAGGAATGCTGCGGGGTACAGGGGGCATTGCCTGATGGGGGAGGCCCCTTGAGGCTTGTTCGGGAGGCAGATGCAACACAGGGGAGCAGCAGGCTTTTCTGGCACCGCAGTTTTGTTTTAAAAATTGTACTTGGACCCTGTATATTTGTAAAGCTATTTATCAACCCCCAGAACCCTTGCACCCCACCCATGTTCACAGCATTTAGCCAGCACGTGGCAGAGAGTAAAGTCTTAACTTATTAACAGCCATGGCTTAGCCAAGTTACCAGGCTGCAGAAGCACCTGCAGCTGCACCGGAGGCTGAGCCTCGACGGCAGTCGGCCAGAGGGCCTCCTTGAGCTCGGGTTTCCTCTGGCCTCCTTTGCAGGGGAACTAGCTTTCTATAGGAGCTTTCTCTAGGAGATTTATTTTTTGTACTTCAAAGCGAGCTGGTATTTTCATACAGATTCCAATTGCTGCATGTTCCGGGTGGGGGCCACGTCCGGGGGGGAGGGGCTGGCCCTGCTTGCAGGTTCAGATGTTATTAGATGCTACAGGTTTATATATATCTCTATATGTAATTTATTGAGTTTTTACAAGATGTATCTGCTGTAGACTTAACACTTCTTACGCAATGCTTCTAGAATTTTACAGCCTGGACTGCTACCTTTCAGAACTTAGGGGAGAGAAAGCCGTGAATTCAGTTCTGTTACTTTGTGTACCGTTAATGGGCCCTAAGCTTGGGTGGCTGTCTCTTGCTGGTCGCTGGTGGCTCAGGGCCTGCTGCAGTGGCCAGAGGTGTGGCTCATACTGGGGAGTGATTGTCAACCAGCAGATGTACTTTCCGGACAATAAAGAGAAAGGCCTGGTCCTAGTCCCTGCCTGTGCCTCTTGCCTTCTGCTGGGATCTTGGCAGCTCTGTCCTACTTCCTGTCAGGGACAGGTTCTGTTCTTTGTTCTCAAGCAAGGGAGGGCCCACTAGCCACTGAGGGAACAGTAGTAGCCCGGGTGGTCCCCAGATGGAGGTGCAGGTCTCCTCAGGCTGAGGGGACTGGCCATCCAGGCTATGCCTTCAGAGGGTCTGCAGCCCAGGCTTCTGGCTCCCACACCTGGAAATGTGAGTCCTGGGTAAAGGGACCTGACCCCAGCCAGCAGAACCTCAGGCCACGGGAGGTCTGGAGGCTCCAAGAGCAAGGAGGCTTCATCAGGCAAGTTGGAATTTTCAGGAGGGGCCCTGGTGGGTGTGAGGAGGAAGCTTTCTGGCTCTGCAGAGCTCCCTGGCTGCCACCCCTCCTGAGGGCTATGGGTCAAGGGATTACGTCTAGGCACTTGCAGCTAAGGCCTTTCCCACATTACCCCACTCACTATGTGGGTTCCCACTTAAAGATGTAGATGAGCCTCTTGATTCAAACCCTGCACACTGGTGGCCACACCCCTATTCCTGACCACCTTCCCTCCTGGTCCAGGCCTGCTACCCACCACCACCAGGGCTCCACTGGTGCCATGACCCCGTGACCCTGCAGTGACTACTTTGGCTGAAGCTGTGCTTCTGGCCTCAGCTGGTTGGGCAGCTCCCTGGCCACAGAACACCTGGGCTGCTTCTGAGTCCCCAGGAGCCTGTTAAGTCAGTACCCCTTGTTGCTGCTTGGTGGGCCTTGACAACTGGGGTACACAGGGCTACCCACAAGTGGGGAGTAAGCCTGGGACGCCTTCCTAGAGGAGACAGGAGAGGGCTGTTGCGCCCATCCCCCACCCTCTGGTCTAGGCCAGATGGCGGCACTGGATGCACTGGAGCTGAGCTGGTGCACTCTCTCTCAGGCTCTGCTTTCTGCTGGTCCAAGTGGGCCCTCCAGATGAGGGAGCTGGATAGGTGAGGCTACTAGGTCTTGGGTCTGATTCAGGGAAGCACTGTAGTCTGGGGGCAGGCTGCCTGCCAGTGACCTCACAAGGAGAGCCAATCCTCCAACCCCCCAGAGTCCTGTCCAGAGACCCCATGCTGGGAACAAGGACACTGGACTGGCCATGGGGACACCTTGGACTGACCAGGACTGGGAAGCAGAGGTCAACTGGATGAGGACTGCTGAAGTTCCAGCCTGGAGGGCAGTGAGGGGGTGCCAGGTGGGCTTGGGCCAGAGGCACTGCTGTCCCCCAGCTGGGCTTAGCATTCTTGCCTGGGTAGGCAGAATGTGAGTGGGGCGCCCCCTGGTGCTGCACTGCACCCTGTTGCTGCCCTGAGGCCCCTCTCCAGCCTGTGCCCTGGTGAACCCCATAGGCTCTTGGGAAAGGGGGCTGGCCAGGGGAGTTGGGGCAGGCCAGGAGCCTGCTCAGGTGACTCACACCACTGCTGGCCACAGAAGGAGGATACTAGACAGTCATGAAGCTTCCTGTGGACGCCTCTGCCCAGTGAAGGAACCCCTTTTTGCTGCCTTGCTGGCCTCTTCTGGTATAGAACAGTCCCTTGCTTTCTGCTGATGAAAGCTATGCCTTCTGAACATGGCTGGTGGCCCCTGCGGTTGCAAGATTTTCTCAGGCCAATGCTGGGAACAGGAAGGCTCCCAGCACTGCAGGCAGCCCTGTGGCTGTCCATTTCCCAGGGCTGGGGTGGATCTCGGGTTCCCAGGGCCATCAGCTAGAATTCTTGGCTAATGAGCCTCCCCAGAAGGCTGGGAGGTCACTGTGTTCTGCATGAAGGTCCTGTTCTTAGTGTCACCTTACGCACATGAAGCACATTCTTTTCTCAGGAACCCCTGCCTGCCACCCACTGCTGGCCCTCACCTTGTTTGGGTCACTGTCTTTGCTGCAGTTGACGCCCTCTGTGCTGGCTGCTTGCCCCTTAGGTTGATGTCCACCAGCAAACACAGCCCATCCCAGCCCCAGAACAGGCACTTCTTGAATCCTAGTGCCCTGTTGTGGTCCCTGGACTTGGGATGATTCATAATGGTGTACAAATAGGCTCCGGCCCAGGCTTTGTCCCTGGACAACTCTCCTGAGGTGCGCAAGGCTGTCCAGCTCAGGCTGTGTCCCAGGACACAGACCCCAGGGCCAAGGGGTCTAGGGAGGCCCCCAGCAGTGGACCCAAGTGTAAATGCTGAGATAGGCTGGTGCCCTTGAGCTCGGGGTGGGGTGCCGAGACCTTCCTCCAGCCAGGCCACCCCAGGGCAGGGATCTAAAGATGGGGCTGCAGTGTGAAGACAGCCCCTACCTTCCTGGGGATCCCCTTGGGTAGGGTTGGGCCCCTTGATCCTCCTGGAGCACCCCTCGCAATGGTCCAGCCCTCACCCACTCAGGATACCAGGACCACCAGTCTCAGCCAGGAACAATCTGGGTACAGGGTGCCTTGGCTCTCAGGACTCCCTGAGGTCTGTGGGTTGGGGAAGGCTTCCTTAGGCAGCGAGTTCACCAACCTAGACAAACCAGCCCACAGCAGACAATCATCAAGTGGCACTTTATTATATCATTTCATCACATCGAATGGTGTCTGAAACATCACCACATAACCTGTCAGTGTCATAGGACAAGGGGACATGGGTCTCAGAGGTCCCACAAAGAAGAGGCCTGAATCCAGGGCCTCAAAGGACACAGCCTCAAAGGACAAAGGCTCCTCTGGAATCTTGAGTGTTGGGCCCACAGTGCCGTCATGAAGGCAGACACTTAAGACGGCTGAGTTTCCATCTGACTTATGTCAAATGGTTCAGAAATATTACAGGAGCACAGCCTTGATGTTTTAATAAAATAAAAATACCATTTCTACAAAAAGTGTTTACACAGAGTCCCGGCTGGGGGCCCATGGGACCCTGAAAGGATGACAGAGAACTTGCTCCCCCATTACGTTCCCAGGAGGAACCACCCTGCTGGCCAGGGGCACAATAAGAACCACCTGGGGGCTGCTTTTCAGAAATTACACGTTTAAAAAGCTACACTGTGATATTTCAATGGCCTCCGGATGCCACACACTGGTTCCCAGTGCCTGCATGAGAAGTGGGTGTGTAGGGCGTGAGGAGGGCGCATCGAACTGCTGTGCTGGGAACTCTGCTTCACAGGCATGGACACCCCAGCTTCAAGAAACACAGGAAGGTGGAGTGCTCAGGTGCAGGGCAGGCACAACCTGTGGACAGCTAGACACAGCCACCATGGCAGGTCCTCATCGTACAAGGCCCTGGCTTCTGGATCCATCATTCCTTACAACCACACCCAGACACCGACTTGGCTACAATAAATAAGATTCCGTACAACAAAACACATCCAGAATGGCATTGGGGATAGGGCCTGCAAACACCACATGTGCACCCACCAGAACCTCCCACCCATACGTGTGCCACCATGCAGGTCCGAATGGCACCTGGAGGCGCGCCCACATCCCAAGGCGCTGCTTGACCAGGGAGGGCAGACTCCAGAGCAGAGGGGATGACAATACTGGCAAAGCCACGCAGGACGAGGATACAGCTGATGGGCCCATAGTGCTGCTCACAGGAAAGACGTCCCTCCTGTGGGGCACATTTGGCAACCAGAGCTTGTCCTCAAAAGGAAGGACACTGACAGCTCAGAGGCTGCTGGAGTGTGGGCAGGTGACTCATAAAGATCACTCCAAGGCTAAAACACTCCCTTCTCCAACGCCTGAAAACAAGCCCTTCAGAGCCCCATGGCTTCTGACTGTGTCTCCAGGTGAGACTGTACAACTGGATTCCTATTCTGTCAAGTTTCTTCTTTAAAGGCCAAGGAAAAAGCCAAGTAACTGAGAAACTGACATCTCCGAGTGCTGCAACCCCCTCCCTGGCTAGCTTGGCTTCATGGGTCCTATGTCTGGAGCCCTCCAGAAGGGCACTCTTGCTGGCAACACACAGCCTCAAAGGACAAGTGCAGCTGTTGGGGGAGCAGGAAGGTGGAGAGGCCACAGGACACCCAGCTCTGGCCTGCCCACATGGAACTGTCCCCGACAGGGCCACCAAGTGTGAAGAGGCTGCTGGCCACCAGAGCCCTGGAGACACCACCCCGCCCCTAAGTACATGGGGGGCACACTGCAAGCCCCTCAAGATGCCACTGCTCACTCACATGACCACCTTCATAGGACTTGGTGGGGCCATGTAAAGGCTGAAGGGCAGAGACCATCTGGGTGCCCTGGCCCAGGAGGCCAGCTGTGGGCGATGGCCCCTCCAGCCACGTCCTCCAGTGGGCAGGGTTTGTTCCACAAGGGAAGCCATCAAGGGCCCCACATGTGCTCCCAGAGAACCTGCTCCAGCCAGGCTGTGGTGAAGGCCTAACCCTTGGACCCCAACAGTGTGGCAATCACCTAGCAAATGATTCCTTCTCAAGGGCTGCACTGGTGTGTCTCCCCCGCAGTTCATTCTGGATGTTACTCCTGAGTCAGACTCTCAAGTGCAGAGATCCTGTACTAGTCAGTTAAGGACGGGGAAGACCGAAGGTGAATCAAGAGCGAGCTCAGGAAACACACCCCAGGATCCACTCAAGACATGGACACTACTGTCAGGAGAGGTGCTACTTCCAGAGGCCACTGAAGTCACAGACGCTTCTGTCGAGAAGAGTCACACAAAGATGACTTTGAAAATGCGGGAACAGACGATCTATTTACACAGATTTTTAGGAATCAAAGTTCACAGACCAGCTGAAGGATCTTCAGAGCTGAGGAGGGCTGTGCTCGTGTCTGATTCTTGCCCAGCACCTCGGAAAACATGAGGTGCACCTGCCCAGTTCCACTTGGGCGTTGGGAGTCCACGTGGTCCTCACTTTCAGGGAACAGAGAGCACAGGTCAGGCCCTGAGATGGCACAGGCACGTGCAGGGAGGCACCCCTGCTGCGACTGTCGGTGGCCTCTGTGGGGCCACTGAGTACTACACTAGGTGAGTCCAGACACAACTCCCTGGAGGCTCCCAGATTGCAGACTGACTTAATCTTCATGGAATGATGAAAATTAAAAATTACTTGATTACAGAAGTTTCTGATTTATTCCAGACAAAATATTAGATCTGCCACTAAGATCACCTCAAAGCAATCACTCTCACATCATCCCACCGCAGCGGTGCGGGAGGAAGAGGACGCCCACGGGGCTGTGCGTGAGCTGGGCACCTCCCTTAGTTCTTCACCTCTGCAGCCTCCTTCTCAGCCTTGCCCTTGGCCTTCTCCTTCTCTTCCACCTTCTCCTCCTTCTCCAGCACGGCCACAATCTCAGCCACCTGGCTAGTGGAGATGTGGACATCTTCTTTATCCACCAGCTCGATAACCTGTGCACAAGAGAGGGCTCAGAGGGGCTGCCTGCTCTTGCACAGCACGGGTGGGAGCACCCCTGCTCTAGGCCATCTTCTGGTTTGGAACCTACTTGCTGCACAGCATGCCAGGGCCCCAGAGCACCAGGGTTCCCCGGGGAGCCAGAGAGCAGAGCAAGGCTGCTGGCATCAAGCCCTGCCCTGGCCAGCGAGGCCCCACCACACTGCTGGGGGCCTGCCCTGCATGGGGCTTCCCCAGGACACAGGGTGCTAGGTTGGGGCACATGCCCCTCTGCTCTGAAGACTGAGGAGGGAAGGAGGGACGGTGCTTAGCATGTAAGTCTGACAGTGCCTTGCTTTTAAATGGAAGTAAAAGAAACTCGGCAATGTCTATGGTTATGTTTGAAAAATCACTATCTTGCCGGGTGCACCAGGACCATGAAGGCAGTGTTTTTTCAGAAGCAGAAATGATTAAGTCTCACCCCTCAGATGAGAACCCAGACTTCCCATCCAGGTCTCCAGGGCTGACCTGGGGCCCACCTGTTGTCACCTCTCAGGCCTCAGGCAACCCCAGCCGGGTGTACTCAGCCCCACTACCCTGTTTGCCACAGGTGCAAGCTCCACACTGTGGCTGGAGCAAGAAAGGCAGACACTGCCAGCCTGGAATGTGGCTGGTGTCCTTCTCTAGGATTAGCTCCTGGCTGCCCCATGCACCAAAGCCCAGCCAGGCCCAGGGTGCCACAGGCACGGCAGGTGGCCTGCTCTAAAGGGGCCTTCTCAATACCCTCTCCTGGACCTGGACGCTGCTACCTGTCAGAGCCAGCCAAGTCACGGTCATGACAGGCGACCTCAGGGCCTTCAGGAGGGTCCATCTTGCTGTTTCATCAGCACTTTCTACCTCTGGCAACTCACTTCCTATGCCAAGGCCTGAGGGACCCCACCTCCTGACAGCCCCCAAAAGCAGCCCCTCCCTGGACTTGTGGACGTTGGAGCAGAAGAGCAGCCAGCCAGCCTCCCCGATTCAGTCCCACTGAGACCCACCTTGACGAGGTCATCGATGTTGACCTTGCCATCCTTGTTTTCATCCAGTGCTGAGGCCAAGCTCACCAGCTTGCTTTCTGGAATGTGCTTGATTTGCTTCATGGCGCTGATGAGCTCAGTGACGCTGACAACATTCTCCCTGGGAAGCACAGCCTGCATGTGGCAACCATCTTGCCCGGCCCTTGGAACCTCACAGCCACACCCAGCTCCAACTCTTAGCCCTGACTCTGATGGCCACGTGTGAATTGGCGGACAGGAAAGACCTCTGATAGTGAGACTCCTCACACCCTGCCAAGAGCCCCACCCTTTCCTTGGGGTGCATGACCCTGGGGTGCATGCCTGGAACAGGACCACTGGGTCCTTGGGCCCCTGTCTGCCACAAGGACAAAAGGTTGATGAGCCTCTGGGTTCGGGGATGTGTCCCAGCTACCAGCCTGCTGCATCGCAGGGTCTGTGGTCTAGATGGTAGCAAGACACACACACAAGCACAGCTGCGGCTGCGGGAATCTGGAATACACTGTGGTACAAGGCAGACAGCCCCATGATGGCATCCCTTGAGTGTGGGGGTCAGGGAGAGGGAGGAGGCAGGAGAGAGCTTGACTGGGCAAACAGGAACCAAATGGGGCTGAGGCTGGACTATGAAGGGTAATGCTGGGGAGGGCAGTAGGGGGACTTTAGCAGGGAGGTAACAAACAGGTAAAGGAGTAAGCTACCCAGGTGAAACAGCATCAGAATGTAAAAACTCAGGTGTGAAAGAAAAAACTATGAGCAAAGATGCCCCCAGAGTGGACCCCAGCTCCCAGGTGATATCAGGCAGAGCCAAGATGTACACTCTGGAGTCAGAAAGGATAGAGCACAGATCATGGCAAAGTGCCTGTCAGCTGCAGGCTTGGCCTCCCTGGGCCCAGAAGCCTCTTCTGTTCATGCCCACTTACCCCACAGCTGAGCCCTGGGCAGGGCCCAGCTTGCCGGCCTGCTGACCCGTCTCCAGCTGTGCAATCAGGCCATCGATCTGCCCAATCATCTGCTGCACGCGCTTTGTTAGTCTCTTGCTGGCTTTAGATTCTTCCACTAATTTTTCTTCACCGGTCTTAGAAAGCTCCTTCTTAATCTCTTGCAAGTCCTAAAAAAATTATTTGCAGTTATAAAGTCTATCTTTAAGGCCGGTGGGGGCGGGAGCTGGGCACGATGGTGACGCCTGTGCGGTCCAGGCAACTCAGTAGGCTGAGGGAGGAGGGTTATAAGTTCCAGGGCAGGCCCAGCAACTTAGTGAGGTCTTATCTCAAAACATTAAAAGGGCTGGAAAGTAGCTCAGTGGTAAAATACCCCTGGGTTAAAATCAGTACAAAATAAATAAAAAAGTGGGGATCTTATATTAAATTTAACTTGAAAAAGTTATTAAACCCATTCATTTGGGCTAGGGGTGTAGGTCCATGGTAGAGCACCTGCCTAGCAACTGTGAGACAACGAATTTGATCCCTAGCACTGAAAAAATAAATACTAACTCCTCCAAAAATGCATTCATTCCAACAACAGAAAGTTTCAAAATCTTATTCCTTCCTACCAATCAAATAATTTTTTTTTTTTTTTTTTAAAAACCAGGGATTGAACTCAGGGGCACTCAATCACTGAGCCACATCCCTACCCCGATGTTATATTTTTTAAATTTAGAGACAGGGTCTCACTGAGTAAGTTGGTTAGCGCCTCATTTTTGATGAGGCTGGGATTTTGCACTTGCAATCTTCCTGCCTCAGCCTCCTGAGCCGCTGGGATTACAGGAGTGTGCCACCGCATCTGGCTGGTTCTTATTTTTTGAAACTCATCTTCCTTCATATTTGCTGAAGAATAAAGAAATGAAGCATTGAGGAAACTTAAGTGTTTCCCCCTGAAATTCTAATTCAGTGCCCCCCAAGGAGGGACAGGAGCGAAGAGGAGTGGGAACAAGACACCATCTCACCCAGTGACAGATGCATGGTTCCCATGGAGAAGCCCCCCAGAGGGACGATGCTCCCAAATGGCAAATTGGTTTTTACTAATCTCCAAACTTGTTACCTTTCCCAATGAAGCTGTGAAAATAATTCTTTTACATCAGATTAGAAAGTAATATCTATAAACCAATCACTAGTTGATGAAGGATGTTGCTCGGTGGTAGAGCACTTGGTAGCCTTGAGTTTGATCCCTAGCACCATAAAAGGAAGAGGGAAAAAGAACCACCATCTAAGAAAAGAAAACCGTCAACTGGGTGCCGGGTGCACACCTGTGATCCCAGCAACACAAGGCCAGAGTGTCTGTCTCAAAAATACAAAATAAAAAGAGGTCTGGGGATGTGGCTCAGTGGTAGAGCACCCTGGGCTCCACTCTCTTTGGGGGGAGTTGTGAATGAAATTACGGTTCTGCCTGTCGAGGGGCCAAGTGGCCATGTGACACCTTCATGTTCAGACTTGGCAAGGCTACATTCACGCAGACAGTGGCCCCTACAGCAGCCGTGGAAAAGCTCTGGAATAAAACTGATTTTTAGTTTGGGTTTCTCTCCAGATTCCCTCTGAAATTTCCCTTATCACATCTTTGACAGATATCATTAAATCTTTTGGCTGATAAAGCTATTATTTCAGTCTCAGCCTTAGCAGCAAACACTACCCACCCCTGATGTCACCAGGGAGCAGCTGCCCCGCCCGCCCACCCATCCTGTCCACCTCATTGTAGTCCTGGACGTCCTCCTTCAGCAGCTCCAGCTCCTCCTTTTCCTTGGTCAGAGAGGACTTCTGCTCCTGCAGCTTGGAGCAAGCGTCACTGAGGACATCAATTTCTTCCTGAGTTATTTCCTCTTCCTAGGAAAAAAGCAAAACAGGTTTAAGTGAAGGGACACAGTGGCTCCTCTGTGGGGAGTTTGCACCTTATGGGCCAGTACCTGGGGTAGTCTCAACTGAGATGGAGCCCAGGTGGGGCTACACTGGCCTGAGCGTGTCATCAGGCACATTCAGCGTGACCCATACATGTACCTATGAAGCGCACACCACTGGACAGTGAACATGCTGGTCAGCCTAATACTGGCTGGCCTCCCCAGGACTTCAATCCTCCTCATGCCCAATAAGTCAGCCTATATCTCCAGGGTTTTATATAAGAGCAGTCGCCAGCACATCCTCCTCTCTGACTCGTTCTGAGTCATCATGTGGTGTCAGTGTGCTTTTAACCCGAGCAGCTAGACCAAAGCTTGTTAGTGTACTGACCTACTGAGAGACATGTGCTTTGTTTCCTAAGCTTAGTGATTACAAATAAAGCTGCTCTGAACGCTCAGGTTCAGGCTCCTGTGGGAAAATGCCTAGGAATGGAAAGGCTGGTAATTGGTGTGGTGTAGGTTTGTCTTTTTAGGAAACTATCAAAGTAGTTTCCAAAGTGGTACAACTCCTCCACATCCTCACCAACACAGGATTGGGACAGGCCAGTTTTGTCTTCCCCCACACTGCTGGAGATGGAACCCAGGGCCTCTGCTTTCTGGGCAAATTGTCTACCACTGAGCTCCATCCCCAACCAGTCTGACTCCAACTCTGGTTGTGCTAATAGGGGTGTGGTGGCATCTCAATGTGCTTCTCCTTTCACTGGTGGTGAATGAAGCACTTCAGGTGCTTAACTGGCTAGCTGCATGTCTTCTTTGGTCAAGTGTCTTCAAATCTTTTGCCCACTTCTGAAATAAAATTATTTGTTTTTTATATATTCTAGAAACAAGTCCTTGTCAGGTAAATGTTTTACAAATATCTCACACTGTCCATGGCTGATCTTTTCACTTTCTTAAGTATTTCTTGAAGCAAAAGTCTCCAATATTGATAGATAAATATATTGATTTTTTTTCTCACCTTTATCATATTTTTTTGTTGTACTTTTATCTACTGGTAAATCTAATATCACTAAAATATTCTCCCATGTTTCCTTCGTGGAGTTTTTATAATCCTTTCTAATTTTTATACACTGTGTGAGTTATATAAGGGTCAAGGGTCAATTTTTTGCATATGGCTATCTACTGTTCCAGCACAATTTGCTGAAAGATTTCCCTTTCCCTACTACACCATCTTGGCACCTTTGTAGAAAACCTACTGACCCTGTCTGTCTAGGTGCTTACTTCTTTTCCATTGGGCCTATCTCTTTACCCGCAACATCACACCTTTTCATGTGTGGTGGTGCTGGGGAGGGAACCTGCGGCTTCATGCATGCTAGCAGGTGTGCTCCCACTGAGCCACAGGCTGGCCCCACCACACCTCTTGATAACTGAGGCTTTAGTAAGTCTTGGTGTTAGGGGATAATTATAGATGAGTGGGAATACACGGTTAAGGTTAAGGGGACAATTATATGTGAGTGGGAATACAAGGTTAATACAAGTCAGCCCACTGTGCTGACCTCCCACGTACTCTCTTTTCTATGAAGCAATTTACCTGCAGCCCTGCCTGGCCGAAATGAACAAGCTATGTCACATTTCTCAGCAAACTACATGTTAACTGCAAGAGAAATGCAGGCCCAAAATAATGTTGATAAGAGGAACCCAAGTTTTCCCAAAGGGGAAGATTTTGTGACCAAAACTTGAAACTGGGAGATAAGAGTAGTTTCTCCTAACCACAAAATCTATAAGAATGTATGGTTAAGGGCTGGGGTTGTAGCTCAGAGGCAGAGTGCTAGCCTAGCATGCCTGAGGCACTGGGTTCGATCCTCAGCACCACATAAAAATAAAGGTATTGTGTTCACCTATAACTAAAAAATAAACGTTTAAAAAAAAATATATATATATATGGTTAAGAATCCAGTTAAAGGGCTGGGGCTGTACCTCAGTGGTAGAGTGCTTGCCTAGCACATGTGAGATAATGGGTTCAATAGCACTACACAAAATAAACAAATAAAACAATAAAGGCATTCTGTTTATCTACAACTACCAAAAAAAAAAAAAAAAATCCAATTAGGGTCGAGTAGTGGCTCAGTGGTAGAGCACTTGCCAAGCATGTGTGAGGCACTGGGTTCAATTCTCAGTACAGAATACAAATAAAAAAGAATCCAATTAGAACCAGTCAGCTTGGGCCAAGGTAACCTAGAGGTGCCATGACAGTGGGTACTTGAGAGTCTGATGTCATCCTGCTATCAGTCAAAAGTGGGACTCTTTGGCAACATCCCTGGGATCCCAATAAATCTCATACACTGGAGTGTATGAGAGGTATGCTACCTCTCTCCTCTCTGAGACACTCACTCTCTCCCTTCAGAGTGTCTCTTTTCCCTCTTCTTATCCCTTCAATAAACTCAGAGTAACTCCTGCTCATCTGAGTGACTTGTCTGAAATCTTTCTGACTTGATCGTGAAAACTGGGGATTCTGTTTCTCAGAAGGCCCCAGCTCTGTAACACTGGGATCTAGTAGATAGATGTTCCTCTTACTTTTGCTATTTCACAAGGATGTCTTAGGTATTTTAGATCCTTTGACTCTCTCCATAAATTTAGAAAAGTTTGTCAACTTCAATAGAAGGTTCTGCATGTTTTTTTTAAAATATTTTTTTAGTTGTCAATAGACCTTTATTTTATTTATATACAGTGCTGAAGACTCAAACCCAGTGCCTCACACATGCTAGGCAAGCGTTCTACCAATGAGCCCTAGCCGTCTGCTGTGTTTTGATGGTCTGGAGGAATTTCCAAAACAGCTGAAGGAGGATCTGCATCTCAGCAACACTGAGTCTAGTGTCGCATCTCCCTAGTTCTGTCCCAGCCGTTTCTATTTTATTTTGAGATAGGGTCTCACTATGTGGCCCAGGATGGCTTTGAACTTGCAACCCTCCTGTCTCAGGCTCAGGTAGCTGGGATCACCGATCTGGCCACCATGCCTGGCCCCAACTATCTGGTTATAATGTGCTTTCCTTCCCTAATGCCCTGGCTACAATACTGAGGAGGAGCGTGAAGGGCAGCAGTCCTGGCAATGCCCCAGTGCTGGGGAGTTGCTGGTGGCAGATGTGCAGTGGCATCCCTCTCCTCCTGCTCGGCATCTATTGATCACACTGCATGCTGACGAGCATTCTTGAAGAGGCCTGACAGAATCATAATATGATTAAAGACTGCTTATCTTATTAAAACATTAAGCCAATCTGTATTCCCTGGGCACATTCCATGTGGCCACAATCCCTTCTGTAGAATAATTGCATTTGATTTGCTAAACACTTTGTTAAGAATTATATTTTGCTAAGAATTTCTGCATCTATGTTCATAAAAGACAGCAGCCTATAATTTTTCTTACATGATTCTGGTTTGATACAAGGTGATGCTTCATGACATGACTTGGGGAATGTTCCCTATTCTGTCAAAAGTTCCTCAGCACTGGGACCATCTGTTTCTTTTTTGGGTACTGAAAATTGAACTCAGGGGCACTGGACCACTGAGCTACATCCTCAGCCCTATTTTGTATTTTATTTAGAGACAGGGTCTCATTGAGTTGCTTAGTGCCTCACTTTTGCTAAGGATGGCTTTGAACTCGTGATCTTCCTGACCCAGGTTCCCAAGCCACTGGGATTACAGATGTGTGCCACTGTGCCTGCCTGATTTTGATGCACTAGTGACCCCTGTGAAGCCATGCGGGCCTGGGGGGGTCCTTTGGGGAAAGAGTTTCAACTATAGGCTCATGTCCTCCCTGGTCTTGGGGCTGCTCAGGCCATCAATCTCATCAACAATGGCACTTGGCAACCATAGGCTGTACCAGTCCATGGGGGCTGGGCACTCTTCAAAATTTTTTAAAATTAAAAAAAAAAAAAAAAAAAAAAAAGGTTTTTTTTAGTTGTAGATGGACATAATACCTTTATTTTATGTATGTATTTGTATGTAGTGCTGAGGATTGAACCCGGTGCCTCACATGTGCTAGGCAAATGCTGTACCACTGCTATACCAGTCCAAAAGTCTGGGTTTCTAAGACATTCTTGATGATTCTTCATATGTTAGTTCTGTTAGTTCTCCTGAGATTTCTTTCTTTTTTTTGGTGGTGCTGGGGATTGAACCCAGGACCTTGTGCATGTGAGGCATCTCCTGAGATTTCTAAACTTCCTTATAGCCTAGTCTTTTTTTTTTTTTAATATTTATTTTTTTAGGTGTAGATGGACACAACACAATGCCTTTATTTTTATGTGATGCTGAGAATTGAACCCAGGTCCTGCCCGTGCTAGGCGAGCACTCTACTGCTGAGCCACAAACCCAGCCCCTAGCCTAGTCTTTAACCCGTTGAAAACAGGATTCATGTGTTCTATGAGGCCAGCCTTGTCTTGCCCTATTTGCTGATTGGCCAGGCCCTGCCTGTTTTGCTAGGCCTAGCCCAGTCCTACATCCCTTAAAAATGAAACAGTTATATCTCACCTTAACACCTTCTGCAGGAATGCCTGAGGCCCACCTTCGTGGGGTCACACTTGAGCCCTGATTCCCTAGAATGTCTACTCCTGCTGTGAACTCTCCCTTGATGGTGCCACATGTTAATTTCAGAGTTTCCTGGGTCAGCAGGAGACACCTGCTTTCCCTAGGCCTTTAGCCCTAGAGTTTCACCTCCTCCTGGATTATCCCAAGTCAGGTTAGTGCCACAAGGAGCCCCTACAAGGCTCTGGTCAGTCCTGCCCCATGCAACCCTTCTCAATTCAGTGACTGGGGCTCAAGGCTCATCACTGCAAAAGCCCCCCAAACACAAGTCAGTTTCAGATACTTTCTCTTCTTTAGACACTTCTTCTCACAGGAACACAAAACTAGACCTATCCTACCTCATAGGCCTGAGTATGGGGCTGTCCTCCCTGGTCCTCCAAGGCCCCTGTCCACCAGAGGCAGCACTCAGGCCTCACCTTTGTCTTTGTCAAGGGGACAGCCAACTCCACCTCCTGGGTACTTCCCTCTCAGCCCCAAACTCAGATCTGCCACCCCATTCTCTCCAGACACATGTGCTTAAGGCTTCTTCGGAGCCTCACGCTAAGACCTCCCTAGACACAAACCCCCCACCAGCAGCCAAATGCCCCGGAAACACATCCTAGAATCTGCTTCTTTCTATACATGGGGTCCTCCAGGAGCTCAGAACAGAAAACAATGGATGGCATCCCAGGCCACCTGGCATGGGTCCCCGGGGATGTCTGTGTCCCCAGTTGGCAGCTGGTTCCCAAGGAGCCCCCCACCCAGGTCACCCAGGAGATGACACCATGTTGGCCTGTGGAGAAAGTCCTGCCTTGAGGGGTCAGCCTTCATTCCCCTTCCTGCTGCCAGGCAGGCTGACACACCTAAGGCCTTATCCTTACCCTCTGGCCTCCTCCCCTCCTGGATGGAGCATGCCTCTTACCTTCACACCCTCTAGCACTGGAGCAATATCCTTCAGGGCCTCTGCAGGCAGGATCACATCAGGCACCTCTGGCTTTGGCTCAACCACTGGCCTCCCAGGGGTGGCAGCTTCCACTCCTTCCAGCTCAATGTCCTTCTAGAAGAATCACAGGAAGAACCTTGCTGTCACACCAGCACTCTTGCATGCATATGCTAGTAACAGAGGCCAAACTCGGAACGAGTCCATTAGGTCACAGTGGAGACCCAAGAGCCATTAACCAGCAGCAGACTACCTGCTGAAGTTTGAGCAAGGCACCTGAGGCCCCTCAACAGGGTGGTCAGAGTGCCTTGTTCTGTATTGGTCTTTCCTCACTACCTTTCCATGGTGCTCAACACTTGTAGAGCAGGAGGCTGCCTGTGGGTGGGTGATGAACATCCCAAGCCCTTGTCACAGTGCATCTTCCTGCAGCCTCTGAGTCCAGGGAAAACAAATTTGGTCTCTGCCCAAGGCCAGCACCCTGAGAAGGTGGGTTCCACAATGACCCTCTGCCGGTGCTGAGTGGGCCTCCCTGCAGTTCCCTGACTACTTCAGAAGACAAGCAAGGACATGAAGGGGTTTCCAGGGAAGCTGGACCAGGACAGCCACAGCCCCCAGTGGTGGGTCCTGGCCAGTGCTTACTGCTGCCTCTGCGGCCCTCTGCAGTTCCTTCTCCCGGTGCTCCTGCTGGATGGCGGCCTCTTCCTGCAGCGTGGCCTCCAGTTTTGCTTTGTTGTCCACCTGCTCACCCTCCACCTCTGCCACCTTCATCTGGGCTTCCTTTGCCTTCAGAGAAGAAGGGCATTTGTGAGTGAGTCCCAGGGCTGCAGAGTGCACACTGTCCCAGGCCTCTCTGTATCTCCCAGCAACGTCATCATCTGAACTCCACAGAAGTGATGGAAGGCATACTGAAACGTTGCCACCAGTGCTGGGAATGTACAAGGCTACCAAGTATTACCTCCTGCACCTTTCAGAGGACCACTCCATATTCAGAAAAAATATGGACACAGGCACCATTACCAAGACTCAAGGAAGCCTTTCAAAACTGTTGCCTCCAGCCAACTGTGGCAAGATCAGACTACTCAGTGTGCCCAAGACTGGCTTATCCCAAGCCAGGTGTGGTGGGTGGGGGTGGGGGCAGGCAGACAAGTGATGAGGCGAGAACAGGTGGACCTGCAGGTTCCTGCATGGAAGGCTTCCGTGGCTTAGAAGATGAGTGCCCGCCCCCCAAGTGAACTGACAAACAGGGTCTCCCAAGAGCACATACCACAATTTCCGGGAGGGTTTGCAGTGTGGATTTGAGCTGGTCAGCAGGCGAGAGAGTGTCTGGGAGGTACATGGCTCGGGACAGGATGAGCAGTGACGTGGGGATCTCGTGGTGCAGGTGCAGGTCCAGCCACTGGGATCAGAACAGGCTTGTTGGTGTAGCCTCCATCCCACCTGACCCCTGGCCCTATCCTGTTCTCTTGTGAAGGGCCCAGATCCTTCAGTCCCCAAGCTTTACTCTGCTGCTATGGTTTGGCAGCAACAAGCAAAACAGGGCTTGAGTAGATGGATTCATTAAGTCACTGTAACAAATGCTCCAAAGATGACATTCCATGTTTCAAAAGGTCATTTGTTGTGCTACCTTGGAACTTGACCACCCTGGTAAACTGAAGGCACAAGCCCAAGGGCCATCAACAGCTCTGCAGCTCAATCACCAGGACTTAAGAACAGTCAACAGGCTGGGGTTGTGGCTCAGTGGTATGTATAGTGCTTGCTTGGCAGGTGCGAGGAACTGGGTTCGTTCTCAGCACCACATAAAAATAAAGTACACAATTTGATGGTTTTTTTTTTTTTTTTTTTTTAAAAAAGAACAGTCAGCACTCTCTGTATTTAGAAATAGCAGAGCAGCAAAGATGGAATTACTGAGAACCTCCCCACTCATGCAGGAGCAGAGACTGACCCCATTCATGTGTGTGTAGGCCTGCCACAGGCTGGGCACTGTGTCGGGCTACTTCAGTGACTGACATTTGGACACAAACTGAACACACAGAGAAAGATAAGACAAAATGCTAAGAACAGGATGAAAACACTGAACAGAGGCAAGGGAGAGCCCTGACCCCAAAACATGCTATAGCCTCATGGACCACACTGAGGAGCCTGGGCAGGGAATACACACACAGCACCCCACTCGAATGGCTCCAGGCAGCTGTGCGGCAGAAGGCTGAAGACCACCAGAAATGGCCAGCACATGCAGGGTGGGCCCACTACCAGACAGGAGTTCTGCTGGGGAGCCATGCATCTGGTGAGAAGGTACTGCCTAGGAAATGCCATTTACGTCAAGAGGGGAGGTAGGTGTGCATGCCTCTTCATCTACATTGAAGAAGGAATGCCTGAAAACCAGCAGAGGTATGACAGCCAAGAAGCTGTCATCGTGGAACAGAGCTGGAGGGAGATTGGGTCTGAGCCTTGCATCCTAGGCCTTCTGAAGCAAAGGACAAATGTCCCCTACTCCCTGTACAGTCACTTGATCCAATGGCACTGAGCACCAAAGACCTGACATTGGGATTTCTGCTGGAGGGCCCCTTGAGCTGCTGCAGGAGGCAGAGTGCACTGAAATCCAAATGTAGGAGCCCACTGTGTACCAGACACCTGTTCAGAGTTGCCCAGCCAAGGGCATCAGAGCCAGATTAGAGAGCATGTTTCCCAGAACTTCCCAGGCTCAGCTGAGCCATCACGAAGTGTGAACATGCCCCAGAGCTGTCCAAGGAGGCCACCTGTGCTCACTGGCCTTCAGGTGACAGGAGCAAGCTGAAACAATCAAAGCCACACTCAACAGGCCACCAAAATTGAGGACACTCATACTGCACGACAGCAGGACTAGAAGGCCAGTAAGCAGTCCCGGACTGGCCCAGGCACCCCCTTGGGTTACAGTCCACCTCACCAGGCCTGCTTGACAGCCCAGAGGATGGCAAAGGCCCAAGCGAGTCTTAGAGGGCCTTGAACATACCAGGCAAGCACTCCCCCACTGAGCCACACCCCAGCCTCAGTAGTTTTTCACTCTTGAAGCTTCCCACAACAGGCCTATTCTGGTCTGGGTGAAAAGCGAGCTCCTCCTGGAACTTGGGCCCCAGGCCACGCACCTGCTTCAACTGGCCCCGCAAACGGTCTTCTGTGACGCCAAGGGCCCGCATGCCTCGCGCCCGACACGCTGCCTGCAGTTCCTTGACGTTCAGGCTGTCCACCCCTTCCTCAGCAATCAGCTGTAAGAGAACACCAGCCAGTCACCATTGTACAAGGTTTGTGGTGCTGCTGTTAACACGACTAGAAAAGAACTGTCAAGTCAGAGGCCATTTTTCTAAGAGCTTTTGCCAAGCAAAAGACAGAGCATCACACCAGAGCCTGGTTCTGGGTCTGAAGTGACTAGAAGGATGGCCAGGACCCAGGGAACACAGAATGGCCAAGATTAACCGAGAGACACAGAGAGATCCACCTCGACCTGGGCCCACGCAGGGAGTAGGCACTCTCAACACGCGGGCACCTCTTCCGTGTGGCAGGGCCCACGTCTTGCCAGCAGAACCTGTCCTGCCCTGGCCTGATTCACAGAGCCCGCGATCTGCAAAGGCATTCTCAGTGTTCACAGGATGGAGGGAGGAGAGACCCCAACACCCTGAAGATACCTGTGGCTTCATACCCTGAGGCTGCACAAGTCACAGAGAAGTATAGGAAGCAACAGGTGGGAAGACAGAAGACACAAGGCCAGCTCTCAGGGCCCACCTGGTCTGCGTCAGGTAGCCCTAGCCCCTTCTCAGCGTTTGCCTCCTAAACATCCTAGGTAGCAACTTTATCTCCATTGTAAGAATCATACTTTCTGTGATCATTGTAGATACACATGTAGCTCTAACAAAGAACAATGACCCCACGTGCCTTCCCTGGGAGTCCTAGCGGTAACAGTTTATAAAGCAACACAACATTCTAGCCAGGATCCAATTCTGCTCCAGGCAGGATGAAGTCACCTCCACCCGCTCGAGGGCCCTCACTTGCATGGCTGTCACTTGTCAACTAAAGAATGTCATGTTCATGGGGATCATAGGACAGAAGCCACCCTACCCCAAGACAGCCCCTGCTTGCATGGCTGTCATCTGAAGAACGTTAGGCATGTGGTGATCTTATATAATGCAGGCAGCTTCTAGAGTTCCCTCCAGACCCATCCAATTGTTGTGGCATCCAAGACAGCTCCTCCTAATCATCGAATAGCATGGCACTAGATGGACAGAGAAGTCTGCTCAGCCATTCGCCTACCTGGGTTGTGTCCACTTGGTCTACTGTGACTAAAGCTGGTTTTCACTTCTGTCTGTTCCCTGTGCTCCTGTGGGACACCCGAGTTGTACTTCTGGAGCATTTTCAGCAGTCCCCTAGTATCACAGTGCTATCCCCAATCCACTCTCCTGCTGATTCAAGTAGAGTGTAGAAACCTCACCTCCCTTTACTTCTCCCAGTCATAGTACTGATGCTTGGAATGCTGCCTGTCCTCAACCTAAGAGTCACACCACATGTGCTTCAGTCCCCATCCCACTCTAGGTGGGACCTTCATAAGCTGCGATTAGAGTGTTCAAGAAAACAAAGCGAGCTAGGTGCAGTAGCCACGCCTGTAATCCTAGTGACTCAGGAGGCTGAGGAGGAGAATCACAAGTTCAAGGCTAGCCTGGGCAACTTAGTGGCCTCTCTAAAGCAACATAGAAGGGGTGAAGTTATAGCTCAATGGCAGAGCACCCCTAAGTTCAATCAATATAAATACTGCAAAAAAGAAAAAATTGGAAAAAAAAAAAAAAAAGAATTTCTATGGTTGAAAGTTAGAGGTCACACAATGGGTATTAGAGTGGAGCCAACCCGGGAGAGAATGAGGGATGAGTGACCTGAAAGCAGAAGCAAGCACAGTGGTTGAGAGGCTAAGATGCCTGACGCACAGTGGGTGCAGGTACACTCAGGGAGCACACCCTGCGAAGGAAGCTGCAGAGGAAAGCTACCCTCTGCAAAACAATGGCAGGCCTGCTGACTGTCCTGGGGGAAGCCAGGAGAAGGGCTTGGGGACGTGTAGGAAGCCACAGTGCAGCCCAGGGCAAGGGACAGAGGCAGGAGAACCACACGTTCAAAGCCAGCCTGGACAACCTGCCTCAAAATTTTAAAAAAATATTTAAAGGGCTGGGGACAAAGCTCAGTGACTTAAGCACTTGCCTAGATGCTTGAGGCCCTGGGTGCTATCCCAATACCCCAACATATGAACATGCAGAATAGGTATGTATTGAACATCACATGGCACTCCACAAATTTGTTAAACCTTTACATTTATATATATATACACATACATCAGTTAAAAAAAAAAAAAAAGGAACAGAAAGGCAAGAAACCAAAGAAGCAGAGTGGTCCGCGTGGCCTTTCTTGTGGCATGGCTCACCTTGTCATCAGCCTTTATGGACCTTAGCCTCATGGTGAGCTGGAAGCGCAGAAAGTTGTTGGTGCCGATGGATTGGAGTTCCAGCAGCCTGCACAGTGCCACCAGTTGCGGTCGTGTGAGGTTATCCAGAGTCAGCTCATCCTCAAACAATTTGGAAAACCGCATGATTTCCTCATTGCTGGGTCTTTCTCCTGTCTCCCGGATCTGCAGCAGGAGCAACCCAGACGGCTTATCCACTTGGTAAGTTCTAAGAGCTCTCCTGTCCCCACCCCAGTCTCAGGACACAGCAGAAGTGAAGAACCAAGGGGGGGTCAGGGTGCAGAGGCCCTGGACCACCCACCTCTTACCATACTTCTATGGGGAGCCTCTCACACCTCAGGAACTCAGTGTCAACTGAGCCTGTCATGGATTCTGATACACACGGCAACTACTGGCCCTGTACCTTTCCTGCCACCATTCACTGGGAAAGGGGACCTAACCACCAATTGCAGAGGCAGTGCCCTGGGTCCTAATGCAGAACCCCAGCTGCTCAGTGCTGAGAAGAGGGCACAGCTGTGTGCACCTGCTTTTCCCTCTGAGAGAGTCCAAGTACAGGGGAATGGGCTGCCACTTGAGCCTGGACTGCTACTATCCATGTGCCTGCCCTCTAGGAAGCAGAGAACCTCAGTTCAGACCAGTCTGGCCCGCACCTCCTCCCATATAACAGATAGGCTTAGTCTCTATCAGGAGTGAGCTGGGCTGGTCCCCAACAGAGGTCAGGGAGTAGAACAGCCAGACCTGGCACCCCCAGGAGCTTGACTCAGATCAAAAGGACCCAGACTGAGCCACACAGGATATCACCTAGAAACAGTTTCAGGGGTTCTCCAGGGGGAAGGCCAAATGCAGCATCCCTCAACCCAGGCTACCACAGGCAGGTCCTTCTCTGGAGCTGCAGCCCACCAGAAGCCCCACCTCCCTTCTACCTCCCACTTGTCCCCACCCTCTCCTGGGCCTCTAAAGTGCGGCTGCTTGCAGCTCCTTGCAGAACCTACCTACTCAATGGTTCCATAGCTATACCTGCCTCTTCCCCAAAGATGACATCTCCAAGGTTGCGCTGGGGTGAGCACACTTTTCTGTAAAGGCCACAGAGCAGGTATTTCTGCCTTTGTAGCTGCAGACTTTGCTCCTCTGTGCTGCAGTGCAAAGCACCAAACAACACATAAGCAAGGGCCAAAGCCCAATGACACTGTCTGGTGGAGGCTTTCTGAGAACCTCAGACACAGTCTTTTTGCCCTATTTTGTATTTTATTTAGAGACAGGGTTTCACTGAGTTACTGAGGCTGGCTTTGAACCTGTGATCCTCCCTGCCTCAGCCTTCCAAGCTGCTGTGCGCCACGGCACCTAGCTTCAGACAGTCTTCAGACTTCAAAAAGCAACACAAATCTCTCAAGCTCGACCCCAGAGACCCTGTCGATAGCACTCCCTCTCCCTTTTCAGCTCCTGCTGCCGTCACCCAGGCTCTGACAAGACTCTAGGTAGCACCAGGCAGAGTGGCTCAGCCAAACTACCCACCATACCATAATCTCAGGTCTTGGGTTCCTTGTCTATGATGTTCTCCCTTCTCTGAGTGCTGCAAAGCCAGGACATGAACAAGTGATTCTGGAGACCAGCAGAGTCTCCTTGTCAAACTCCCTAAAGCACCAGCCAGCACTGCCTGGCAGCTCCGCTCTGCTGAGTGTAGCCAAAAGGAAGGAAGAGAAGGGAGGAAGCAGCTGCCAAGGCTGGAGTGCTCTGCAGCTCCACCTAGCCTTGGACTGATGGAGAGTCCACGGGGCTGAGGCACACAGCACCTTCTGGAAAAATGCAGAGAAGTCTTTGGTGGCGTTTCCCTTGGCTGCCTTGTTCTTCAGGGCCATCTCCTCAATCGTGTCTTGTAGGAACTTGGCCAGCTCCAGCTTGACCCGTAGCTCCTTCTTCAGCCTCTCCTCCTGCAAGGGCAAAGAGAGGGCTGGGCAGAGAAAGGGCTGGGCTTGACCTGGCCCGCTGCCCTCCCGCATCCCACCAGCTCCCTCTACTCCAGGCCACAGCTCCAGGAGCCTCCTCCAACTGCCATCACCCCTGTAAAACAAACATCTCACACTTCCATCAGGCTCCCCCAAGCTCCCCAAGCTCTAATACACATTTCGTACAACAATGCTTATTCTCATCTAAGTGCAATACATTCTGAAACAATCTCTTCTATTTCATGGCTTTAAAAATATATACATCTTTGTGTGACTCCCTAGAGCAGGGGTTGGCAGGCATGTTCTTCACTGCCAGACAGTGAAGCTAACACAACCACTTCACTCAAAGGGGCCTCACAGAGGCTCCCAGACAGAACACACATGACAGGGTATGGAGGACCCTGAGCCTTTGTGGATGACAAGACACCTCATCCTCATGTGATAGTCACAAGCAACATGGCTCTGGTGAGGAACTTCAGACTCATTTTTAAACGTGCTTATGACCATGATGTCCTCACCTTGATGGACTGGGTCTCAAAGGTGGATGGCAGCATGTTGGGGAAGAGCTTCACGGCCACAGGCAGCAGAAACTCCATAAAAGGTACCACCACGAAGACCAGGAAAGGGACCAGTCTGAAGAGGTCAGCACAGATCCGGAGAAACTGGAGAGAGGAGATCTCTATCAGCGGGGGCAGAGAAAGATGCGAGCAGGAGCAAACAGTGGGAGCATTTCTGTCATCACTTACAAGGACAACCATGGGCTTTGGCTCAGGATCTCCAAGTTCCAAAACCACTTAGCAGATATCTCCTGAAACCCATTTCTTTCTTGACAGTCAAAACCACATGCCAAGCATGCTTGTGATCCCAGCTACTCGTGGCAGGCTGAGGTGGGAGGATCACAAGTTCCATCCTAAGCAAGACCCCATCTCAAAATAAAATAAAAAGGAATAGGAATGTAGCTCAGTGGTAGAGCACCTGCCCTAGCATGAGGCAGGCTCTGGGTTCAATCTCCAGCACCACAAAACAAAACAGCACATCCCTACCACCACCCAAATCTACATGCCAATTGTCTTCGGAAAGTGGTATATGGGGGTAGCTCACAGGCCAGGTACACTTGGCACGTGTCATGGAGAGACAATGAAAGGCCCAAAAAATATCTCTGATAGAACACACATTGACTGCTCCATTGTGAGCCAGCCACTGAGGGGGACACCCCAGGCTTACAAAGATAGGTCTCCTCCCCACACTGGTGCTCCAGAGCTCTTCCCCATCTCTGTACCTGCCACCTGAAGCCAGAGAGAAGCCTGCTTTCTTGTACTCCCATGCTCTTTATTATTCAAAAAGACTCATGGATTCCTTTATCTTTTCACTTGCTCTCACTCTCAAATTGTCCCAGTCTGGACAGGGGCATATCCTTCAAGATGGTACTCATTTTGTCTTGATTTTGCTTTTTTTTTTTTTTTTTGGTATTCCCCATTAGTTTTAAATACTGGGGTTAAAGCAGTATTTTACCACTCAGGCAAAATTTGCATACCACAGCATTCATCAAGTTGTAAGTGTACAACTCAGGGATTCGTGGTAAATTTACAGATTCCATTGAAACCACCACCCAAACACAGATTTATATTTTCACATGCCAGAAAGCCCCAAGTGTTCAGCAAGGATAACTCCATTTTGCTCTACAAAATGGACATATTCTCTCTGGACATTCCAGGTATGTGCAGCACACTGAGCTCTTCTGCACCTGGCTTCTGGGATGAGGTGCACCTTCCCTCCCTGCTCCCAGTGCAGCTGCTCTGAAGTCCTCTTTGTCTGGCCAGGGCTAGCCAGTGTGCCTTCTCTGTTCTTGACTTCTTCCAGTCTGTTTGGGTTGTGTATTTTGAGGGAGCTCCCAGTCTGCGTGTACCCTGCTCAAGCTGAGCAGCTCCTCACGATAAAGCAGGAAATCATCTGATCATCTAATGCAGATGCAGACGATGCATCATCTGATGCAAAAGAGCACCTGATGAAAATGTGTCTTTTCCTGATAATTTTACAAAAGCTGCTCAAAACTAATAACTGATATGATACATCTGCAAAATAATCCTAATGGCTCAAAAGGCTGAAGCAAGAGGATTGCCAAGTTTGAGGCCCTAAGCAACTTAGTAAAATTAAGTTGAGACTCACTAAATTTTAGGCTCAGAATAAAAAAAATTTAAGGTTGAGGATATGGCTTAGTGGCAAAGCATCCCGGGTTCAATCCCCTGTAGTTAAAAAAAAGGGGGGGGGGGCAGTGGCACATGCCTATCATCCCAGTGGCTTAGAAGGCTAAGGCAGGAGGATCGCAAGTTCAAAGCCAGCCTCAGCAATGGCAAGGCACCAAGTAATTCAGTAAGACCCTGTCTCTAATTAAAATACTAAATAGGGCTGGGGATGTGGCCCAGTAGTCAAGTGCCCCTGAGCTCAATGCTAGGTGAGATAAGCTAGACACAAGGTCAAATTTTGTGATTCCACTAATGGGAGGAAACTAGAATCCTCAATTCCAGAGCCAGGAAGTGCAGTAGTGGCTGCCAGGCAGCTGCTTGAACAGCATCTCATGTTCTGCTCTGGCATGGTCACTTGTGTCCTAGAGGCTCAGAATCCCACCTTTTCCTGCTGGTCTCTGTAAGGCCCTGGTTCTCAAAACCAGAGTCCCAAATGACTCCCCAAATGCAGCTATTCTATACTGACCCTCTAGGCTTATCTGTTATCCTCTACTCAACACTATGAGCAAGTACCCAACAGTGACATGTGAGTCACACACTTCAAATGTCTTCCACTTAAAACAATGTTCATGGGGCTGGGGCTATAGCTCTGTGGCAGAGTGCTTGCCTAGCACATGTGAGGCACTGGGTTTTATCCTCAGCACCACATAGAAATAAATAAACAAACCCATAACACTTTGCTCAAATCAAAATTACCTATGAGATCCTAGGAAAATCCAGACAGGTTCTACAGACCCTCTCCTTAGTGCAAGTCACAGGGGACCTGGCCCCCAGCCCCACATTCCTGCTGACACCTGTCTGGTCTTTATGTGGCTGTTCCAAAGTGCCTCCCCCTCTTTTTCCTTTAAGACTCATCTTTTTCAGTGAAACAGCAAAACTGGAACTCAGGCAGAATGGGAAGGTAGAGGAGATGGAGGGGGCCAGGCCACAAAGCAAGGGCTTACTCATTAAGCACCTGACACATGCTAGCAGGGTAGCTCTGAAGCTCTAGTGTGACCCTCTCCTGTAAATGATCCCTCTGCTCCCTTCCAAATTAGCACCCTGTGAAAAATTCCAGCCAGGTAAACAAAATAAAACAAAACCCTCTGTTCTCAATGAAGTATAGAATTAGAAGCTGGAATTACTCTCTTCAGGAACAACTCCCAAGGTCATCAGGTAAAGTGCTCCTCTGCTCACTGTGGAAGGCTTTGTTGCCCAATTCTGGGCAGACTGTCAGAGCAAAGGAATTCTGCATCTTTCCTTGGCTGCTCTAAGCAACTTAGTAAAGTCTCAACTTAATTTTAGTAAGTTGTTTAGGGCCACTGCTAACACCTGGGAACACGCTCAATAGAGAGGAACTGGAAAAAAGAAGGAAAGAGAGCATGGACTATGACTTCACTTACTTCACAAAGAACAAAAGGCCTGTGGCATAACCATTAACTCGAACACTCTGCTTTGGAAGAAGGGTTTCTATGAGAGATCAAGTCACCACTGGGCATGCGAGAAGTCCAGAGGAGAGGGGCAACCCATCTGCCACAGCCTCCTGACCTTGGTCCCTTCCTTTTGGTCATGGTTGTAGGGAATGCCCGGATGCTAAGTCAGGGTGGGGAAGCTCTCCTACCCCTGATGCTGCAGAAACACTGTGCCTGCAGGCTCACACTACAGACATTGGCAACAAAAAACTGTTTGTGAGATCATCCCACTCTTATGCCTGCCCGGTGCCAGCCAAAAATTAAAGCCAGGGTCACAGCACCTCTGAAACCCCACGCTTTCAGGCACATTTTAACACCAAGATGCTTGATGTCCAGTTAGAACGGGCTGAATTTATCCATCAGAACATATATTTCAAACAATGCTTGCATATTTTTTTAAAAGAAAACTTTTTGCAAAACAGAGCAATAAAATAACTTTTTAAGCATTTATAAACACAAAAGCAGAATTACAAGTACTTGCTATATGGCACATTTAAGCACAATTATCTTTAAAAAGGCAGAGGATGATTTAAACATTATACAATGTGTATGTGTATTGAAACATCACATGGACTTCCTAAATAGGCATAATTTTTGCTTTTATGTATCAATTTTAAAAATACATGTTTTTCAGAAAAGATCAAAGATACTGCTAAAACATGGATAGGATTCAAACATGAGACCTGAAACAATAAGCTAGTTTCCTATCACAGGCAGACAGGAGAACAAATATTCCAAATCAATACATGGACACACACTCCAAAGGAGATGAGATATGGAGGTGCCAATGGACTGAGAAACCAAAATCCCTTTTCTTGCCCTTGTACCCTGCTGGAGAGCCAGGAAGAATTACTGGCATCCAAATGCTCACACCAGAAGACTAGAGGCCTCAGGTTCCTGGTGAAAGAGTCTGTGTGCCTGAGCTCCCACCCCAAGTTGTATCACCAAGCTCATGAGGACTCCCCTGCTACGTGGACACACAGCTGACAAATACCCAAAATCCTTATCAGTTATCATTTTACAAATGCCCACCTCAGTTGCAGGCATAAACCATTTTCTATTTCTGCAAGCCCAATGCCCAACTGCTGGAGATAGCTGGACGGGAAGGAACATGCAGACACTTGGCTGCACTTGTCAGTGGAAGGCCCTGAGGTCCTGTGTATCTGGAGTGGTCTCGTGTTTCACATGAGAGGTTTCAGAGTGGAGCCTGTTGGCACAAAGGCTCCAAGACATACCGAGAATTAGCTATGGGGCAGCAAGCCTACACAGGAAGAATACAGGAAGCAGGGTCAGGGCGAGGGTGGAGCATGTGGCAGGATAGTTTCTGGGAAGGCTCTGGCTTCAACCAGGGAAAGGGGCCCACAGAGCACTGAGCTTGAGCCCACTTCCCATTTTTTTTGGTATAGGGATTGTACCCAGGGACACTTAACCATTAAGCCACATCCCCAGCCCTTTCCATATTTTATTTAGAGAGAGGGCCTCACTGAGTCGTTAGGGCCTTGCTAAATTGCTGAGGCTGGCTGTGAACTAGCTATTCTCTTGCCTCAGCCTCCCCAGCTGCCGCTGGGATTACAGGCATACACCACCACACCCTGCCTACTTCTGTTTTAAAAGGACTGTTGTTGTAAAAGCATGGAGATAGACTGCAGGGCTCGTAGGCCACAGTTTCGGGCAGGATGGGTGGTGGGGTGGGGAGCACTCAGACTAGGGCTGCTATAGAACAATGTAGGTGTTGGGAGCTGCCAAGGCTTTGGCCTAAGTGCCAGCGAGGGTGGGCTGCCATGCTGAACTGATGGCAGCTGGAGGCCGCCAAGAGATATTCAGGAATGGGCAGGGGGAAGACTGGGGTTTGTTTCAGACATGCATGCTCCGAGTGGATCTCTGAGACCACACATGGGGAAAGAGCAATAGGGCAGTGGGATGTAAGCAGCATAGGGGCAGGGCCCAGGCTGGACACACATGGGGGTATCAGCCACAGGGGCAGAGCTGAGTGATTGGACCTGCTTTCCTTGGTCCTCAGGGCAGAGGGTGCTATGCAAGGAGGCACCAGGCAGACGTCATCTGGGCCACACGACCAATGATCCCTGAGGTATCTCACTGACCCTAGTGGGAGGTGACAAAGGCACTTGCTGACCAGGAAACAATGCAAGACAAGCCCCGGGTCTACACTACCAGACACCAGCCAGTGTGCCCTACTGTAGGGCCATCCCAGACAAGAAGGGCCTCAGGAGCAGCATGGGGTCCTGTACCAGAGAAAGGAAGTTGCCCAGAAAGTGGAAACAGAATCAAGCCTGGGTCAGGAGTAAGGGGCTGAGCTGTGACCAGTTACCAAGACAAGCATTTGGTGAGCTGGGGCAGATGATTTGGGACTCTGCAGGATCTCTGCAACTTCCCTATAGACGAAAATCATCCCAAAGTTAAAGGTTTATTTAAAAATTAATAAATAGTGGGGACCACAAAAGGTAATGGGAACTCCCAGAAGCTGGGAACAATGAAGTGCTCTTGGGAGGAAAGACTGAGCAAGCAGGAGAAGCTGTACCTGGAGGGGGATCTCACACAGGCTCCCTCCATGGCCTCTAAGATCCCACAGCTCCCACTGCACCACAGGGGCGAATGCAACATCCACACTGGAGAAGCTGACTCAACACACAGACTGCACAGGGTTCCCATGGACAAGACCATGCTGCAGATGAACTGACAGTTCGAAATCACAAAACACACATCATTCACTGTAGCCAAGGTCCACAATAAAGAGCAAGATTCATCTCCCACAAAAGTAAGAAAATGAAAATACTGAATTCATGCCAGGAGACAAATGTAAGTATACTTAAAATTGTAAATAAGTACACTTTAAATTGTTGAAGACTTAAAAAGATGAACTAAAAACAAAAAAACAAAAAAATAAACAAAAGCCTATCAAGAGATGGACATTATCATCCAAAGTACATGTATAAAGATGTGCATGGTGTGAATATACTTTGTATACAACCAGAGATATGAAAAATTGTGCTCTATATGTGTAATAAGAATTGTAATGCATTCTGCTATCATATATAAATTAAAAAAATCAAAAAACTCAAAACTTAATAGAACTTCTAGAGGTAAAAATATGAGCATTGAAAAGAAAACTAACAGATGCATTAAAAGATTATTTTAGCTGAAAAAAGAATGAACAAGATAGAAAAGAAGTATTTAGGTGGCAGCCCTGAGAGACAAAGATAGACAACAGGAAAAGGGTACAGAGTTGCATGCCTATAATCCCAGTGACATGGGAGGCTGAGACAGGAGGATCCCAAATTCTAGACCAGCCTGGGCAAATAGTAAAGCCTTAAGCAACTTAGTGAGACCCTGTCTCAAAATAAAAAGGGCCGGGGATGTAGCTCATTGGTAAAGTACCCCTGGGTTTAATCCCCAGAACAAAAAAAAAAGAGTGACAATGGTAAGAGTCTTTACCTTTTTTGTAGTGGCAATTGAGCCCAGGGGTGTTCTACCTCTGAGCTACATCCCCAGGCCTTTTATGAAACTTTTATTTTGAAACAAAGTCTTGCTAAGTTTACCAAGTTGCCCAGGTCAGTCTCAGACTTACAAACCTCTTGCCTCAGCCTCTGGAGTTGATGAATTACAGGTTTGCACCACTGTGTCCATCTTGCTTTTTTGGAAATGGGAGTCTGGCCTCCAACTACTGGGCTCAAGTGATCCTCCCCATCTCAGCCTTCTGAGCAGCTGGGACCACAGACATGCACCACCATGCCCTGTTTAGGAAGAACTTCCTTGGAGCCAGGACTAAAGGAGTGGTGTAAATGCCAGCAAGACTTCTGACAGTCCAGAATAGATGTCGATCAGTAAAGAGACACTTCCCCAGAGGAACACCGTGGCACTGGGGGAGAAGAGCCACAGCCACACAGTGTGGACTTTTCAAGGAACAGCAAGGAGGCACTGGGAGGGAACTGGGTGCTGGTACTGAGGTCCTGTCACAATTTGATGGTGGTATTATGGGGATGTCCCCACTTTTGTAGATTTATATTTAGCTATCAATGTACCTTTATTTATTTATTTTTTTTGTGGTGCTAAGAATCGAACCCAGTGCATCACATGCTAGACAAGCACTCTACCACTGAGCCACAACCCCAGCCCCGTTTCAGAGGTTTTACTGATATTTTCCTCACCCAAAGCAGCAGAAAGCAAGTCCCAACGAGGTTTTGAAAGCAATCTCTGGGTGAAGCCAAGAGCTTGGTGTGTCCCCTTTACCTGCCTGCGCTCCCGGCGGGTCAGGGTGTGGCCGTTGAGGATGCGCCAGAGCATGCGTGCTGCAATCTTGGTATCAATCCAGAGCAAACGGAAGCCATGGTAGTAATGCTTCAGCTCATCCAACACCTTCTGCCCAAGAGACTTCTTCACCACCACCTCAGCTGGTGGGCTGTACACAGGGCCACCTTCCTCCAGCTTCTTATTCTTGTCCTTTAAGGATTTGAGGGACTTCTCCACCACAGAATCATCACTAAGGGGGGGTGATGAGTGCCAGCCTCGAATAGAAAGGTACTGAGGTCCCGTAACAACCAAGCCTGCTGAAGTGGGGGTCCATGGCACTCTTGCTGCTGTGCGTGGGTGCTTGGGCCTCAAAGTCCAAACACTGAGGGGCTCATCTCTGAAGCAGAGGTACACAGGGTGGGCTGGAAAGCAGCAGCCAGATGGAATATTCCTTGAAAAAGGAAAAAGGGAAAATGGCAATGAGGAGCCAGCTGCAGTCTGTGGCTGCCCAGCAGCACAGAGAATCACAACCATGCACTAAATCCCACGTACTTCCTGAGACCTGAGACCCCCAGGAACCCTTAGGAGGGCTTGGGCATAATAGCAGAATGATGTGTGTCCCCAGGTGGGCCTGTTCCACATCCACCAGTATCTAGGTTCACAGGTCCCTAGAGAGATATAACAGCAGGACAGACATGCATAGAGTGGCATAGTGACCCCAGGACTCAACCCAACCTCTGGGCACCATTAACTTAAAGAGGTATGATATGCTTCTTTGGGATTTGAGGAACAGAGTTAAGAAGTCTGTCTAGTTTAGAGGTCCTCTCCCCTAACAAGTGACTTTTGATTAACAGGTTCTGGAGCAAAAGCACAAACTCAAAGACAGCCAAGCCAAAGGCCTAAGGCCCCTACTCACTGGGCTGTAGCACTGGCCACCCCTGCCTAGCTATCGACAGCTTGTGCCCTGCCTGGCTCATATCCCCGCCTTACCTCCACTGTTGTCTCATCACAGTGCTGTCCTAAATCTGGGGAGCTGAGAGGAGAGGCATGCTCCTTCCCCACCCAATGCAGGTTACACGGGGCCAGAGCTGGTGAGGGTTAAGTGTTAGCCAAACTTCTCAGACTTCTGTCAACAGTGAGTCCTGCCCATAGGTTTGCCCACTGCATCCACACACAAATCAGACAGGTCAGGAGGGCCACTGCAGTCTCAGGTCTCAGGAAGTACAAGGCCTGCCCCAGAGCCTGAGGTTGTATACATCACCTCTGTTCCCCATGTGGAGCTGTTATGCCATCTGCCATCCAACGTGGGACAACTGGCCTGTACAGTTCTCTTTCAGGTTTATCATCTCCTACTTATCTTGTCTGGCAAATTAGAAGCCTCTCCCATGGCTTGAGGACAGAGCCACCTGAGTGGCCATAGGCTCCAACCCACCCCAGAGGGCTGTCATTCATATATATATGAATGACACACACACACACTATCCTAGTTTCTTCCCATCTCTAGTCATTTCTACATCTGACTAGACACCAGAGTGAGGGCCATGACCGTCTGGGCTCAAAATCAGGCTCCACTACTTACTTCTGTCTGATCCTGACCAAGTAACTTCAACTCTAGGCTCTGGGAGCTTCCTTTGGAAGTACATGTGAATATGTGCCTAGTACCCCGAATAGGAAATGGCTGTGGCAATGACTATTCCATCAAACTAGTAGATGCAAGATGGGAACCTCTAGAATTGCTAGGCTTAGAGGTTGGATCCTGCAGGACCACCAGGGTGCACCTACCTGCCTTAGCTTGCAGCAGGTGGAGGGCAGGTCCAGTGGGGGCATTGCTCTGCCAGCATGAAACACACTGGGCACAGGCACTGGCTGTGGACCTCTCTAGGAGCCCTACAGGATCCGTCTTCTCTCAACTACCGACTTGAAAGTCTAGCACTGAGCTCACAGAAAGCTTCTGAAGATGGAGTGATGAGACAAAAAAGTACAGGGGCCACACCATGACACTGGTGTGGTGAGCAGAGGGTGTGTACCTCCCTCAGTGTGTGTGGGCTCTCCTCACTGTTTCACCCAAGCGCCTGGAAACCATCCCTTGAATTCACCATCCTGAGCCACAGTGTTGCTGAGGACCAGGCCACAGAGAACGTGGCAGAGCCCACTCAGGCTCAGAGAACCACTTGGCCACGTTTCTCGTCATGTGTGGATGGCATCAGTGCCTACATGTGGAATACATGTCACTCCTCTCTCCATCATGCTTAATTATACAGCTTTCCAACATTTGATTAACAAGGCTTCCATAAGGCGGCAAGATGTCAGCAGTTTTTTAAAGGGGCAGCCAACAGACAAAGATGAAGAGATTTTAAAACAGACAAAGCACAGAGGCTCATGGCATATCTGGTTTTGGGACACGCCCACAGACCTGGCTGTGTTCAAGCTCAGAGAGCTCTTACTAATAATCTAGCCAGGAAGGTTTACTGAGGCCGGTTTCAAATTTGGAATCCCCCTGTCTTAGCCTCCTGAGCTGCTGGGATTATAGGCGTGCACCACTGTGCACTGCTACATCACATTAAAACATGTTTTGATCAATACAGAACTTAGCCAGCAGCTGAGACAGCACCATCCAGGAAGGCCAGTCCAAGAGGCCCAGCTTTTCACCACGCTATCACTGACCTCCTGCTTTTCTCTTCCTTGATAAATCACCTGTAAAATGGGGGAACCTTGCTGAGCAAATGCAACATCTCAACAAGAAGCAGACAGTAGACAGCTGGTAGGAGGCCTGCTTGGGCACACTACACACTCCAGCACTGCTGTGAAGCTGTTTGCTTACCTGAGGATGCAAACGCCAATAACCACAACCAGACACCCTATCTTCGCTTCCAGAAAAGAAAAACCAAGGAGTGCCTTGCAAAGAACCAGCATCTCTGAGCCCTACCATGTCAGATGCACAGTCACTCGGGGAGTAAGCATGGGGTCCCAGACCTACTCTCCTGTCACAATGTGTTCTTGACTTCTGTCAAAATTTGTAAAAATGCCACAAGTACAAAGGCCTGCAGGCTGCTCCCAAGGAGACGACTGGCATAAGGCACTCCCAGAACCTCCTGCCATGGCTGCCCTCAGACAGGCACAAAGTGAGGCAATGAACCAAGGTCAAGCCAGGGAGGACATCAACCAGGACATGTTGCCCAGTTCTTCAGGGCATAATGCTAACAGGGGCTAAGAAATCCCCAATAAGAAAGAACAAAGAAAAGAGGAATGACATAGCAACAGCCACCACCACCAGGAAGGATGACTCCAGAAGTGCAGGGCAACTCTGAGCCCCGTGCTTACAAAAATTCCACATTAAGATGTGAAACTACTGGTTCCCCTCTGCTGGGGGACTAGAGAACATACACAAACAAAGTAAGCAAGAGGCCCAGTGCGTTGCTCCAGCCTGAGGCCTGAGACTGTGAGCCTGGAAAGCAATGTTGCTATGTGCCAAGGACACATACTACAGGAACATTTGCCAGGGGCCTGGATGCACCTGGCCATCAGCATAGTGCTATTTCCCAAGCACATCTCACTGGCATTCATGCCACGTGGAAATGCAGGACAGAAAGGGCCCTCACCCCAAATCAAGTGTTCCCACCATGGGGAAAGCCCCACTGGGTTGCAGGATGCTTCTTGCTCGCTGCATAAATGCCCACTGCCTGTGCAAAGATGGCGTGCTGCCTTGCTTCCCTCACTTCCATAATTAAGGTCAAAAGCTACTCAGGAATGTCCCAATGCTGTGCTGGATGGAAAGTACTCCACCTACTCCCCATCAGGGGCCTGGGCCATTTCAATCAAAGACTATCTTAGGCTGTAAAATAACTGCCAAACAACCATACCAATGGCTACCACTCACAATGACTTTTCTGGGTGTGATTCAAGATTTCTTATTCTGTGCAAATTGAAAAATGAAAGCTCTTTGCTGCTCACCGGAAAGTGCTAATTTGAAATATGAGTTCATCTAAACAGCTTTACCATTTTTCATTAAGTAAATCTCTTTTAAAAATTTATTAATAAAGAATACATTTTAAATTTTAATATGAACCTTAAGTGCTAAAAATGTCCCTTCCCAATAAAAATACTTGAATAAACAGCCATGGCAAAGAATACTGAAATCCAAAGCTATACTACAGGCAATGAGCACTAGCCCCTGTTCTGCTGCTATGATGGTGCATGACTGACTATAGCCGTCCTAAGGCAGAACTGGATGTGCAGGCAAGAACTGAAACCACTCGCACTGGAGGCTGGGGTGGAAGAGGCAACACTGTTGTCTACCAGCAAGCTCATGACCCTACCTGAATCTGTGCTGCCATGTGAGCCAAACTGGAAGTGAACACAGTGGTGCCAAGCGGCCAGACTCAACAACATCACACACAGCAATGCCACAAGTGCCAGCAGCAACCACTTGGAAAGGTAATAAAAAAGAAGCTGGGGGGCTGGGGATGTGGCTCAAGCGGTAGCGCGCTCGCCTGGCATGCGTGTGGCCCGGGTTCGATCCTCAGCACCACATACAAACAAAGATGTTGTGTCCGCCGAAAACTAAAAAATAAATATTAAAAAATCCTCTCTCTCTTAAAAAATAAATAAATAAATAAAAATTTCAAAATAAAGGTAATTGTTATTTTGTATACAACCAGAGATATGAAAAACTGTGCTCTATATATGTAATATAAATTGTAATGCATTCTGCTAAAAATAAATAAATAAAGGATCTAAAAGAAATAAAAACAAAAAAGAAAGTAGGATCTGCTCTTTCCCTGACAATGCAGGACTTACCCACCACACTCAGCATTCTCAAGCAGACAGGTACAAAGTGATGAGTGTACTTACAGGCGGCTTATCAGCCCCACGGTGCTGGCACAACTGAGACAAGCACGATGCCGGTGCCCCAGACTACCTATGACAAAAACAAGGAAGAAGTAAGTGAACAGGTCCCAACCAGGCATCTGTGAAAGTCTGAGAGTAGAAACCCATTAAGTTTCTGGAAGCCTGGCTTCCGAGCATAGCTAAGTGAAAAGTCTCTCCAGTTAGGAAACAGGGTCTTAGGGCAGCCCTGAGGAGAAAGCCAAGCAGGCCAAGCCCTAGAGAAAGGCCACTGGGTCCCCGGCTTAGGACCTATAGTTCCCGCCTGTTGGGAACTCCTCCCTGCTAGCCTTGGCTGGCTTTGATGGTCAGGGGCCAAGGTGTACATGACCCCCAATGCACAGGCAGCCCTACAGATCAAGCAACAACCCCAGGGTGACAAGGGCTGAAGATTATAGGAAAAACCAACACCAAAAGGAAGCCGTTTCTTGGATAACAGCTGTGATGAGCGAGCATACAGGTCGTTTTTAGGGTTCAGACATGTTCTGATGCTTTCCCTACCTCACTCTAGTTCCCATAAGCATGTCAGAGGTCACTCACAGCACCATGAGGGTGGTGCCATCAAACTGCATGCAGGGGACAAGACAGTTGTGGGTGCAGTAGATCCAGGGGCAACAACCCCAGAAGGGCCAGCTCAGCCTGTGCAGAGGCTAGGCATGCAAGAAGCCAATAGGACTGAAGGGTGGCACTGTGAAATGCCATCTGGCCCAATCCTCCAGGCAGTGGGAGTGGCAGTAAGGACATCCACTTGTCATTTTATGTCATTACCAGGAGGCAAAACTCATGCTTCTATGGGAAGGGTATCTAATACCACCAAATGTCACATTTAGGACCTTAACCAGACTGGGGACAGTCTGGTTAGTAAGTTGGGAGCTGGGGATGTTGTTCAATGGTAGAGTACTTGCCTAGTAAGTTGGAGCTGGGCTCACAAGTGTTTAGTCAGCACAATTCATAATGTAAAAGATATTAGCTACATTCTTACATGCATCAAGCCCTACAAGTTAAATGTAAAAGTACAGGGTCATGAGCACATCTTCACAGCCCCTTCCTCTGTTAAGGTGCTGCACTTCCTCCCTGCCTGGCCACTCCCGTCCCACCAGGATTTGGCTCAGAATTCCCCACCCACCTAGCCCCAAGCCCATAGCCTAGGCAATGCTGTTTAAAGAGTTCCAGTCCCCACTTCCCCTGCCCTACCCAAACCCACTCTGAGGGCTATTCCAACTCTCCACAGAGACCCCTGGGGGAAAGGTCACCCAGGATGCCAGGGCTCAGGAGCCCATGACCCTCAGCAAGGGTGTCCAGGCTGCCTACACTTTTGCCCACTACAAATGTGGGTCCCACAGCCCCCTCAGTTTTGGTAATTTGCACAGAACCCAGCTAAGTGCTTCGGTCACTGTGACAGTGCATCACAAATGAGCGGCTAGAGGAAGAGGCATAGAGGGTCCTAAGCACATCAGGCTCCTTCACAGCCTCATTAAACAGGCACAACTGGACTACACCAATCTCCATATCCTTCCCTTCCCTGGAGATTGAGGCTAAAATTCCAACCCTCCAATCTCAGCCTGGCCAGCCCCACCTGCACTTTATACTTTGATCCAAGAAGGGACTTGTGAATAACAAAGCCACTACAGTCACACCCAGAAAATCCTGTCACTCCAAGAGCTTTAGGAGTTCAGTAACCAAGATCAGGCACAGACACCAAATATACATTTTTACTATACCACACCTTACTTCTCCTGGCCTCCAGAAGAATAAGCTCCCATGACAGGATCCTGACCTCCTCCTCTTCAGAGGTTTCCCAGGGTCTCCTGGGACCTGCACTTTGAAGAGCACCAAGAACTCCTCCTGACCCCTCAGCCTACTCCTCCATGGTCCTCCTGGGTTTAAACAACAGCACTGTGGGGCCTTGAGGCTGGATACTTCTCTCGCACTAATCCTTCAGATGGACTTCAAACACAGCAACTTTCTCCCAAAGAAAGCATGGAAAGGGGAAGGAGAGTACCAGACAAGCTCACCTTGGCCTGGGGATGAAGGTCAATATCAACAGTGATAATGAACAATGATAAATCATCTTGACAGTACAGAGGCTAGATAGGATGTGATGAGAACCACTTCATCTCTGTGCCCTACTCCTTCAAACACATTATCCTCAGTTTAAGTATGGGAAAAACATTTTTAAAAAATTGATGAGAGAAGCATTCTACAATATATCTAACCAGTACTCCTCAAAACTGTCAAGATGGGCTGGGGTTGTGGTTCAGTGGTGGAGCACTTGCCTAGCACATATGAGGCCCTGAGTTCGACCCTCAGCACCACATAAAAATAAAGGTACTGTGTCCATCTACAATTAAAAAAAAAAACAAAACTATCAAGGTCATGGAAAACAAGGGATGCCTAAGAAAGTGTCACAATCTAAAGAGCCCTGACTAAATGAATGTGTCCTGAATGCGTCCAGGAGCAGAGAGAATATCAGGATAAAATATGTACAGAATAAAGAAAAAGTACATTATAGTATGTGCTGAATAAAGCATGGAAAAGAATAAAAATAATCTTAATACAGTATTGGCCTTAGCTCATTAGTTGTGACAGTGAACCACACTAACCAGGGATCTTAATAATGGCCTGTACTACTTCCAGGGGAATGTCACTTCAGGGCATTCAGGAACAGGCTTCCCACAGCCCAGCCCTGAGTCCCATTGGCTCTGAATTCCCTTGTTGGTTCTGCAGCGAACCATCTGCCTGCAGTGCAGTGTACAATACTAAAGAACATGTTCTTAATAAATAAAGAAAAATAACTAAATATTTATTCCAAAACAAAAACATTCTGTTCTGGAATAAAAGCACAACAAAACGAAAAAGAAAAAAAAAAAAAAAAAGAAAGAAATCATCTAATTTTTAAGCCATAAACATGCTATAGAAATGCGAAGAGGCAGAAGTACTTCATCAGCATCCTGAACACATCAACAGGTACAGACAACTCTGACAGCAGAGGCGGCGGGAACTGGGCAGCTCCTGCGGTCCTCCCCACCCGCTCTCGTTGCTAAAAATGACAAGAACCGTGCCTGTCCTGGTGCACTTGTAATCCATAAAGCGTCCAGAACTGCATTTTCCCGGGTGTCTCACCCTCACTGGGTGACTTTTACCTTTATGGCAACCTTACAAACAGGACACAAACGCGGAAGGCCGCTGAAGAGCGGGAGCACGGGCCGCTGCCCGCAGCCAGCCCGCGCCCCACCCGGGCAATGGCGGGCGGGCGGGTGGTGCCCGGGCCTGCGGGCTGCGGGCTGCTGACTCCGCGACCAGAGCGTGGCCACAGGGCACGCCGGTCCTCGAGAGTGGACGCCGCGCTTCCCCGCGGAGGGGGCACGGACACTTTTCCACGCCCCCTCGGGGACAGTGACCTGGAGCGACCCGGGCGACTAAGGTCAGAACGCCGCCGGGCGCCCCGCGGGCCGCACGCGGCGGGGAGGCGCCCGCGCGGCCAGACCCGCGCACGCGGCACCCGGAGCCAAGCAGAGCCCCCGAGATCCCGCGCCTCGGCCCGGCCCGGGTACTTACCCCGCGGGGCTGCGGCGCGGGGCGGCGGGAGGCGAGCTGGGCCCCGGCCGCGACAGCTTCTCAGCAAGATGGACGCCATGTGCCGGCCGAGACGGCCTCCTGCGGCAGCCACTTCCTCCTCCTCGGCGGCCGCGGCTCCTCACCGTCCCGGCAGCGCCTGGGCCCGGCCCGCACGGACAGCCGACGGGGGCAGTTGGCAACTATCAGCGGGCTATCAACTCAAGGACCTAGCACCGGCAGCCGCCATGTCCCGGCACAGACGTCGGGCGGGCGGGGCGGGGCGGGGCGACGGGCCGCCGCTCCCATAGGCCCCGCGGACGCCGGACGCCGGACGCCGGCCAGGTGAGAGGCGGCCCTGAGCCGCTGACTACCGGCCCCGGCGTGCACCGCGGCGGCCCGCCCATTCCACCTTCGGACTGCAGATCCCGGCAAGCACCGCGCGCCGCGGGCACAGGGCATTCTGGTTCTCGTGGTCCCGCGGGACTCCTCGGCGAGCAGTCTGCGCACGCGCAGTGGCTCTTTTGCGGCGGCATCCGCCAGCAAGCCGGTATTTTAGCTGCCAGCCAGCTCGTCGCTGTACGTCGCGTACGGCTTTTGGGACGCTGGGGAAGCGCTCGCTAGCGCCGTGAGCCCTCCAGGGGCAGGGAGCGGGATTGAGGCCATCCTTTTCTGTGGAGCGCCCAGGCCTCCCTCAGCCGGCTGCCCTCCCCACACCCCGCGCTGCTGGGTACCCGGGGCGCCGCCGAGGAGGACAGCGCGGGCGTCCTCTCCGCGGGAAGCGCACCCAACACAGTCACCCCTGCCCCGCGGGCCAGGGCCTCCGAGGGGTGGCGGCACCGCCAGGTTCCCTACCGGTCACCCCTCCCTGTCTGCAAGGGAAAAGCCAAGCGCCTGGCTAGGCCTTCCAGTATCCCACCCAGAGCAGCTCGGGGCCCCCACGCCCGGTACCAGCACCGCTGACTGCTCCAGCGCGCGCGGGCTGGCAAAAGCTTCCTCCCGCCTAGCCTGCAGCCGGCCTCCAGCTCCAGAAGACAGTGACCTCAGCCCCACCGTCCCCTCCTGTCCTTAAGTTGGGGGTGGATGGAGTGAAGCAGGCTGAGAAAAGGTGGGGACCCGCGGGATGTAGGCCTTGGCCACTTTGGCCCTCCCCAGTAGGCCCCTTCTAACAGGCCTGCACCCCAATCCAGGGACACCAGGCGCTTCCTTGGGATTTCCCTCACTCTGACCACTTCCCCCGGCCTTTGCTCTCAGGCTCCCTGCAGAAGGCCTTACCCACCCTTTCCCTGCCCTCTCCATCTTTTTTTTTTTTTTTTTAAAGAGAGAATTAATATTTATTTTTTAGTTTTCGGGGGACACAGAATCTTTATTTTATTTATTTTTTTTTTGAGAATTTTAATATCTATTTTTTAGATTTCGGCAGACACAACATCTTTTTTTATATGTGGTGCTGAGGATCGAACCCAGGCCGCACGCGCTGGAGCGTGCTACCGCTTGAGCCACATCCCCAGCCCCTTTATTTTATTTTTATGTGGTGCTGAGGATCCAACCCAGCACATGCCAGGTGAGCGCGCTATCGCTTGAGCCACAGCCCAGCCCCCTGCCCTCTCCATCTTGTTCATGTGTATAAATTTAGGGCATGGTCCCTCTCTCTCTGCACTCTGGGTGTACAAGTGAGGAACTCCTGATCCCAGCCAGCTTCCTAGTCTTTGAGATGTTATTTGAAGCTCCCTCCCCTTCACCCACCTCTCCCAGCACAGCTCACTGGGAAAAAGGAGCCACCCTAGTCCTTTTCCCTTTAAGAGATGGCCCTGCGAGGGCCTGGAAGTCCCATCTCCCCAGGGAGGAGATGGTACTATTTATTTCAGGGCACTTTGAGGATGGTCATACTAAGTGTACCCATTTCAGTTTATAAAAATATAAACAGGCTGAGGCTGTGGCTTAGTGACAGGGCACTTGCCTAGAATGTGTGAGGCACTGGATTCAATCCTTAGCACCACATACAAAAGTAAAAAAGTATGCTATCCATCTATAACTACAAGAGAAAAAAATTTAAATATAAAGAAGTTGTTTTTTTTTTTTTTTTTTGGTACAGGTATTGAACCCAGGGGCACTTAACCACTGAGCCACATCCCCAGTCCCTTTTTGTATTTTACTAGGGTCAGGGTCCTGCTGAATTGCTTAGGGCCTTGCTAAGTTACTGAGGCTGGCTTTGAACCTGTGATTCTCCTGCCTCAGCCTGTAAACCCCTAGGATTACAGGCATGTGCCACTGCACCTGGCTGCATTGTACACTCTTAACACTCGTGAAGCCATGAAGGATGACCCTGACATGGTAGTCCAAGCTCAGAACCCTGCCCAGTCATTTGTTTTAGCACCATGGACTTTTTGTGTTTGTGTGTGAGCGCTGAGAATTGAACCCAGGGGTGCTTTACCATTGAGCTACATCCCAAACCTTTTTTTCAGACTGGGTCTCACCAAGTTCCTGAGGGCTTCATTAATTGTTGAGACTGACCTGGAATCTGACGGTTCTCCTGCCTCAGCCTCCAGAGTTGCTGGGATCACAGGCTGAGCACCAGCTCACCTAACTTGATACCAAGGACTCTCCCACACTGTATGTGTCCTCCCAATGTTCCATGACCCTCGCTTAGTGTTTACACTGAGAAATCTGGTGGGATGTCCAGGGTAACACAGGCCCACTTAGGAAGGCATTAGGGAAGGGGCTCGGCATTTGGCTGGGGGATTTAGAATCAGGGTGCCACAGGAAGACAGCAGGGAAGGGCTGGGTGTGCTATCTTCAGGCCACACTTGGCTTCTTTTGTGTTTTGTTTTTGTAATTGTTTTTGGTTTTTGGTGCTGGAGCTCCACATTCCAGGCAAGTACTGTACTCCTGAACCATATCTCCAGTCCCTACACTTGGGTTCAGGGCAGGTAGAATTGGATTTGCCTCTATTGAGTTTGTTTTGTGGTACTAGGAGTGAACCCAGGGGTTCTCTAACACTGACCTATACCCCCAGTCATTTTTATTTTATTGGTATCAGGATTGAACCCAATAGCATTTAACCACTAAGCAACATCCCCAGCCTTTTAAATTTTTTTTCTTTTTTTTTTGGTACCAGGGGTTGAACTCAGGGGCACTCAACCACGGAGCCACATCGCCAGCCTTATTTATTTAATTTTATTTAGAGACAGGGTCTCACTGAGTTGCCTAACGTCTCACCACTGCTGAGGCTGGCTTTGAACTCACTATTCTCCTGTCTCAGCCTCCTGAGCTGCTGGGATTACAAGCATGTACCATCACACCCAGCTCTTTTTAATTTTTATTTTGAGACAGGGTCTCATTAAGTTGCTTAGGGCCTTGTTAAGTTGCAGAGGCTGGATTTGAACTTGTGATTCTCCTGCCACAGCCACTTGAGCCGCTGGAATTACAGTCATGCACCACTCCACTCAGCTTATTTGTTTTGAGCAAGGTCTCTAAATTGCTGAGGGTCTCACTGAGTGGCCCAGGCTGGCCTTGAATGTGGAATCGTCCTGCTTCAGCCTCCTAAATAACTGGGATTACAGGTGTGCACCACCATGCCTGACTCCCTAGTGGGGTTTTCCCAGGAAGTGTGATAAAGGGAGAGAGGATCAGTGGAGTCAAGGGTATATGCAAGAGAGAGGCTGTAAGCCTTGTCTGAGAGACTTAAACTTGGGAAGGGAAGGACAGGAGGGCACAGTGAAAGGTGGCATGATCACTGGCCTGTGGGCTGAAAGGGGATTTGGAGCCAGGTACCAAAGTGAGTGAGCTGAGGAAAGGGATACTTACCACTGAGTGGTGGATGGCTGCAGCTTACTGGTGCAGGCTGCAACTAGAAGCCCCGACCCTCCAGGAGAAGAGCCTAAGGCAGGATGAAGAGCCAGGTTGCCCTTCTCCAGGTACATGCAGTTGAAGGAAGCAGAGAGCTATCTCCAGCCCCTTCTTGTGCCATTGGAATGACCTCCATACAGCGGTGTCTCCAGATTAGGGTGTGCATGGGATGGAGGTCCAGCCTGCTTCCTCTCACAGACACACCTCCTATCCTTCAACTAACACAATCCTGGATTGATGGAAACAGCTCGGCTAAAACACTGTTCTCACCAGCCTCCTTTGAAATTAAATCCAGGACTTGGGATAAAGGTCTTTGAAGGGAGGGTGATCCATTTGATGTCTCTGCTTCTTCCTGCCTATGTACCATTGTGAGAAGAAAGGAGCCTGGACTTTCTGCCTTGGGCTCACTCGTACCTAAGAGTGAAAGCATACTTCAGCCAGTTATCTGGAATGTCTTTGCACATAAAGCTGGACTTATCCCTAACAAATTGAAGGACAGATTCCTAGAATTTGGATCACTGGATCACAGCAAATGTGAATGTCTATTTTGTAAACTTTCAAAGTGTAACACACATGAAATGTCAAAGTCCTAAATAAAGCATTTTCCCATCATATACATACCCAGGCTATCTGTGCTTGATCCAGGTGGAAGGCTGCCACTCTCCAGAAGCCTCAAGTACCCTCTGACCTCACATTCTCTCAAAAGTAAACTCTGACTATTGCTACCAGCAAATATCACTTTTGGCTTTTTAATTTTTTTTCCTTATATAAATGGAATCAGTGTAGAGTTTTTTATTTATTTATTTTTATATTAGTAATGTATGGATCCTATGGGCATTTAGCCAATGAGCCACATCCCCAGCCTATTTCTTATTGTGGCGCAGTGCCGCAGTCTGGCTGGGCACAATCAGGAGCCACTTGTCAAAAGAAACTAACTTTATTTTTAGAACCACACACGCCAAACAAAACAGCCTCTCAGGAAAAACCCTCAGAGCCTCAACTGCCACCACCGGCTTTCCACAAGCCTCTCTCTCCCACACAAGCTTCTCCCCACCTCCCACAATCCTCCTGCTCTTGAGGCCGATTGGCTGGGTCACGTGGGCGGAGCCAAAAAAGTCCCCCAATGAGCAGCTCCGTGGTCTGAAAGGGCAGGGAAACAGTCCAATGAGCATCACTGCAGAGGAGCCAATCAGCTAGATGTTGCTGGGGCCGCTGTGAGCCAATCATCAGCCGGCAGCTGGAAGTTTGCTGGGGCCCCTTCAGCTGTGGCTCTCAACAGGGCAGGGTCTCACTAATTTGCTTAGGACCTTGTTTAGTTGCTAAGCCTGGCTTTGAACACATGATCCTCCTGCTTTAGTCTCTCATGTCACTGGGATTACAGACATGCACCACTGTGCCTGGTGGCTTTTTAAAATTTACTTTTATGTCTCTCAAATTTATTAATTTTGTGAGTAATGGTAGTTTGTTATTTTTCATTGCTTTATAGTATCCTATTGAGTGAATTGAATATACCACAATTTGTTTGCTAATACAATGGTTGATCGACTCTTGATTTTTGGTCATAATAAATAAAGTTGATGGTACTTTTTTTTTTTTTTTTTTTTCAGTACTGGGGATTGAACCCAGGGGCACTCTACCACTGAGCTATATCCCAAACTTTTTAAAATTTTACTTTGAGACAGGGTCTTGCTAAGTCGTTGGCCCAAAGCCTGCAACCATCCTGCCTCAGCCTCCTGGATTGCTAGAATTACAGGTGTGCATCACCACCCAACTAGTTGACATTAATATTCTTGTACTGAGTTTCTGCTGAGTATGCATGGCTTCTATGGCAATAGGATTGCTGGGCAGAGGGCATGCTTAAGTTTTTATTATTTTTTTAATTTATTTTTTTAGGGCTGGAGATGTGGCTCAAGTGGTAGTGTGCTTACCTGGCATGCATGAGGCACTGGGTTCGATTCTCAGCACCACATAAAATAAAAATAAAAGATATTGTGTCCACCTAAAACTAAAAAATAAAATATTGAAAAATTATTTTTTAGAAGTAGTTGGACACAATACCTTAATCTTGTTTATTTATTTTATGTGGTGCTGAAGATGGAACCCAGGGCTTCGCACGTTCTGAACGAGTGCTCTACCACTGAGCCACAACCCCAGCCCCTTCAGTTTTACTTTTGACAGATGGTTTTCCACAGGGGCTGCTCAGTTCCCTGACACAGGCAGAGCAAGAGTGATGCAGTCATTCCACATTCCCACCCACAACTGGTTCTGAGATGATTGTGGTTCAAATCATTCTGGAGGATAGTGACATATTGTGGTTTCATTTTGTATTTCTTTAATGACTAAAGTGTTTTTCTTTTGTTTCTGTTTTTAGCCATATTAAGGATTGAACCAGGGCCTTACACATGCTGGGTAACTGCTCTACCGTTGAGCTACAAACCCAGAATTTATGAATTTATTCATTCAATTATTAATTTATGGTGTTACTGGGAATTTGAACCCAGGAATGCTCTACCACTGAGTTATACCCCCAACCCTTTGTTATTTTATTTTGAGACAAGGTGTTGTTAGGTTGCCCAGACTGGCCTTGAACTTTGTGATCCTCCTGCCTCAGCCTCCCCATTTGCTGGGATAACAGATAGCTTCTTTCCTTCTCTCTTTTTGGCAGTTCCTATTCACCAACCAACTCATGGTTGGTCCTGATCAGAGACATAGTCAACATTGAGCTAATAAGCTTAAATTTCAAGGTCTGTCCTCTGTGTGGACCTTTATGAAACAGGGCAGTCATGTGGACTATTTACTTTTCTTTCTTGAAATATTCACACATGATTTATTGTTTTTGGACTATTTACTTTTTGATAAAATTTCTAAAAGTAAAGTATTTTAATTGCAATTGGTTAAGACTGCCAATTGTGGAGGGGCTGCCATCTTTCCACTGCCTTCTCTGGTTTAATGGTGAGGAGCCTAGGTGTGATTTGCATTCCAGTAGTTATACATCGTGCTTGAGGTTTGTTGGGGATCCTTAAGCTTTGTAGATTGTAAACATTTTTTTTTAAGAGAGAGAGAGAGAGACACAGAGAGAGAATTTTAACATTTATTTTTTTAGTTTTTGGCCGACACAACATCTTTGTTTGTATATGGTGCTGAGGATCGAACCCGGGCTGCACGCATGCCAGGCGAGCTGCTACCGCTTGAGCCACATCCCCAGCCCTGTAAACATTCTTAAGAATGTTTTTACCAGGGCGGTGGCACATGACTGTAATTCCAGTGGCTTGGGAGGCTGAGGCAGGAGAATCACGAGTTCAAAGCCAGCCTCAGCAACTCAGTAAGACCCTATCTCCAAATAAAATACAAAAAAGGGGCTGGGGATGTGGCTCAGTGGTTAAGTGCCTCTGGGTTCAATCCCAAGTAATAAATAAGTAAATAAAAAGTTTTTGACAATTTTGGAAAAATTTTGGCCAAATTAAGTTTAAAAAATATTTTATTGAGCTGGGGTTGTAGCTCAGCCGTAGAGTGCTTGCCCCCTATGTGGGAGACCTTGGATTCGATCCTCAGCACCACATAAAAAAAGTGAATGAATAAAATAAAGGTATTGTGTCAAACTACAATAAAAATATATTTTATTAAAAATATTTTTAACTTAATTTGTAACCTTTTCTCTTTCTGTGGCTCCAATGCACATATGCTCAAGTCCTTGAAAAGGTTTGTTTTCTTCAACATTTTGCTCTCTGTTCTTCAAACTGGATACTTACTACTGATCTGTCTTTAGGGTCACTGACTTTTCTGTCATTTTCCATTCTCTGTCAAGACCATGAGTGATTTTGTCTTTTTAGTTATATGTTTTTTTCATTTCTAGAATTTTCATTTCGTTCCATTTTTCTGTTTAGATTCTTTTTTCTTCTTTTTTAGACAATGTTTTCCTTCGATTGTTGAATGTTTTAAAATAGCAGCTTTAAAGTCTGTATCTGTCAAATCTAACAAGTAGGCTCAGAACTGGATTCTATTATTTGCTTTTTTCTGATTATGGTCCCATTTTCTCTGTCCTTTGCGTGCCACCTAGTGGTGGTGGTGGTGATGGTTGGTTAGACAGATTCTGGTTAAGTTGCCCAGGCTGGCTAGAACTTGTAATCCCCCTGCCTCAGCATCCCAAATTGCTGGGTTTACAAGCATGTGCCATCATGCCTGGCTGCCTAGTGACCTTTTTTTCCTTAAATATTATTTTTTAGATGTACACAATATTTTGTGAATGGACAGAATATCTTTATTTTTATTTACTTATTTTTATTTATTTTTTTCTGGTGCTGAGGATGGAACCCAGGGCCTCATGCATGCAAGGCAAGTGCTCTACTACTGAGCCACAACCTCAGCACTGCCTAGTGACTTTTTATTGTGTATTGATTGTTGTGGAGGTAATGGTATGGAGGCTTTAGATTCTGTTTTCTTCCTCTGAAGAGAGCTAATTTTCCCCTTAGCAGCCAGTTCAGTGACTGCAGTGGGTCACCTTGAACTGGGACTGGCTGGTTTTATGCTCTTCATAGCTGCAGAAAGTCCAAGATATTTTCCAAGCTCTTTCTTAACTTTGGGAGTCAACTTCAGATGTCTCCTCTGTGGATCTTGTCAGGACTTGACTTCAGGCTTTGTTCAGGTGTGTGGTCACCATCATGTGGATGGTGGGCCAGGATTCTTGTCTCTAGGTGTTAGTGCCCACACTGAGAAGTGCTGCTGTATGTAACCAATAGGATTTGTGGAAATGACAATGGGGTTTCCGAGGCTAGACCACTAAGACCTTGCAGCTTCTGTCTCCTTCGCTTTTGGATTACTACCCTGAAGGAAGCTAAGTAGCTCGGCATGAGGATACTCAAACACCTGTGGAGAGACCCACGTGGGGAGGAACCCAAGCTCTTGCCAACAGCAGCACCACCAAGGAAGCTGTCCTGCAGCCTGTAGCCGAGCCTTCCTTCAGAAGACTGCAGCTGTGGACAATGTTTTGTCAGTGACTTCCTAGGACACCTTGAGCCAGAACTATCTGGCTCAGCCACTCCCAAATTCAAAGAAACTGTATGAGATCATCAATGTTTATACAGTGTTGAAACATTAACTTTTGAGGTAATCTGATATATACCAGTGGGTAACTACAACAGGATTTGTCTAGAGAAGGTTTTACTCTCGGATGCTGTCCTAGTTCCCAGGAAATAGGTTCTGCTGTCCTAGCTGCATGCCAGGGACATGATGTTTGAAAGAAGATGCTCCACCCTAGCCAGGCCAGAGCTGTCAGGGCAGTTCTCTTTGTTAAGTCCAGGTGTTCTCCCACTGAGCATGAGTCACCCATTCCTTAGCCAAGGGCCATGGGACAGCCCAGGCTCCCCTTCATACTGTCCCTCTGCTCCATGCCCTCTCCACCAATCTGGCTGCCTTTCTGCCCTCAGTTCAATAGGAGCACTCTATCCTGGCTGGACTTGGTCCCCTGTCCTCAGCTCATTGGAAGCACCCAACCCTAGCTGGACTTGGTCTCCTGTGCTACTGCCCAGAAATACAGAGCTGGGGAGGCCAAAGCTTACCTCATGAATTCCCCTGCTTTAGGCAGGGCAGCCTTGCACTTGCCACCTGAGAAGAGGCACCTCATCCTTTTTGTCTACCTTGTGTTACTTGGTGACAGTAAAAAATAATCTAAAAGACCCACTTGGCTGGAAGTGGGTGTCCTAGGTGGATGCCCTCAGGCTGGCAGCTCTTGCTGTTCCCAGCTCAGGCTGCAAAAGCCGGCCACCAGTTCAGTAAAGAGTGGCCCAAAGCGCTCCACAAATATTTCACTGCAGGCACAACGCTTAGGGAGAACTTTATTTTTTTCTTTCTGCTGCTCTGGATGTGAATATCCTGTCATTTTCATAATTAAAAAAAGAAATGTTACTTTAGACCAAAGCCCGAGCCAGTGTCCCAGCAGAGCGCTCGAGGTGGGCGGGTGGGGCCTCCAGATCCCGGCCATTGCCCTGTGTGTGGGTCGTGGCTCTTGGCGCTGCTTCCTTCCTTCCGAGGGACCTGGAGCTGCAAAATCAAACAGCCGGTGGGCCCTGGGACCGCAGAACAGGACCCCGGCGAGGCGGGCCAGCACCAGCAGCACAGATAGACTCGCGGACCGCGCCCAGCCCTGCCTAACCGCGAAGCCGGAGGGACCCGGCTGCCCCGCGGGGCCCAGAACCATGGGCGTGGCTACGGCGCGGGCGGGGCCGAGCGGGAGACGAACTCCCAGGGGCGGGGCGGGGCAGGCGGCGGGCGCCTTTGCTCGCCCCGCGGGTCCCTAACCCTGCTGGCGTCAGCTGATAGGCGGACGCCCGCGGCGGTGCAGGCCTGCTTGGCTTTACCCGGCCCCAGGCCCGCGGGCCGGCTGGGCTCCTACTGACCACGCCGGCTCCGCGAGCGTTCTGGAAGGACGAGCGCACGCTGCCGTGTGCGGCCTGCCCTCCAGTGGGGACAAGTGGCGGGCGAAAGCCCGCGCCCTTGGGGAACCGCTCCTACCGGACAACAGGTTTCCTCCCACCAATCCGGGAAGCCCGACGCTGCGCTGTTACTGGCAGCGTTTTACAACCAACCAACCAAGGAGCTGAACGGTGTCTTCCTCCAAAAAGATATGTTCAGGTCCTAACAGTGGTACCTGTGAATCTGACCTTATTTGGAAATAGGGTCTTACCAGATGTCATGGAGTTGAGATGTGGTCATTAGAGTGGGCTCTATGCCAGTGGGACAGCAGTCCTCCTAAGAAGAAAAAACAGAAACCGGCAATGTGGGGGTGGTGGTGGAGGGGATGAGGGATAATGACACAAGCCAAGGAAAAAGGAAAGCAGGCGACCGCCAGAACCCGGGAAGAGGCAAGGATCCTCTGCCAGAGCCTCGACAACACCTTGATTTGGGGCATTTAGCCTAGAACTCTCAAAGAGTAACTTTATTTGGTGGCCCTGAGACACCAGTACCAGGGGGAACCACCTCTGGAAGCCTGGGAAGGCGTCAGGAAGGATCTGGAGAAAGTAACATCTCAGATAACATCTACCACAGGGAGGAGAGAGAAACTCAGCTTGGTCCAAGGGAAAACACCCTGTGGAGAGTTGGCTTCCCAAATCTGGGATTCTGCTAGCTTGGGCAGCTTCTTCAAGTAGAAGTCTTGGGGGGAGGTTGTCGTGGCACGCGCCTGTAATCCCAGCAGCTCAGGAGGCTGAGGCAGGAGGATCCCAAGTTCAAAGCCAGTCTCAGCAAAAAGCAAGGTGCTAAGCAACTTAGTGAGACCCTGTGCCTAAATAAAAAATACAAGATAGGGTTGGGGATGTGGCTCAGGGGTTGAGTGCCCCTGAGTTCAATCTCCAGTACCAAATAAATAAATAGAAGCAGCCCTGGGGCCTGGGGTTATGGCTCAGTGGTAGAGTGCTTGCCTAGCATGTGTGAGGTACTGGGTTTGATTCTCAGTACTGCATATAAATGAAAAATAAATAAAGGCCCATTAACAATATATATATATATATATATATATATAATATATATATATATATATATATATATATATATATATTAAGCAGCAGCTTTGTAGGAGAGATGGGTGCAGCCCCACCCTAGTACTAAACCTTGGTGACAGGTACCTCAGGTCTCTCAGCTGGGACTTGGGTGGGGTGGAGAGAGGACTTCTCAGCCAATTTCAGTCTCAAGTTTCCTCTCTTCTGCCCAGTGGGATCCCTGGCCCAGGAGGGCCTTGCAGAGCTACTCACTGGCTGCTGCAGCTGCCGCACCTGAGGGTGGTTCCAGGAGACCCAGTGGTCTCAGCCCTGGGGAGAGGCATGCTTACAACCTGCAGAATGGAGTGGTCAGGGTTGGGAAGGGGCTGGTAAGAAGGTGGGGCTGGGAGGCCCCTCCAGCCCTTTCTCCTGCAGCTTTCCTGGGTTCTGGGCTTCCCCTCCCCTCTTTGGAGGCAGGGCCACCTGGGGCACTGGAGGAGGGGCAGCCTGAGCTGCTGGTTTCCACTTGGAAGCCCTCTTTATTTGGCCTGGGATGGAGAAAGGCTGGGGTCAGAGTGCATATATCCCCATGGAAACAGCAATGAGCCTGGCCCCTGGGGGACCCCAGCCCTGGAGGATGGAGAGGCCAAGTGGGGGCTCAGGGACTCTTTTAGTTAAGGGGCCTGAGCCTTGCCTTTGGCAGCAGCTCTCACAGGGAGGTGCAGAGAGATGCTAGCCATGAGACTTTGAGGAGCCTGGAGGTCGAGGTGGCTTTCAGTCTGGGCCACATGGAGCAGTAGGAAAGCAGACTGTCCCTCCTGGATTATAGGCACTGGGTAGAAGGGTGCTGAGAGCAGGCAGCTGGAGTTCAGTCTTCAAAGAATAGTCTTGAAGAGACCAAAACTGGGGTCAGCCCAGCTGCTGCTGTCCCTGAGTGCCTTGCCCCACGCAGGGCCTGCCCAGGACTTTAGCTTCTCATTAAGAGCCCTGGCAGGGGCTGGGGATGTGGCTCAAGTGGCAAGTGGTAGCGCGCTCGCCTGGCATGCGTGCGGCCCGGGTTCGATCCTCAGCACCACATACAAAGATGTTGTGTCTGCCAAAAACTAAAAAATAAATATTAAAAAATTCAAAAAAAAAAAAAAAAAAAAAAAAGAGCCCTGGCAGCCTGCCTGGGCCTTGCCCTCCAAGAACAGTTTTCCAGTCAGCCTGCAGGGTTCCCCAGTCCTGGTGCCCAGCCTGCTGCCTACACTCTCAGAACTTCCAGCCTACATGAGTGCCCAAATAGGTGACCTGTGGGACAGAATGATTGTCCCAAAATGGAGGGATCCACCTAGGAGTCTATAGTGTGGGCTCTGCAAGCCCTGAAGATGAGGGCCTCCTTTTCCTAGGACCTCACCCTGGAGTCCTGTGTAGGCCTTTTTCTTCCTGCCCTCCAGTGCTACAATACCCAGACCAGAGGTGGGTGGATTCGGCCTGTCAGATTCACTGAAGGGGGCTCAGGGAGGCTAATGTTTGGCGGGAAAAGACCAGTCTACCCCAAATAACTTTCTTTGAGAAAATCAAACATATACTTGCATGTTTTGAATAAATTTGTATATTGATTGCAGTATAATAAATGCAGACTTTTTTTTTTTTTTTTGAAAAGTGGCCCACATTCCAAATCTGTGGAATCCAAAGAGCTCTGGTGGCATGTGCTATAGGAATGTAAGAGATGCTGGAGAGGTAGGCAGTTTTGGGGCTTGTGTCCCAGTGAGACAGGTGGATCCAGGGCTAGAGAAGTCACCATTCTCCTCCCCACAGCCAGAGGGGTTTGGCCACTGCCCAATTGGGTGCTTCCCAAGGGTTCCTGGTGGTCTGGCAGTGAACATCATGGAGCAGGGCATCTCTTCTGGGCCCTGCGGGATTCTACACCTTCCTTGCACAGGACCCAGTAGGCCTCACATGTGGTGTTTGGATGAAAGGTAATCTATTTGGAAGCCCTGGATCAGTCACTGCTGCTGTGGGAAGCATGATGCTTGTGGCTGATCACAGTGGGGAGTCTGTACCTGCAGACCTTGCTGTCTTGCCTTAGAGGTCCTTCCTGGACCTAGGGCTTTATCCCCTTGCCCATCCTTCATGCTTTTTATTGAGGATGCCTGAACTTGGTAGCCTTTTTCTCACCGGATTCAGACCAGGTGCAATTGACTATGAGTATCCCTGATGTTCTGTGGAGACCTGGAGGCTGTGGAAACAGGACCAGAGCTGGAGCAAGGGGGTCAGCCTGCAGGTGAGTCCTGTGCCACAACACCTTATCTCAACACCAGGGCATGGCTGAGTGCCCGTTTGTATCTGTGTGATGCAGTGGCTCATGTCTAAGGCTTCATGGGAGTTGAGTACTGCAGCCTGCACTTTGGACGTGTGTGTATGGGTTGGGGCTGCACAACCTTGTCCATAGGCCCTGCAAATGGCAGACCAAAGAGCCCACGTCTGTTCTCAGACCCTACAGCTACCCACAGCGGCACCAGGAGTCAGGGCCTGGGCACTAGTGGGCCTGCCAGGAAGAGAACTCAGGCTGAACGCTAGCTGCCACAGGCTCCTTCGGACAGTCCAGTCGGCAGGCAGCAGGACCGGGTAAGGGGGACTTTCTCGGTTCCTTTGCTCTTCAGTGCCAGAAGATGCGCCCTTGTTCCTCTGGAGGGGAGGGTGACCCTCTGGAGCCTTGCAAGAGCGCAGGACTTGCTCCAGCAGCTCCTGGAGATAGGGCCCCATCTTTTTGCAGGAGTGTAGGGACCTAACTTCCAAAGAGCCACGGGTCTCTCTTGGGCCTGCCGCCCTTCCAGTGTCTGTAACTTTTTTCACTTCGACCCCGAAAGCACGCGAGTCGCTCCACACCGCTGGGGTTGCATCCAATGCCCACTGGACGCTCCTGTCGCTGCCCGAGCGTCTGGCTTCGTGGTCTCTCCACTCTCCTTGCTCGCCACACCCCGAAGCGCGGGAGCCCTCGCCAGCACCCTTCCTCGGCTCCTGGCCTGAAACCGGCCCGCACCCCGCGGACGCTCAGGGTCGCCCCGTGACCCGCTCCATGTTGTCGCTCCAAGGGGCCCCCGCGCAGGACCGGCTAGCAGGACTCTGCCCAGGTCCATGACTCGCTCGGAGACCGCTGGGCCAAGTCCCCCCACGCCCGGACGTCCCCCCACGCCCGCGGGCTAGCGCCGCGCGCCCGCCGTCCGCGCCCACGCAGGGCGCCGTGGCCGCGCGCGCGAGGGGCGGCGTGACGTCAGCGCGCCGGACTCGCCGTGGCCGCGGAACAGGCGCCGCCCGCGCGCCGGAGGAGCAGGAGCGGCAGCGGGAGCGGGGCGGGGGCGGGCGCGCGCCCGGCGCCCCACCCGCTCGCGGCCCGTCGTCGGCCCCACCGCGCGCCCCGCCCGCCGCCGCCCGCCGCGCGCGGCCCCGGCGCGGATTTGAAAAGCCCGGTCCGCGGGCGCCGCGAAGCGGCAGCCAATCAGCGGCGCGCACTTTTCCCGCGGCTTCTGGGGGCGGCGGCGGCCCGGCGGCGGCGGCGGCGGGCGGGAGGCGCGGGGGCGGGGTCGGCGCCGCGCGCGAGAGCCTCGGCCTGGCCGCGCTGCGCCCGCCGCCGCCCCCTCGGCCGCCGCTGCCCTCAGCGGCCTTGCCCGCCGGACCGCGCCGCCGGACGCCGCCGAGGATGCGACGCAGCCAGGTCACTGGGCGGCCGCCAACCGCCAGGCGGGCCGGGCGGCGGGTGGGGAGCGAGGCTGGAGGCCTGGGCGGCGGGCGGGCGGGCGGGCGGCCGGGGCCGGCCCGGGCATAGGCCGAGGCCCGGGCGGGCGCAGGCCGCGGGCGCGGCGGCTAACGGGGCGGCGGGCGCGCGGCCATGTTGGGCCCGGCGGCCGTGCACCTGTGCCGGCCGGCGGCCGCCTTTGTTCCGCGGCGCTGCGGGCCCGCCGGCCTTTGTGCGGCGCGGGGCGCCGGCCCGGCGACCGCGGTGGGAGGGGCGCGGCGGCGGGGTCGCGCCGGGCGCTTTGTGCGCGGGAGGTCCGGCGGCGGCCGTTGGTCAGCGCGGCGCGCCCGGGCCGCGGCCGCCGGCCCGGCAGGTGGAGGCGCGGTGCCCGGACCCGCCCGTTCGGCCGGCGACCGCGCCCCGGCCCCGGAGAGCGGCAGCCCCGCGGGCGCAGGCGGCGCGCCGGGCCTCGCGCGGCCGGCGGTTCAGAATCCGGTTCGTGGCGAACGCCACTCAGATTGGGCTGCTGGGGACTGGGCGAGGCGCTGCGCGGACCGGCCACGGCGTCCAGCCTTCTGACATCCCGCCAGAAACAGCCCCGAAAGTGCGTCTGCCGCGACGCCCTGGCCGCTCCGAACGTGCGTCGCCGCGGCCAGCCGGGGCGGTCAGCCGGGGCGCAGCGCGGCCCGAGTGCCGCAGTCGGCCAGCCGCTCCGAGGCCTTGGCTTTTAAAGGAGTTAAATCCCGGGATCGCGCTGCATCGCGTTAGCAGCTCTAAGCTTCTCCGAAGGTTGTCAGCGCTGAGAGCGAGGAGCCATCCCGGTGTGGCGCTGGGACTGGAGCCTCCTGCTTTCCCCCCGGGGCTTCAAGTGTTCTGGTTCCATAGGTAACGCGAGGAGGGCACCGGTACTCAAAACGCAGCCTCCAGGCGAAAGAAGCCAGTCCTGTGGGCGCAGAAGCCCCCATTCCCCAGGACCTGAGAGTTCAAATCTAAACCGCCGACTGGCGATGCGGAGGACTTATGCCTGATGGTGACTTTGAGTCATTTCCTTTTCTCTCCTTCCATTTTCTCGCTGCCCAACAGCCTTCAGTTTGGTGTGATGGTTGGTGGAGTGAGGACCTAATGCTTGCTTGGGAGTTTCTGTGAAGAGCTCCCATCTGTCTATTCAGTGTGAAAATCCTTCCCTCTTGACTTCCAAATAGGCTGGTCTCTGATTGCAGTGGTAAACGTTCCATTTTAACAGCGCCAGATAAAACTTGGTGAATTTCAAAGGATCATGACAATTCTTGTGTGTGAATATGAATATCTGGTGTGTTCCTATGTAACATGCAAACTAACAGACAGCAAAAAATAAGGTAAATGTGACCACTGGGTTTATTTTTATGCAACCAATATATGTAGAGCTATTAAACCAATGCCGGCTGAAATGTGAGGAACCAGATGAATTTTAAGTCAGAATTGCAGAATGAGTCAGGAATTGGAGACCCTGTGGGTTAGTTAGGAGTGAGCTCAGCCCTCCATCATTTGATGTCCTCTCTTTCTAGCAGTAGTCAGACTTGAAAAGATGTACTTACATGGCAGAATGTGAACTAATTAGTTACTTCCCTTTTTTTTTTTTTTAAAAGCAGTTTTGGCGATTCAGTGTAAAACGTGAAAGTAGGTGGAATTAGACTGACTTAGTAAGAAGTGCTGGTGAGAGGACAGAAAACAGTAATAAATGTGTGCCGTGTGAGCTGTGTGGTTCTTTTTACCAAGTAAGAGCACATATAGACTGATGTGCTGAGATGGGGTTCAAGTTCATAATTCAAGCTTATTTTGCCCTGGCCTTTCCAATCCAGTAAAATAACCTAAGTAGTAAATGCATTAAATACTGAGAATTGAAGATGTGAGTCTTCCCTTCTCCCTTTCTCTGTGGTGCTGGTGAAGGAGACGGGGGCCTGGAGCGTCCCTAGCCCTGGAGATAGATGTGTTCATCTGGTGGTTTTTTTTTTTTTTTTTTTTTGAGAACTGGTCAGTCTATAAAAGGTGTACAACTTTGGATAATCATTTTGGTGTCCTCACCTCACTTTCCTCTTTTGCCCCAGATGTGTGGTGTCCTGACTCTAGGCTTTTGTGTGGGCTCTTGCTGGGCATGGACCACTGCTTATCTTCCTTTCTGAGCACAGTACACAGCCTATTAAGAGCCACATGTGACCCTTCTCCCCTTTTGGATGAGCTTTTGGAGGTAGGACTCTGTCATCATCTTGGGCAGCCTGCCTCTGCTGATACCTTCCCATGGCATGCATTCCATAAAAGCTGAGTATTTAAATGGGCATATGACATAGGGTAAAAAAAAAAAATCAATACCAGCATTGGACCTGTTTCTTGCTGTCTTTTGTAAGTCATGTTGGAGCAGAAAAGGAAGAAGCTGAATGTGGAGAGGACAGGGCCGGGCTAAGGTCACTTTGCTTTAACTGGGGAGCAAGATGCATTTGCCAGGCAGGGTGGCTTCCTTTGCTCTTTGTGGCTTACTCAGATGTAAATGGAAATTAGCTATGAAATGTTGCAAGCAGTACCTGCACCAACTTGGAGCAAGCTTTGCTGCTGAACCTCATGCTGTGTTCTCTGTAGCACTGGACAAGGTAAAAAAGAAAGTATAGAAAGTAAAAAATCAAGAGATGATATGGAAGCCCTGGAGGAGGAGGCTCTGAACTTACAAACTGACTTGTTAGTTTTTCTCTTGGGGAATATTTTTTACATTGAGTATAATTGGGGGAGACTTGTCATTGGCCACCCAGAGACACTCAAGCACTTTATATCTGCTGGTTTCAGTATAGCTTTTGAGGCCAATTTATTTATTTTATTTTGGTACCAAAGATTGAACCCAGGGGCACTCAACCCTTAAGCCATATCCCCAGCCCTTTTTACTTTGAGACAGGGTCTTGCAGATTGCTTAGTGCCTTGCTTTTGCTGAGGCTGGCTTTGAACTCATGATCCTCCTGCCTCAGCCTCCTGAGCCACTGGGATTACATGCAAGGCTCACACTCTACCACTGAGCCACAACCCCAGCCCCCACTGATGAGTTTTCAAAGTATCTTAATTGCTGCAATGGTTTCATCAAAAAACATAAGGATAGGAATTATACTAGTGGATATGTTTTAAAAACAAGTGATTTCCCCCTGCTTTCTGGTGAGAGCTGGAACCTCACTTTTTAAGTTGACTTAAGTTGAAAGAGTTGATACAAATAAAGTCTGTCATGCTGTTAGGAGGTCTGTATACTTCAATAAGGATTTCGTGTTTTACACCAGGAAGCATGGTCCTGACCCCTTTTTACTGTCTCAGTCAGTTCCTGACATCCTTCCTTGTCTTCCTAAGACATAGATGTGGTCCTGTGAGTCCCACTTTTCAAGGATCTCTTTGCTCTTTGAGGTCAAGACCTGTCTCTTGCTGGGCTTTTTGGCTTCTGCTGCATTTATTCCACCTTGGCCTGCCTGACCTTTTGCAATGCTTTTCCCCAGGCCTTGCATGATTAGTTTTAGTGTTTTTATCCTATATGCGTACCCCTCCCCACAGTGTATACATGGGCTGGGCTTGCTTTTCCTATTAATCCCTTCAGCCAGGTTTCAGCTTGGGACCCACACTAGAAGGCTGCCCCTGCTTTCCTGCCTCTTTGGCAGGCCTTTGTATGCTGTAGCATTTGGGGCTGCCCCCATCTTTGCCCAGACCCTATTCTTGTCTGTCCCAGGCAGACGTACTGGCCCCAAGCCCTGTCCTGTTCTGTCTCAGACTACTACAATATGCTGGTCTTTCTGCCTGATGCTCCCCAGATGCTTTTGTGACTTGCTTCTCTTCCTCTTGAGGTCTTTGCCCCAAATCCTCTTCAGGCACCATCCTTGACCAGTAGTGTGAATACTTTGCTGCTGCCTGACACTCTGCTCTGCTGGAGTGTCATCTGCAGAGCACTTCTCTTCTGACATTTCACAAATTTCCTGTCTTTCCTGACTACACGGAGATGTCTGTGAGGGTGGGGATGTTCTCCTTTGGCTTTGGCTGTTTTGTACCCCCAGTGCCTAGACTGGTACCTGAATGACTGGCAAGCATTCAGCAACTCTTTGAATGAAGGATCTCTGTCTTCTGTGTGATACTGGGGATGTGAGATGTCTTAGATGTGATAGGAATGAAGCGGTTGGTGTGAGCATGTTTGTCTTGTAGTAAGACTAGAAATGGGAGGGCCATGTGCTGGTGATAAAGTTCAGTGAGGAGGCCTGTGGACCAGTACTAGAATAGAGGACCGTGATTTACCAAGGTACAGGAGGCAGGAATGGGAAGAGGGAGCTGATGCAGCTTTAATGGGACTGGGTCTTGGCAGTATGGAGGGATGAAGAGGAAGAGAGGTGGTCTAGGAAGTCCAATATTTACAGTTTCAAAATTGGGTAGTGTTGGCCTGATTTTTGCCTCAGAGTAAACCAGTGAAAGGGAAGGTGGCCTTAGTTTCTGATCTACTTCTGTTCTTTCCAAAAGGAGGCTCTGATCTCACCTGTCTGCCTAAGATGCATCCTGGTGCTCCACTGTGCCTAGAAGAGGAAGCCCTGGATCTGGAACATGCTGTGTGGTCTCTGCCTGTCTTTCTGGGGTCTTCTCCGGCCAACCCCTGTGGTTGCCCCAAGATCTCACTGTCAGGCTGCCAGGTGCTCTTGGATGAGCTATGCTCTGTCCTGTGAATCTTTGCAAATGTTGTCACTTCTTCCTGAGTGGTCTTGTTTTGTGCTGTGTGTTTTTCTGATGGCTTATCCCTTGTCTCTGGGAAGCCTTTCCGCTAGCGTTGCAGACCCTGGGCCCTTGGCACTGTATGCATTTGTCTTGTGCCCAATTTGTCATGTCATTTTTTAAAATAAATTTATTTTATTTATATATTTATTTGGTGCTGAGGATCGAACCCAGGGCCTTGCACATGCAAAGTGAGCGCTCTACCGCTGAGCCACAACCCCAGCCCCTTGTCATGCCTTTTTGAATGCCCTCTTATATAGGCAGCATGCTACCTAGGGTCCTACCCTACCTTCTTCTCTAGGTCATGAGTTTTTCAGGGGAGGACTTTCTGAATTACCTTCAGTGCTTGGATGTAGAAGGCACACAGTGGACAAGTGGAGACAGCTTTTGGGCATTATTTGTTTTTCTAAGGATTTTTATTTCATAAGATTAGGAATTCTTGGGGCTGTGGCTGTGGCTGGCTCAGTGGTAGCGTACTTGCCTGGCATATGTGAAGCACTAGGTTCAATTCTCAGCACCACATATAAATATATAAATAAAATAAAGGCCTATCAACAACTAAAAAAATAAAAAAAAAAAGAATGGGAATTCTTACATTTAAAAAAAATCAAGATGTTAGAAATATTGTATTGCTTTTCTGTATTACTTTCCCCCAAAGATTATGATGATGGTGACGATTTGGGGATTGAACCCAGGGGTGCTTTACCACTGAGCTATAGCCCCAGCCTTTTTTATTTTGAGATAGGGTCTCACTAAGTTGCTGAGGCTGGCTTTGAACTTGTGACCCTCCTGTCTCAGCCTGCCCAGTTGCTAGGATTATAGGAGTGCGCCGTGGTGCCTGGCTATCCCCCAAAGATTAGAAGTTGGTGCCATCTGTGTAGAACTTTGCTGTATGCAGCTTTGAGCAGTGAATATTCTTTACTCCCTGTCCCTGGATCCTCACAGCAAGAAACTAAATCTCAGAGGTGTTAAGAAACTGACCCAAAGTCACCAGGCACCATGCGATGGAGAGAGGATTTCTGCAGAGCTGACTGCTGGTTCTGTACTCTGGGACTTATCATTTCAACATTGTTGTCTGTCCACAGGTGGAAGGGTGGGTCATTATAGTTTTGTACTTCTTTTATTTATTTATAATTTGTAGGTGCTTTTTTTCTTCCCACATTTTTTATGGGTTCATTACAGTTGTTCATACTGACAGGATTAGTTGTTACTCATTCACACATGCATACAGTGTAACAATATAATTTAGCCAATAGCACTCCTCAACACTTAAGGTTTTGTACTTCCCTGACATTGTTTTACTCACTGAACAGATGGGTGAACATCAACTGTGCAGTGATATAGGACCTGTGTCCTTGGTCCCCCAGAGTTTAGAGACCTGTGAAGGGGGAAACGGGAGAGAGTGGACAAAAATCTTTTAAAAACCTATAAAATAGCCTTGCCAAAACGAAATAACAAAAACAAATCAAGCCTGCATCTGACCACGCTTCCGCATGTAACTAGTGGGACAAAGGAGCATGCTAACCTACACCACTGGGCTGCCCATCAGCAGAACTGTGACCAGCAACCTGTTCGCTTACACAAGGAGGCCGGGCTTGATGAGGGCACCAGCTGATTCAGCATGTCTGGATTAGGTGCATTAGGCCAGTTAGTTAGAGACATGCTGATGATGCTGAGGGTATGTGGGTTCTACCTATTCTGTTCACCTCCATGTGCATTCAGAATTCCCCTTAATATGTCATGAAAGATCTAGGTGCATGTGGTAGGGAGGTTATGCCTGATGGGGTATCAGGAAAGACTTCCTGTAATATTGGCGCTGGGGCAGAGAGGGGACTTGGGTGTTGGCTCAGTAGAGGTTGGGGTGGGTGTTCAGGTGGAGGGAAGAGCCTGTGCAAAAGCTCTGTGATAGGAGAAGAACCAAGTGGGTGTAGCTGGAGCAGAGGGTGAGGCTGCAGAGGTGCCAGATGTTGTGTGGGGGAGGGTGAGGTAAGTTCTTTTAGACTCTGTTTTTCATTCAAAGAGCAATGTGAGGCCTTTGAAAGGGTGACACAAATCCATGTGCTTAGGAGAGCATATTCCTCGCGTTCTCTAGGTGTAGGATTTAGACAGACAGCAGTGGGTTTTATCAGGTTAGGGTCTTTCCATTGTTCTTGCTTTGGGTATACCTGACAGGGCTGAACAGCCCCTGTCCCTTTGAAATCTGGTGTAGCCATATGGTGTAGTTTTGGTTGGTGGAAAGTGATATCATGTCAGAGGGGAAAGTCCAAGAGATGTGCCTCCCCATTCCCTGTTTTCCTGTTTCTAACTGTGGGAACGTGGTGGGTGCCATGAGTAAGAATCGAGTTCTCGGAGATGAGCCAGGCAGCACATAGTTCTGGGCTTGGTACTGTGTCATAGCCTCGTCCTGGGTTTCTCAAGGTCTGGTCTTCAGACTGGCAGTGTGGATCACCTGGAACTTGTTAGAAATGCAGATTCTCTGGTCCTGCCCTAGACTCACTGAGTCACATGCTCTGGAGTGGGTCCAGCAATCTGGGTTCTAGCAAAAGCCCTTGTGGTTCTGACACCCTCAAGTTGAGAGCACTGGTGGAGGACCTCAGTGGTCAGCTAGCATTGGGACTGTGGTATGGCGAGAAGTGGACACGCTTAGCTGAAGTGGATTCTGCAGTGAAATTAATAGTGTGTTGTTTTGGGGGCCTGAGAGATATAGGGGAAGTTGTCAGTGGTGACTTCTGAGCTTCTGTCTGACAGAACCAGAGAGATGGAGATGTCGTTCCCTGTCCAGATAAAGTATCTTTTTTTTTGTAAACGTTTACATCTATTTCAGTTTCTGAGCTCAGAAACAAGAAAGAGCCATTATGAAATGAAAACAATTTGTTAACTTGATTTACTCAAATATAAGTTTCTCAGTAAAGACCACACTGACCCCTTTAAAATTGTACCCCTCTGATTGCCCAGTCTTCTTTGGCTAATTAGACTTTATTGGTGTGGTGATGACCCCATTTGTTTTCCCCCACCGGCCCTTGAGGGAAACTTGCAGGTGGGGCACTTGTCTCTTCAATTCATGTTTGCATCCCCAGGACTGTGCCCTACCTGCAGTCCCATCCCCCACCCCACCCCAAGATGCGTGTGAGCTCAGGAGTTTTGTGACGGATGGATGGTGGCTGGGAGAACCCTCAGGTTCTGGTCTAGGTATGCCCTGGACGTGGCTGAGTGCTGGCTGGTGCCTGGGTGGCATTCCTTCCCCGCTTAGCCCTTGCTTTGTGTATTCAAGTTTACACACATGGTATCCTGGCATGGAGGATGAGCTGGCCTGGTGGCGTGGGAAAGCCTGTTCAGCTCCAGGCAGCTCAGTCTTCCTCATGTGGGGGAGCGAGGGGCATTTCAGAATGGTAGCAGCACCACCCAAAGTGAACACTCAAAAGATGAGGTTTCTGAGAACGGTACAATTGGGTAAATTTGGTTTGCCTCCCTTTTGTTTTATCTGAAATAAATTGTGAATAATTTGTAGAAGATGAGCTGGGATTCTGTGTCACATTCATAGTTTATTGGGTTCTTTTTGGTTGAGTTCTGAAATCTGAAAAGAAAAATTCTCCAAGATGTAGCTTCTTACAGTTCCTTTGAAACAGGAGTGATTCCTGTTCATTCATTGTTTACCTGGGAAGACAATGAAGCTAAACTTGAATGTATTTCTCAAGATATTAGGATGTTCTTGGTTGTTGTGAGAACCTCAGTTAATTAATGTGGAAGGCCATCCTTGCATGTGATTTGAGTTACCTCCCTGGCTGGGTGAGAGGCGCTTAGACACATCTTTGTGTCCAGAGCTTTCCCCACCCTTCTCAGGTCCGAGGGCTTGTCCATGTGGAGGTGTGTCTGGCCACTACTCTGAAGACCCAATCGTTGCACCTGACCTTGGGACACTGCCCCCCCCCCCCCTTAATCTTCATTGGATGGGATTTTCCCCAGAATTTTTTGTTCCCCAATAAAAGTCCACTCCCTGGCGTGTTCTCTCTCTCTCTCTCTCTCTCTCTCTCTCTCTCGCTAGCCTCTTCAGTAAACCTCGCTACCATTAGTAGGTGGCTGGAGGCTGGAGCTAGGAGAAGCCGTCCTGGAGCTGGTTTAAAGGTAATTAGAGCCTGTCTCTTTAATTCAAACTCCCTGAGGGTTTCTCACGTATCTGAACCTTCATTTATGAAGCCTGTGCTGGCCGCGGGCTAAAAATTAGTGGATTGAATCAGTGAGGGGCCAGGTGTCCAGTGCCCTTCTCTCAGGCCTCTGCTGTGGGTCCGTGGAGGGGGGCTGTCTGCTGGTTCAGAAGACATAGCAACAAACAAATTATGGGTCATTATCTTCTCCACTTCCTTTAGGGGCCTGTTCAGAACTTCTGAGGTAGGGAAATCTGTGTCTTGATGGCCCATTACAAGTGAAAATGTATTTTAACAGGGTTTTGTCCTTGCTCTACATTTTGCTTCAGGAGGAGTCCCAGGTGGCTCTGAAGGCAGAGAAGGATGCTGGAGCGTGGAGGCCTGCCCTGCAGTTCAAGTGAGCTGCTGGCTTCTTGAGGCTGGCCCTGTTCTTGCGATTCCTTCCTTATGGGTTGTCCTTGTCTCGCAGTAGTGGCCATTGATATTTCCTCTGGTATCTTGGGAAAGCAGCCTTGTCTTGTGTGCTTCTCTTCCCTCCTATTGCCCAGAGATCTCGGAGGTGCCTCCTCACCTGTGAGCCCTCAGCATAGGATCTAAATTGTGAGTTCTCACCTGGAGCCCATAGAAGTCTTATTTTTAAGAATGTGCAATTTCCAGACATACCATTATGGCAAAATAGAAAGTATAATTATTATTTTTAATATATATAATCAGAAAATAAGTTTTAGGAAAAATTTTTTTTTATGTAGAAAATTAGAGGGGAACTTGGAACTAACCAACCAAAAATCTTTACTCATGTTTCTAATTTATCTTTTTCTTTCTTTCTTTCTTTTTTTTTTTATACCAGGGATTGAACTTGGGGGCACTTAAGTACTGAGCAACATCCCCAGCCCTATTTTGTATTTTATTTAGAGACAGGGTCTTGCTGAGTTGCTTAGAGGTCTCAGTAAGTTGCTGAGTCTGGCTTTGAACCCACAATCCTCCTGTCTCAGCCTCCTGAGCCGCTGGGTTTACAGATGTGTGCCATTGTGCCTGGCTTCTAATTTATCTTTTTCTTTTTTTTTAATATTTATTTTTTAGTTGTAGTTGGACACAATACATTTATTTTATTTATTTTTATGTGGTGCTGAGGATCAAACCCAGGTCCTTGAACGTGCTAGGTGAGCGCTCTACCGCTGAACCACAATCCCAGCCCCTATCTTTTTCTTTATTAAACCAAGACACATACTGAAGAGAAGCTGCTCTGGGAGGTGTATGGTTGAAGGTATGTTCTCTGCCACCTTGATTCACTGCTCTTTTAACTGCTGCTTCTGGTATTTATTTACCAGAAAACCCAAACACACACACACATGAATTTGCTAATTTTGGAACTTTCAAATTGATATATTAAGTTCTTTCTGTAGAAATGAGGCTTTAGCTTTCTTACTCCCCACCCACTTCATTCCATTATTCCCAATATTATGTTATGAACTTAGTGCTAAAAATACAATGAATTTTTTTTTTTTTTTTTTCAGTTTTGTAGTTTGGACGTGGTTTACCAGGATTAATATGTCCTCTGTTCTGTCTGGGTATCAGCTCGCTTCCTTTGTGTGTCTGGCTTCTTGATGCTGGTGGTTGGTTAGGATTGTCTCTTGGCCCTGACTTTGTGCTCTCCAGTATGGGCCATTCTGTGAACCTGCTTGGGCTTCTCATAGCATGGTTACTGGCTCTAGGTAGGAGGAAGTGAAATTTCAATTTATTTTGTTTTTTGCAGTGCTAAGAATGGAACCCAGGGCCTTAAGCATGTAGATAAGCACTCTTCCAGGGACCTAAATACCAGGCCTGCAGTTCTTTTAAGGCAAGGATGAGAACTGTCATGGCTTTACTCTTGCCATACATATTTTATTGGTGAAGGCAGGGACTCAAGGGGGCCTTGCCATACTCAGGGTTTATGTGTAATTCAGCTTTTATTTTTTTTTGTTATGTCCAAAATACCTGACAAGAACAATGTAGAGGAAGAAAAGTTTATTTTTGCTCACAGTTTTAGAGGTTCAGTCCATGGTCAGTCTACTCCATACCTCTGGGCCCAAGATGAGGCAGAACCTCATGGTGCAAGGGTGTGACAGAGGAAAACAGCTCAGGACATGGCAACTGGGAAGCAGAAAGAGCTCAGTTCACCAAGGACAAACTATAAATCTCAAAGGCATAGCTCTAATGGCTTACTTTCTCCATTCACACCTTTTGCCTATAGCTACCACCCAGTTAGTCCATCAGTGAATTTATCCACAGATTAGTTCACACCTCTCATAATCTAATCATTCTGTTCTGAAAATTCTTGAATTGCCTCATGCATGAGCTTTTGGGGGGATACCTCATATCTAAACCATTACATTTCACCCCTGACCCTTAAAGCTCACCCCCATCTCATACTGTGAAATACATTTAGTCTGTCTCCAGTAATCTTAACAGTTCTGGCATTGCCCCAGATCTTAAGTCCAAAAGCTCATCTGAGACTCAAGGCAAAGTCTTTTAACTGTGAGAGTAAAAATCAAAAGCAAGTTATATATATCCAATATAGAAAGGCACAGAGTAAATATTTCTATCCCAGAGGGGAGAAACGGGGGCATAGAAAGAAGGGATGGGATCAAAGCAAGACTGAAATTCAGATAGGTAAATAAGTCCTGTAGCTCTGTGTTCAGCTTCCAGAGCACATGGCATCTAGCACATGGTGGCCCCGCCCCTGTGGTCTTAGTGGTTGCAGCCCACCTGGCCTCTTGGCTTTTTCTCTGCCTGATTCCTGAAGCTTTCCTCAGCAGATGTCTCACAGTATTGGCTTTTTTTTTTTTGTGGTGCTGGGGATTGAACCCAGAGCCTATTCATGTGGGGCAAGTACTCTATCAACTGAGTTATATCCCATCCCACTGGCATTTCTTAATCTTGGGGTTCTCTGTTGTAGCTTTAGCTCCCTTGTCATATTTTCATGCATCACCCTCTCAGAGCAGCCTGCAGGGACTCTTTGAACCTACTACATTTTGCTTGGCCCCTCAGTCCTTCTTTTGAAATCTTTTTTTTTTTTTTTTAAGAGAGAGAGAGAGAGAGAATTTTTTAATATTTATTTTTCAGTTTTCGACGGACACAACATCTTTGTATGTGGTGCTGAGGATTGAACCCGGGCCACACGCATGCCAGGGCGAGCGCGCCACTGCTTGAGCCACATCCCCAGCCCTTCTTTTGAAATCTTGATGGAAGCCTCCATGATTCCCTAACTCCAGGATCCTACATTCTTGCAGAACCAGCACCTTGTGGTTGATACCAAAATTCTGCCACTATCTTAAGCAGTAGCCAAGCTTCTTGGGACCACAGCTGTATCAGCCTCTGAGTGCTAGGGCAGCTGAGCCTAGCAGGGTAAAACAACTTCCTAGGCCACCCTATGCAAGCAGAGTGCCCCCATGGTCTCTTCTCAAAGGAATTTTTACTTTTATACCTTTGAGCCTTGGATGAGTGAGGTCTTGCCACACCTGAGGTGCCCTCAAGCCGTCTTTCCTATTGTTTCTGGGTAAAGTCTTTGGCATCTCGTTAGTGGCTATAACACTAGTCCTCCCTAACAACCACACATTCCTTAGCTCAGTTTTACTTGCCCTTTTCTGGGCAGATGGTCAAGTTTTTCAACTCTTTCAGCCTTGCTTTCTGCTCCTAGTTATCACAGTAAACTTGGCTAAAAGTTGCCAGCATTGTTCATGCCACCACCTGTATGCTGTGCTGCCTTGAAATTTCCTCTGCTAGATTAATTAGTCCATTGCCTTTAAATTCAGCCTCACAGAAAGTCTCAGGACATGGGAAAAATGTAGATAACTTCTTTGCCAAACATAACATGAGTGACCTCTAGTCAATTTCCAGTACAGTCCTCGTGAACCCAGTCTTCACTGTCCATAGTCCTATTGTCATTCCGGTGTTCTGCACTTCCATCAGAATCACCCATGAAGCTCCACTTAAAACACTCTATAAAGTTTTTCCTTTCAATCAAAGTGTGAAATATGATATATCAAGAACTATGTAATGTTTTGAACAACCAACAATAAAAAATAAAATAAAAAATAAAGTTTTTCCAGTTTGCATCACTAAACGTTTCAGAATTCCTCCCCTAGCAACCAGCTCTAAAGGTTTCTGAACCAAATAGTTTGGTCACTCACAGCATTGACCCCACTCTTGTGTACCAACTTCTATTTTAGTCATCTTTGTGTCACTGTGACCAAATGACCTAACAAGAACAATCGGAGGAGGAAAGATTTATTTGCCTCACAGTTTCAGAGGTTCAGTCCATGGTTGGCCAATTCCATTGCTCTGGGCCAGAGTTGAGGCAGAAAGAGTATCATGGAAGGGCATAGTGAAGGCAGCTCAGAACATGGCAACCAGGAAGCAGAGGGACAAAATAGAAACCCCAAGGGTACACCCTGGTGATCTGCCTCCTCCAGCCAACCCTACGTGCCTGCAGTTACCACCCAGTTAATCCATATCAGTGGGTCAATCTGCCTGTTAGGTCATAACTCTCATGATCTAATCATTTACCTCTGAATGTTCTGCATTTGTCTCACACTTGGGCTTTTGGGGGCACATCATATCCAAACTGAAATGGTAAGAAATGGGTTTCCTCTTGTACTGGGTAGAGTGGCAAAGACTTCCAGCCACCTATAATTCACTGCACTTTATTGTGATTTTTGGTTTAAGTGAATGTTTATAAATTGTTGTACAGCCAAACCATATGTTGTGATGTGTAATATTTAGTTATATGACTTTTTGTTTTCCTGGTGGCAATAATTTTGCTGTTTGCTTAGTTTCCATGCATCTATTACTAATACAGCCCCCAATTTTCAAACTCTAATGGTATGGTCAGCTACACTAGGTCTGTCAGTTCCATCCTTTCTCAGCGACTTTTCTCCAGGCCTGAACTGGCCTGTGCACAGCTGTCTGGGTCACCTTCTAGGGCAGAGCCTCTGTTCTTCTGGTGTCTCGTGCCTGGTGTGGTTCACCTTTACATCTTGGTGACATACTATCTGGTAGTTATCTTCAAGTGTGTAGCAGGTGACATTATTAAGACCACATGTGGGGGCTGGGGATGTGGCTCAAGTGGTAGCACGCTTGCCTGGCATGCGTGTGGCCTGGGTTCGATCCTCAGCACCACATACAAATAAAGATGTTGTGTCCGCCAAAAACTAAAAAATAAATATTAAAAAATTAAAAAAAAAGACCTTATGTGCCCCCAAATTAGCTGTTCTGTGCTTATGCTTGATGGATAGCTTGGCTGGGTATGTGATTCCGGTTGGAAGTAATTTTTTTTCTCAAAAACTTGAAGGCATTTTTTCATCATCTTTTAACTCCCCATGTGCATTTCCTCTTTGAATTGACTGCTCTTCGGGTTTCTGGTTTTGCTTGTAGCCTGTTTGAAGCCCCCTGGAAGGCTTGTGGGCTCTTTTACATCCATCTGTTGCCACTCACTGACTCTTTCTGACCTTTTGATTATAGGACCTTTGAATTTATTGCTCTTTTAAATTTTCTGTCTTTTTTTCCTGGAACTACTATGATGTGGCTGGTCCACTGGGATGATCTTTAACATTCTCTTTTCCTCCTGTCTTTCCTTCCTACCTCTTGCCTTCATTTTTCTCCTGGTTCCTCCCAACACTCATTCCTCCTTTCCTTTCTCCCCTCCCTCCTCTCTCTCCTTCCTTTCCGCTTTCTTTGCCTGCTCCTTTCCTATCTCCCTTCTTCCTGCCTTTCTCCTCCTCTTTGGCCAGGATTATAGGAAGCATATATCTGGCTGCCTTTTGTTCCCTTAGCGTTTATGAATGTTACTATATAGAGAGTGTTGTTATTTTTAATTATTTTGGAAATATGTTTATATTTTCACCGTATTTTTTAAAAAATAGAAATAAAAACTTTAATATGTTCATGTGTTGGTGTAAAGTGTGATGTAAAATTCCCTCTGCTGGGCAGGGTATAGCTCAGTGCTAGAGTGTGGGCTTTGCATGTGCTAGCCCTGGGTTCCCCAGTACTGCAAAACAAAAACACAACTCCCCACTGCACTGTTCCTCAGCACCCATTTCACCTCCTGGGAGGCACTGGGATCCAGAGAAGAACTGAAAGAAAGGTTGTCTTAATGACAATGGGAGTGTACTTGCCAGCTCTCTCCCTTTCCCTGTATTGGGTGTTTTCCTACGATCCTAGTTTGCTTTTGCTTTAAAGCTCTTGTCTCTCGTGGTAAGTTCCCCTTAGATGCCTGGCAGCCCTCTGCTGAGGGCCCTTGTGAAGTGGAGGCTGAGCCAGGTGCAGTCTGCGCACCTGTATTCCCAGCTAAGGCTGTGGCAGTTTGAGGCCAGCCTGGGCAACTTAAACCCTGTGGTGGTAGAGCACTTGCCTAGCACATGTGAGGCACTGGGTTCTATCCTCCACACCACTAAAAATAAATAAAATAAAGGTATTAAAAAAATAAGCAAACAAGGTCTGGGGTTGTAGCTTGGTCGAAGAGTGCCTCTGGGTTCAGTCCCCAGCATTGCAAACAAAATGAGATGGAGGTCAGGAGCTCATGGGGGATCTCTGCTGGGCAGGACTCCTCTGTCAGTACCAAAAGACTTTTTGCCTGGTCCTAACAGTGTGTTTTGGCTGCTGCCTGGAAGGAGCTGAGGCAAGGCTCTGTACTTTCTGGTGTTCTTGCTATTTCCAGGGCCCCTCCCTCATGAGTTGTAGGCTCTTCCCTGTGTCCCCTGTCCCTGTACTGAACTGGTCTTGTCTTGGGACAGGATAGGCTGCCAGGCAGTGAGCAGCAGGGAAGTATGTGGTTGACCAGTTCCTAGAATTCTGTTTGTGCAGCAGGTATCCTGCTGTGTTCAGTATGCATTAGAGAGAAAATACCAGTTTTTACAGAAACACGAGTGATGAGATTTAATGTCTTAATACCATTCTTGTTCAACTGCAGGTTTAACTTTTTTGATTGATATAAAATTCACAAAACATATTCACAAACTATTTTATGGTGTGCAGTTTAATGGTTTTCAGTATATTCAGTGAGCATCTGTTACCACTGCCTAATCTTAAATTTTTTTTTTTTTAATATTTATTTTTTAGTTATCGGCGGATACAACATCTTTGTTTTGTATGTGGTGCTGAGGATCGAACCCGGGCCGCAGGCATGCCAGGCGAGTGCGCTACCACTTGAGCCACATCCCCAGCCCCTCTTAAATGTTTTCATCATCCCAGAAAAAGACTTATGCCTTTGAGCAGCCTCAGCCCCTCCTCCTGGACCCTCAGCTCTTGGCTACCATTCTACTTCTGTGGATTTGCCCCTCTCAGGCATTTTAGATGCATGGAATCCCTTCTTGTGCCTTTTGTGTCTGGCCTTTTTCACTTAGCTGAATGCTTTCAAGTAATTTATTCTCTTTATGCTGAATACTGTCCATTGTATGGATGGGTAGATCCCACTTTATCCATTTATTAGGTGAGAACTTTGGGGTTGTTTTTTGCTGTTAGGAATAATGCTGCTGTGAACCTTCCTGTGCAACTTTGTTTATGAAAGTGTTTTTGGCATCTCAAATAGATACTTAGGAGTAGAATTTCTGGGTCACATGGAAATTCTATTTAACTTTTCAAATTTTAAATCAAAAATAAAATTTTTATTATACTACTGAAGTTTGAATCCATAACCTGACACATGCTAGACAAGTTCCCTATTACTGAGCTACAACCTCAATCCTTTTTAAAAATTTTATTTGGAAACACTCTAAGGGTCTTGCTAATTTGCTGAGGCTGACCTTGAACTTTTATCTTCTTGCTTCAGCCTCCTGAGTCTTTGGGATCACAGGTATGCACCACTTCAACCCAGGTGGGTTTAGCTCTTTTGAGGAACCAGTAGACCATTTTCCATAGCAGCTGTGGCATTTTACATTCCTGTCAGCAGTGAACAAGGAGTACGAGGACTTGACCTGTCGCATTAACAATGTGTGAAACAGAGGAGAAGCACTGGTTGGGACTAGGGAGCGCTCTAGCCTTGTGCCCCAAGTCAAGGTTGGGTCCGAAGCAGGGAAGAAGGGCTTGTGTGAGCCTCCCTGTGGCTCCAGGCTTCTCTGCTGCTGAATCAGAGTGGGAACCAGGTCAGAGTCCTTACTGTCCTGGGACATTTCTGCAGGAGAAGCAGAGGTAGCTGTGATAAATCCTGACCAATAGAGATGATTGCAGGAGGGAGCTTCTGAGCAGCAGTGTGGCACAGGGACCTGGTTCTGTGGCAGGCCTGTGCAGAACCATGTACCCCGATGAAGATGTGTCTGAAGAACGAGGCTCTGCCCTCAGTCACAGAGGGACCCAAATACACTCCAGGTGGGCCAAAGTGAAGTGGCAGTGAATGAGCAGTCCAGGTCCTGCTCACGGCCTGGCTCTGAGAGTGTCTCAGGCCTCAACTGCTCTCTGTGTTGAGACCTCCCCAATTGGACTCTGCTTAGTTAGGTTCACGAAACCATCAGAGTGGGCTGTGGCTGACACCCTTGGCAGGGGGAAGATGGGGCACTGAAGTCCCAAGGAAAGGATGGTTTTCTTGCCGCCTTCCTACCCTCCACCCCATCATGCTCTTTACTTGATGTGTCATATCTCCTGTATTTCTTTTTTTTTTTTTTATAGTGCCCAGGGCCTCATACATGCTGAGCAGGCGCTCTACCATGAACTACACACACATTGCCTTTCTTATATGTCTTCATTTCTGTCTCTCCTGTCTAGGACACCAACTGCACAAAACAAGGAATGTATCTTGTTTATTGTTGGGGCTGTTTTTAATGGCAACCAACTGCTGTTGCCTGGGCTCCTTTCCTTGAGGCAGTGCCTCCAGTGTTGTAGACCCTCTCTAGTCCACGTGTCTCTGTGGGATGCCCAGCTGCCTGTTCCTTAGTATGCTGAGCCACACTGTATGAATTCTGTGAATCTAAGTGGTTGGTTGTGTGATTCCTGAGCACTTACGTGAAGAGCAGCAGCTATGTGCGGCTCTTCCCACTATCTTCCCTGTACCTGTGACTGCTCATTTGTTGTAACTCCACATTTTCTTCATCAGTATTCCCTTCTCTTTTTGCAATGATCATTTTTCATATTTATACTTTTAATTATTTAAGAGAATAAAATATTTATGAACAAGAGAAATCTTAATTATTCCCCTTGCCCTGTAAAAGCATATCTTTAACCTAACTTAAGTGAATTGAAATCAGTGTCTCCTCCCTTGGATACCTCTTTTCTCTTTCAAATTCCTTTATTCCTTTATTATCATTAAAGTTGGGATTTGTAGAAGGAATGTGGAGAGGAATCCTCTCGTTCTTTTTAAGTATAAAGGTTATTTTAGAATATCCAGCCTCCTTACTTTTTGTAGCCTGCCCAGGTGCCTCCCAGCATTTCTTGGCAGGAGGGCTGTGTCTTTACTTCCTTGGCTTCCTGTTTGAGACATGTCAGCTGGCATACAGCTCTAGGTGGCCAGTTACTTTCTCTTCCTCATCTCCTCATCTACTTCTCCTACCTTTTGAGGCTGGACAGAGATCTGAGCCACGCCCCAGCCCCTGTGAGTAAGCTTCTTGAAGATGGAGTTGGGTTTTTTTCGTTATAGTAACATATACATGATTATGAAAGTTACATTTGGCCTATTTTAAAGTGTATGTGTGGGTCTGGGGGTGTGGCCCAGGGGTGTGAGACCCAGGGTTCTGTCCTGGGACATTTCTGAGTGTGTGAGACCCAGGGTTCATCTCCACTACCGCAGCAAACAAACAAACAAACATCCAAACACAGGCAAGGAAGAGCAGTGACTGCGGCGACATCGCGCACATTGTGTTGTGCTACCACTGCCCCTCTTCCTGGCAGCCTGGCCTGCACCCTGTGCTCTGGGGGCAGGCTGCTCCAGGCCCTCCTGTGATGGATCTGCAGCGTCTGCCCTTAGGAGCTGGCTTCCCTCAGTGCCACCTGCTCTTTAGGACAGGTGCAAGCAAATCCTAGAGTAGCCCACGTCCTGCTGTGCCACTCCGCTGCTGGGAGCGTGGATGCACAGATCCACTGTGAGGCTTCCGTTTTCTGGGTGGTATAATGTGTTTGCCATTTTGTTCAGTGCTGTAACCCAGTGTAGTGCCTGGCACACTGTGGGCACTCCAGATGTTTGGAAGAGTGAACCATGGACACTATTTCTCAAAATTCCTTTCAATATTTTTCATCTCTTTTTCAGCTTTCTTCCTTGGTGATTTATTTATATTTATCTTAAGTTATACTTCAGCCCCTTCCCTGAAGTTGTGGGTTTTCCTGAGTTTTTTTCCTGAGGTTTTCCTGGGAACTCCCTGCTGGCAAGGTTGGTACACTGTGGCCTGATTCCTTCCGTCTCCTGTGAGTCTCTTGGATGCCCTTCTAGGGTGCCCTGTTGATGCTTGTTCTAGGCCTGTTTGGTATAAGTGTCTTGTCTTGGGCTTTAGGATATCACAGTCTTCTGAGGAAGAGGGTTTGGGTTCAGATGCACTAGGGTGGTCCCACTTCCCAGTTGCTTTTGGTGGGTATTTACTGAGGGCCAGCCCTGGGCTCAGGTGATGTGGCACTGACAGGACACTGCCCAGGGATCAGTGGGACCTCTGCCTCATGTCACTTCTCTTGTTTCTAAGAATTCTATGAGGTTGGCCCTCTATTCCCAGGATGTGTAGTGAAGGTGAGAGGAGGTCACTTGCTCAGGGTGCCTCAGCTTAGTGAGTGTCAGTGCCTGGAGGCCCAGGCTGTGGCCTCTATATTCTGCACCCCAACTATGCCTCTGAGGTGCTACTGACCTGTGTATTTTGTGCAGGTGCCCAGTAGGCCCTGCCCTCTCCCCAAGCCCCATCCCTTAAAGCCTGGGGTCCCATCATGGGCAGCCTGTGCCCTACGAGGCTCCTTCTAGACTTGGGATTTCCCTCTCTTGATTTGGTCAGTAATAACGTTTTTCTTCAAAACAGCATTTTAGTTACCTTACCAGAAATCCCTCAGTGATCTTTCAGCACAGTGAGAACATTGTTGAACATTTCTGGCATTGGATTGTTCGTTTGCTTCTGGATAAACCCTCTTAGGCTGTATGTCTATTTTTTCCCCGTGGTTGTGGGAATTGAACCAGGGTCTTGCGCATGTTAGGTGATATTGCCCCACTGTGCCACAACCCCAGGCCGTGACACCTTATTCCTTCAGTCACAGAGGGCTGGGTTTGATTTACTTTGCTTTTGCATTGTGTGTACAGTGACTTGACTATAATCTTGAGGTGCATCTTTTTTTCCTGCTTTTGGTGTGAGGATTATGCCAGCCTTGCCTAATGTTTGGGGAATCTTTCCATCATTTCCTGTGTTCTGTTTTTATCATCTATGAAAAACTTAATAGGAATGAAATAGTTATGTGACAAAGAGCACAGCAGTTCAAAAGACTGGGCTGTCTTTGTACACTTGCACATTGCAGAGCAGATGTGTTATGTGGTGGCAGTTTTAGACATGGAGACTGCATGTGACACTTGTGTTAGTGGATGCACACTCTGGGCACACTGGATTGGGAAGGAATGTGTAAGTTCATGCTGGAGATGGGCATGGGGTAATTAGGTGGATCTTGTCCTTGGGGAGCAGGTTGGACTTCATCCCTGTCCGCATCATTCTTTCTCTCCTCACCACTGACCTGGAGTGGGGCCTTAGCTTCCCAGCTGCATCCCCTGGGGCCAGAGTCTGCTTGGAGTCTGAGGGTGCTGGCTGCTGCTCTCTTCTGTCCTCAGTCTCAGTTCTGACAGGGCCTTGATACAAGAACACTGCAGACTAGACCTGGAGCATGTGTATGTAGTTGTTATTCTCTTAGTTTTTCTTTCCTGTAAAAATGACCTGAAGCACATGTGGCAAAATGTCAAAAATGGTCTTTCAGGATGGTCAGGATGTTGTTTGTCTTGTCATTCTCTGCTCTTTCCTACATTTAAAAGCTTACCCTCACCTGGTCTTCCTTCTTGTGAAAAAGAGTGCTTCTGGGGCTGGTGAGACTGGCCAGTGAGAGTCCCTGGACTTGGCCCTTTGTCTGCTCTTCTTCTTTAGTTAGTGGGTATTCAACTTTTGACCTCCTGTGTTAGTTTTTTTTTTTAATATCTATTTTAGTTGTAGATGGACACAATACATTTATCTATCTACCTATCTACCTGTCTACCTACCTGTCTACCTATCTTTCTATCTTTTTTATGGGATGCCAAGGATCCAACCCAGTGGCTCACTCATGCTAGGCAAGTGCTGTACCACTGAGCCACAACCCCAGGCCCATCCTGTGTCCGTTTTGATCAGGTTTTGTATTTTTCTTGACATGCTAGAAAGAGTAGATTGTCATTTAACTTATTGGCATACTTTGAGTATAAAATAAAACTTTCAGAAAAGTACTTTCAGTGGTCAGTGACAAGCAGTGCTGTGAAGGAAGCAAAGGTGGATCTTCTGGTGGCCACAGGCAAAATGGGAAGTGAGCAGCCCACAGTGGGTTTGGAGGAAGAAGGACAGAGCACAAAGAAGGTCAGCACAAGCAAGAGGACGAGTAGCGAGTAGAAGTAGACCTACAGAGGGCCCGGTCTTCACGGCGGTCGTGTTTAGTGGTCAGCCTTGAAAAGTAGCTTGCACCCGGGCTGTGCCTGATGGGCCTGAGTCCTGGCCCCATGACTTCTTGGTGGTGTGACCTATGCACATTCTGCAAGAAGTCAGAAATTAGTTTTTGTATAGAACATCTCCGAATGTGAACTTTTGTTGACTAATGATGGTCACTTTTGGCTGCAGCTGGATGTGTAGTCTGCTCCTTAGCTCACTGCTGGCCCCTTAGTGCTCACGTGGCAGTGCCCCCTGCTGCATTGTCGCGGACACCACACCTGGTGGTGCCCTCAGTGCACTCACTTGACTGGAGGCGTGAGCATCCAGAGGCAGTGACAGGAAAGTCTCTTATGTCAGCTCACGTTTTGCCAGTCTAGTTCCCATGATTCCTTTTCTAATTGCCTGAGTTTCAGCCTGGTCTCTTTTCCCTTCAATTTGAAGAACTTCCTGTAGCCTTGCTTTGTAATGCAGGTGCTGGTGACAGTTTCTTGGTTTGTACTTATCTCAAAATACATTTAGTTTTCATTCTGGGAGGATCTTTTTTCTGGATACAAAAATACTGATAATTTTCTCTTTCAGAACTTAAATACTATTCCATTGTTTCTGGCCTCTGTTTCTGATAGTTAAATGATCATGCATATCATCGTTCTGTATTTGTATTTAATGGGTCTTTTTATTTTTGGACTTTAGAAATTTTTCTGTGTGTGTGTGTGTGTGTGTGTGTGTGTATTGGGATTGAAACCAGGGGGCAGCTCTTTTATTTTTTATTCATTTATTTTCTTTTGAGACAGGATCTAAGTTCCTCCTGAGTTGCTGGGATTACAAGGCATGTACCAGCTGAATTTCTAGAATCTATAAATTCGTGTTACCAAATTGAGGAAATTTTTTGGGTCTTTTTTTCTCAAAATATTTTTTTCTGCTTTGTTCTTTGTCTCTCCTTCTTGATAGACTCCAGACCTTTGATTTTGTTGCACAGAATGGTGAGATATTCTGTTCCTTTTTAATCCGTAGTGATTTTTTTGTTTTTTAGTCTAGATAGTTTTTATTGTTCTGTTTTCAAATTTCCTGACTTGTCATCTCCAGTGTGCTGTTAAGTCCATCCATTGACTTTTTTTTAAAAAAAATTTTATTGTAGATGAACACAATAACTTTATTTTGTTTATCTTTTTATGTGGTGTTGAGGAGCGAACCCAGTACCTCACACGTGCAAGGCAAGTGCTCTACCACTGCGCCACAACCCAGCCCCATCAGTATTTTGATTTTAGATACAGAATTTCTCATTTATAGAATTTCCATTTGGTATTTTTTCATAGTTTCTCTGCTGCAATTTTAATATTTTCATAACTGTATTTTTTCATTATGTCTCTGAGTTATAATGCTTTGAAATCCTTATCTATTACATTTCAAAAATACTGAATACTCCAAATAGGACCATTTTATGTTAGTTTTTGTTGTTTCCCTGTTTGTTCATATGTTTGGTAATTTTGGAGTGTATCCTGGATATTATGAATGATATACTATGGAAATTTTGGATTCTGCCATATTTCTCTTAAAAGTGCTTTTTGCTTTTTTTTTTTTTTTCCTAGCAGCTAGAATCCCCTTTCAGTTATTTCACGGACCTGACTGCTTGGAACCTGTCCCACACTAGTGTTGGCCTGGAGCTTGGGCAGAACTTGAGGTTTCCCTCTTTTATTTATAGTAGTCAGAACTGCTTCAAGCTCTTCTCAGACACAAAAGTAAAAGTTGGGAGGTTCTCCCCATCCTGTTTACTTTCTTTCAAGATTTGACCTGCATCCTTTTTCTTCCAGCTCTGGTGGTTTTTAGGGATGCAGAGTGGCTTTTACTTTCTGCCCAAGGCTTGTCCCTGCAGGACAGTTGGCCTGAGGCTCGAGCAGTTGACCCAGAACCTGGGTGTTACAACTTGGTACTTTCCTTCCCTTGTCCTTTGCCTCATTCTGTGGAGACAGCAGCAGTGATTGCTGCACATCAGGCTTTCTCTACCTTGGCACCATTGACATTTTGGGCCAGTTGATTTTGTTTGGGTTCTATCCTTTGCCTTATAGGATGTCTAGCAGCACCCTTGACCTCTGCCCAGTGACGGTCAGTAGCAGGCCTCAGTGGTGATAATCCAGAATGTTCCCCCGCAGGACTAAATGTCCCTGGGGAGTGCGGCCATCCCTACTGATAAACCTTGCTCTTCATACATGGACTAATGCCCACATCCCACACGGGTAATGGAATCCAGATCACTCTGCATGGTTTGTTCTGGTGATGAAAAGATCACATGGACACAGAAGTACTTTTTTTCACAAAATGGGGGTCTGGGACTGCTCTTCGACCTTGGGGGCCCTTCCACACTGGAAAGCAAGAGATCAAGACATCGAGTGCTCCCAGAACCCCTATATTTATTAGGGAAAAGACATTTGATAGAATATTCCACCCAATAAGGCAGGGGATAATGTTTCAGAAGTGGGGTTGTCCAGTCCCCTTGGGTAACGTTCAACCCAGAGCTGAAGCACTTCCTTGCCGAGCGAAGGTAAGGGCCACTTGCTTCACACAGTGTGTGGTGTGCGATGCCAGTCCAATACCCCCATTACTCAAGGCTGAGGGGGTGCTTAGCACGTGTGCAGGGCAGCCGCCCCCCCCCCCCCCTTTGGTCTTTGTGTCTTCCAGCTTTCCCCAGTGCCTAATCCTGCTGGTCTTCCTGAGGGGTCTCGTTGGAGTGTGATGGTGTGGTCCTGGTCGGTGTCTTCCCAACTGGGGTGGGGACCTGCTTGTTTCTTATTCTTAGCACTTTTATTGGCTGTTTCTCGGACTGTAGCTTCCTAGTGAAGACCCCAAGTTGATATGTCCAGGAAGCCAGTGTGTTTTCCTAAAACTGCCTCCCTCTGCCTGTTGGTCTCCAGTGGCTGGCCTCCTCCACACGTGGGTTGCCGGGTGGATCCCAGGTGATAGAGTGGAATGTGTGTGCTGTAGTGTTCGTGCTGTCGGCGTTCAGTGGGGCCTGCAGGGGTGGCCCAGAGTCCTGGCTTAGCCCAAACCAGTGCTGACTTGGAGTGTGTGTGTGCTCTTTAGCTCTTTTCCCCTATTTTTTCTTTCATCAATCTGGAGCTAATACTCGACATTAAGCTCTGTTGTTCAGGTTACTGGGGGATGCCTCCAGGTCCTTAACTATGGCAGGAGGAACTGGGAAGAGCTCCGCCTGTAAGTTGTTTTGCTCTCCAGTGCTTCTCTGGTGTCCTGCTTAGGCCCAGAGTCGTCTAACCACCTGTACACAGGGCTGTGTTGAGGGTGTGTGCTGGGGCAGGTGTAAGCTGCACCTGTGTCTTCCCATGCTGGTTGGTGGTCCAGGCAGCCTGTGCTGGACTTCCTTTCAGGGTTCACATTTTGTGATTTTGTGTAATTTTTGTGATATTAAAAAATTGCCTCCTGGGGATGTGGCTCAAGTGGTAGCGTGCTCGTCTAGCATGCATGAGGCACTGGGTTCGATTCTCAGCACCACATAAAAATAAAATAAAGATATTGTGTCCATCTAAAACTAAAAAAAAAGTATTAAAAAAATTGCCTCCTACAACTTAAATTATTATATGATATAAAGTGCCTCAAAAACCCCAGCTCCCACAAAGCTATAGAACTGTTAGCATGCTTGTTCTAGGTTTCGAATGTAATGTTGCTTTTTCTCTTCTTTTTTTAAAAAATATTATAGTAGTCTAAGAACCGAAGCATCCAGGCTGGATGGAATTTAGCATCAAAAAAAGTCCTCTGTCTGTCCAGAAAGCCGTAAAGTGCATAAAGATGAAGCAGGCACCAGAAATCCTTGGCAGCACAAATGGGAAGACCCAGAACTGTGAAGTGAACCGCGACTGTTCTGTGTTCCTCAGCAAAGCTCAGCTTTCTAACAGCCTACAGGAGGGAGTCATGCCGAAATTTAATGGCCATGATGCGCTTCCCTTCATTCCTACTGAGAAGTTGAAAGATCTTACTTCCCGTGTGTTTAATGGAGAACCTGGTGCACATGATGCCAAATTGTGTTTTGAGTCCCAGGAAGTAAAAGGAATGGGGACGCCGCCCAACACTACCCCTGTCAAAAATGGTTCTCCTGAAATTAAGCTGAAAATCACTAAGACATACATGAATGGGAAGCCTCTCTTTGAATCTTCCATTTGTGGTGACAGCACTGCTGAGGTGTCCCAGTCAGAAGAAAATGGACAAAAATCTGAGAACAAGGCAAGGAGGAACAGGAAAAGGAGCATAAAATATGACTCCTTGCTGGAGCAGGGCCTTGTGGAAGCAGCTCTGGTGTCCAAGATCTCAAGTCCTACAGATAAAAAGGTATTTGAGAGGGATTCCATTGGGGCATGTGACTGAGTGTTGAGCACAGGATGTGTGTGGTGGCAGGCGGAGGCGATGGGGAATGTCCTGGTGTGGCAGTTGCTGTCTGTCTTCTCACCCTGGCCACACACAGCTGATGGCACCGCATTGCCACTGGAGGTGTGTCGCCACCTGCTGTGCCAGTGGAGAGGCCTGGAGAACTTAGGTGCTCAGGGGCAGCGTGGCTGAGGAGGCCAGTTCTGAGCCACATCTGCTAGTGCTAGGTGCTCTAGTCCAGCTGCTTAGTGGAGGGGTGGACCCTAGTCTGCACCATCTGAAGAGTGGGAGCAGCACTGGACCAGGCCGGGGCGCTCCCATTAGCCTTCCCACATGCCCCGCCCTCCATGTGTGGGTCTCAACCAGGGCCCAGCAGGTGGAGGGGGCTGTTCTTTGTTCTTGGTGCCCACCCCATAGCACTCTGGACACAAGTGAGCAGGGGTTGTGCCACTCACCAGAGGTTGAGAGGAGAGCCTGACTTTAGGTGGGAGGATACGTGGCTCTGTTGTATTCTGCCAGGTGGTGTGTCACCATATCTAAAAGTGACATACAGGGTGGCCTGGACACTTCAGTGAGGATGGGCCATGTAAATCAGCTAAGGGCAGTGGCCTTGGCAGAGGGATTAGATGCCAGGCAGCCTGCTCTCTGTCCAGGGCTGGTGGCCTAGAGGACCCAGGAGTCTGTGGGCCTTCAGGTGCAGCTCCAGGTCCACCATGGACTGGTGTGACCTGGTGTCGTCACCAAGCCTGGGGTGTTTTGTTTAGAATTTCCCCAGATAGGAGGAGGAATGGTTGAAGTTTCCTTGGAATTATTAAACTCATGAAGACCTTTTAGGGTGTAAACACAGTGTTTTTTGAGTGCTCAGGAACAGATTTGGCTTTGGCTAATGTAATTTCAAAGGCAGGTTTTTATCCGCTCCCCGCCCCCCAGCAGCACTGGGGATCTGACTTTGAATTTCACACGTTAGTGAAGCGCTCTGTCACTGAGCCACATCCCTAACCCCAAAGACAACTTTTAGAGAGCTCCTTTTGTAACTGATGAGTTTTGGAAGTGCTCAGGGTTGTGGTGGACCTTAGGCTTTCCCAGGGCAGGAAGCCTGTGCTTCTGTCCGGCTTTGCCACTTGGTTCTGTTGAAGCTCAAGGGAATGCCTTGATGTTTGACTCTGTCTGCAGGATGGGGTGAATCTGGTAGCTGGAACCTCTGAGCACTCTCATCTTTTGGGAGTGTATTGTTATGGCAACTCTATGCCATACCTCACTGCTAGGCTCACAAGGTTTCAGAGCTATTGTTTTCCATTCACAGATGAGGAAACTGAAGCTCCAAACCAATCAGCCCTTTGCCTGAGCATGTAGTGATCTTGAGAAGGAATTGGGCTAGCTGTGGGAGGCTGGGTCACCCTGGCTGTGCTTGCTCCCACTGGAGAGCAGAGCCCATGGTGGCTGGGGCAGAGTTGCCTTGAGGAGGACATCCTGTTGAACCTCAGGACTCAACCACATGCCAGATGCAGTGGTGCATGCCTATGATCCCAGCGACTCAGGCAGGAGATTGCAAGTTAGAGGCCAGTCTCTGCAACTTAGTGAGACACTGCCTTAAGTATTCTGTTGTATTCTGCCAGGTGGTGTGTCACCATATCTAAAAACGACATACAGGGTGGCCTGGACACTTCACTGAGGATGGGCCATGTAAATCAGCTGTATCTCAGTGGTAAAGCATCCCTGGGCTCAATTCCCAGTACTGCGCAAAACCCAGAAAACAAAAAAACCTTAAAAACCTTGCCTGTGTCCAAGAGATGGGGAAACTGAGACTTGGGGAAGCTCTGAGCACTGAAGCGAGAGTGGTGTGCTGGGGCTTGGGTCTCCATGCTTGGTGCTTTTGAGGACTGACCACCTTCAGGCACATGGTTTTGGAATTATGTGGCTAAAGCCCTACTGAGGACCACCCCCTGGCTAGGGAAATAGATGTTTGTGCTGTTGAGTACCTACTGTGTGCCAGGCACTATACTGCTTTTTAGAGGAAGGGGAGAGGCATATAGTTGCCATGGCCTGAAACAGCAAGGGGAACACGCTCCTTTGGGGGCCGTGTGTGTATGATCTTTATTTTTTGCAGTGTCAGGATAGAACCCAGCCTGCCACATAGTAGGCTGAGCTATGTCCCTGGCCCTCCACATGTGTTTTGAACCTATAGCTGGATTAATCTTGGTCTTCCACAGGTGGAAGGCTGGATTGAGGGTAGTAATTGGTTGTGTTAATGTTTGTCTTTTGTTATTCATCTTCAGATTCCAGTTAAGAAGGAATCCTGTCCAAGCACAGGCAGAGACAAAGATCAGCTATTGAAGTACAACGTTGGCGACTTAGTGTGGTCCAAAGTGTCGGGCTACCCCTGGTGGCCCTGCATGGTTTCTGCTGACCCACTCTTGCACCACTACACCAAGCTCAAAGGTATGGCACCCCTCCTACACCTTTTTCCCGCACCCCCAGGCCTCTTGCTTGCGCTTCCTTCAATAGAACTACCAGAGTTGGCTTTCTCAGCGTTTTCTGAGGTTAGAAATGGATGCAGGTGTGACATATGGCAGCTCTTCAGTGTGCACTTCACCTGGCCAGTTAGTGTCAAAGGAGGAAGGTCTTTGCCTTGAATGACTTTCAGACTTTATGACTAAAAATGTACTGCATGTAATGATTGTTTTTTTCAGCATGATTTTCAAAATGGTATTTTATACTAAATTTGAGTTTTAAAAGCATCCAGATTAATCAGGCCTGTGTGAAGAGGGAAAGACCGGTAGAAATGATCACTTTATCTTGATGAAACTTGAGTGGATAAATTGGTGCCAGGAACAGCTGAGGAACATTTTAGAGTGTAATATGTTACCAATTCACAGCAAGTACCTAAATAATTGGATTGTCCATACATATGTATTGAAGGAAATGTAAACAAAAGGTCAGGTGGTGGTTAGATTCTTCTGGAAAGTTCTACAGGGAAGTTTTAGTTTGGTTTGAAGGAGGTGAGATGTGTTCAGTACAGAGTTGGGCTGAGCTCGCTGGTGTCCTCTGACCTCTGCATCCTTCAAGATGTGGGCAGCCAGACTATGGCTGGGCCAGGCTCACTGGTCAGCTTTGTGTGGAACCTCAGTAGCATATGTGTTCCCCGGTCTCTGCCAGAGGCCTGAGCTCTCCAGGAATGGTGATGTTGCTCCTACTTGGGTCTGGGTCTTCATGCTGGTGCCATTTCCGGCCTGTCAGCTGGCTGTGGCAACAGGTGGCTCTTTGTGGGTGGGGGATGACAGTGCCTCCTGGCAAGGGTATGGTTTCTGCCGTACCAGGAAGGGGTTGGGTTCAGGATGAAGAGGACCTGAGTGTACCACCTGTGCCCTGCTCTGCCTCCTGTCCTGTGGGGCCCCAGTGCAGGTATGCTCCACAGGACATGGCCTCTAACTGGCTTCCATTCCATCTCCCTGGGGGACCTTTGGTATCCTGGCTTTGCCAGAATCGAAGGAGTCCTTCCCAAGAGGCTGCAGGAATTCCAGGGTATACCTCAGGGCACCTGGACCTAAGGTGAGAGAGGACGTGTTGGTCAAGTGGGATCTGAACCTTTGTGCAGTCCTGGTGCAGTTACACGTGCAAGTGTGTGAGGGGTTTCACTTCTGCACTCCCCCAAACTGAGCCTGGGCCCTGCACAACAGATCTTCTGACTTCCATATCGTTTGTCTGCTTGGCACCAGTGTCTGGAGATTTTTACTTGCTTATACAAAGCTGTTTAAATACAGTTTGTCACTAGGACAGTGAATATGCATTTTCTGTGGCTAGATCTGTCAGTGTCTGCATTATCTGCGTTGGGGCTGAACTGGGAAACTGAGGCATGGAGCCCTGGTCTCTTGTCCTTGTGGCTTTTGTGTGCTGTTCTTGTTATTGTTGTAGACACCAGACCTTGTTGGCATCTTCAAGGCTTCTCTTGCTTCCTAGAGCTTCACCTCTGAGGCAGTTTTGTCTCTTTGTGGAGCCCTGAGTGCAGGAATGGCTTCTGTCAATTCCACAGGCTCCACAGAATCTGGAGAGAGAGACTGGTTCAGCCATAGGGCCACCTACAGTTTAATGAGGCGTGACAGGGAGCAAGGGAGCACAGTGCACAGCCTGGCATCAGGACGGTTCAAGGAGACCAGAGAGGGAGTCAGTGGCAGCCATTGTCTTAAGACTGTGATTCGTGGCTATCAGAGGTTGGCAAGCAAGCAAGGAAGGGTTATTAACCTGGGTTGCTGGGACAGCTGGTTAATTTTGGAATAAAATAGGACAATGAGATACTCACCTCTCAACTGGAACCAGAAATGAAATTCAGCTAGGAACTGGGCTGTGGCTCAGAGGTAGAGCACATGCCTAGCACATGCAAGGCCCTGGGTTTGCCTCAGCACCACATAAAATAAATAAAGGTTGTGTCCAACTACAACTAAAAAAAAAAAAATATATATTTTTTTTTAAGAGAGAGAGAGAGAGAATTTTTAAATATTTATTTTTTAGTTTTCGGCAGACACAACATCTTTGTTTGTATGTGGTGCTGAGGATCGAACCCGGGCTGCACGCATGCCAGGCGAGTGCGCTACCGCTTGAGCCACATCCCCAGCCCCGAAAAATATATATATATTTTTAAAAAATTTAAAAAATGAAATTCAGCTAGATTAAAGATACTCATAAAAGAGGAGAAAACTGGGTAATATTATCAAATTTCTAGTTAGGGAAGAACTTAAAAATTATCATTATATAACAGCCACAACATGTATCTCATCTGTCTATATTCATTTTCATTAATAAGAAGTTTTTTTCAACTATTAAGATAATGGAAGAAGTCACAATTTGCTTGATATTCTTGAATTTTAGGCATTTGCAGATTAATTTGCATACTTTGTACAAATCAGATTGTACTGAAAGTGGCAGAATGCTTGCGTAGCATGTTTAAGGCCCTGGGTTTGATCCTTAGCACACACACAAATAAATACACACACACAAATAAATACACACACACAAATAAATACACCCACACAAATAAGCGCACACATACACACACACACCCTAATATAAAAATAACATAAATAAAAACTGAAAGCTGGGTGTGCTGGCGCACACCCGTAATCCTTAGTGGCTTGGGAGGCTAAGGCAGGACGATTGCAAGTTCAAAGCCAGCCTCAGCAATTTAGCGAGAACCTGTCTCAAAATAAAAACATAAAAAGGGCTGGCGATATGGCTTAGTGGTTAAGCTCCCCTGGGTTCAATCCCTCATATCAAAAAACACAGCAAACAAAAACCTAAAAGTTATCCTAAAAATTATGCTCAGATTAATTGTGAAAATTCATCCCCTACTTTTCCCCCTTTCCCCAAAGGTAATTTTTTTTTAACTCATTAAACTCTCTTTTCTTCTGATTTTTTAAAATATTTTGTTTTAGTTATAGTTGGACACAATACCTTTATTTTATTTTTATGTGGTGCTGAGGATCAAACCCAGCTCCCTGTATGTGCTAGGCGAGCGCTCTACTGCTGAGCCACAACCCCAGCCCCTTTCTCTTCTGATTTCAACTGCTAGTTTTTAATCATCTTAGATATTTTCTGCTGACTTTTTATTATGGAAATGAAGATTAATTCTTCACCCTTTTTCTATTTCTTTCTCCTGTTTTCTACATATGATTAAGGTACTTTTAAAATTTCCATTAAACAACTACTTACATAACTTGGATTATATAAATATTATTTGATGAAAAGTTGTGTTCTATAGTTACATTTTCTTTCTTGGACAACCTTTTGTTTTTCCTGGAGTTATTGCTTTCTTAAAAAACTATGTACTCGGGCTGGGATTGTAGCTCAGTGGTAGAGCACTTGCCTCTCACACATAAAGCACTGGGTTTGATCCTCAGCACCACATAAAAATAAATAAATAAAAATAAAGACATTGTGTCCATGTACAAATAGAAAACAAGACAAAACAAAACAAACAAACAAAACAATAAAACAAGAGCAGCAAGAACTGGTGTCTGAGCCCCTCTTTTCTGCCCTTTGGCTTGTCTCTGAACCCTGGGCTGTGACCAGGACTCTATGTGGAGGTGTCCCTGTCTTTCCTCTGTGGGCCTTGGAGCGCCCTTCTTCCCTTGCCTGCTGCGCTCTTGCCCTTTGGCATGGGCACCCTTTGCTGAGTGGCATGTGGTGCTGTGCTCGTCTGTGCTCTTTTGCGGTTGGCCTCTTTGCTCATCTGTCCTGTGGTGCTGGGGTCCAGCCAGGCAAGCGTTCCCACCCACTGAGCTACGCCCCGGTCTCCAGGTATGTTTTGGGTATCCTCCGAGAGTGTGTATAGGAGGTACATTTGAGTCCCTGCCGTTCAGATCAAGCTGGTTTTCTGTCCTCATGCTTCATTATGGTTTAGCTAGGTATGGAGTTTTGCATTAAGAATGATTCCCCTCAGAGAGTTGAAGGTTTTACTCCATTTTTTCCTAGAATACAGAGTTTTGGGCCACCATCCTCCCCATCCCCAGATACTGGGGATTGAATCCAGGGTGCTGTACCACCGAGCTATACCCTGGTCCTTTTTATTTTGAGATAAGGTCTTGCTAAGTTGCTGAGGCTGGCCTCAAACTTTGATCCTCCCACCTCAGCCTCCTGAGTCACTGGGATGACTGGCTTTTGTGGGAGATCTTTGTCTACCCAGCCTTCTTGATGAATTGTATTTTTGTAGTTGGCTATTTCCTTTTCTGTGTCTCATTTTGTAGCATTTTTTAGGTGTTTCTCTGGGTGTCTTTTCTGTCTTGCCCCATGTCTGTGGCCCTGCTGAGGCTGCTCAGGACTTCCTGTGTGTTTGACCTCCTTGAAGTGGAGGTGTCCCTAATCCCGAGTGCTCTGTCTGGGGCCTGTGTCAGAGCACAGTGTGTTGAGCACTGCCTGCAACCGTAAGTGGGAGACTCTGGTTTCTGGCCTGGCAACAGCCACACAGTGGGACGTTTCTAAGACATCATGCAGAGACTTTCCTTGGTGTTTCATTCCCCAGGAACTCTGCTTTGGTTTCCTGTGGCCAACCCAGTGCATAAGGGGACAGTCTTCCCTCCCTCCCTCCCTCCCTCAGCCCAGAGACCTGCCCTCCTGCTGGCTTACCTGTTCCAGCTCTCACTCCACCTCAGCAGCATCTGCCTTGGGTTTGGGGGCCAGTGGTCTCTTTGTTCACCTGGCTCCTGGCTGTGTTGTGGCTTCTTCCTGTACCTGAGAGTGACAGCAGTGGGTGTCTGAGGGCGAAGCTTTGCTGTGGTTGCAGTGTTCTCAGAGGCTGCGTGCCCTCTCTCCAGGCGCAGTGAGCAAGGGATGGCCAGCTGTCAGGACGGGTGGGTCGTGGACCCTGCCCCTGGCCAAGCCCCTTGCTGCTGCTCTGCCCTCTCTGGTTGTCTGGTACCTCGAGGCCTTGAGAGGCAGCAGGTGAAGGAGCACCCGTCCTCCCCTTTCTTCCCAGCAGCCTGTGCTCCCTCTGTTTTTGTCGGAGCATGGTGGGCACAGGAAGCCAGGGCTCCCTCTGTGGCCAGTGGGCTCGCGTGAACAGCTTCAGAGTGACAGTATGCTTTGCCTAGTTTCATCCCAAGTTTTAATATTGATGTTCTAATGTTTTGTCTTAAAATCAGGTCAGAAAAAAAGTGCACGCCAGTATCACGTACAGTTCTTTGGTGATGCCCCAGAGAGAGCTTGGATATTTGAGAAGAGCCTCGTAGCTTTTGAAGGAGAAGGACAGTTTGAAAAATTATGCCAGGAAAGTGCCAAGCTGGCACCCACGAAAGCTGAGAAAACCAAGGTGATAGACATTTTTTTCACATACTTTCAGTCCACGTTTTATCATTTAAGTTGTTTGTTTTGAACTTAATAATTGCTTGAAATTGCTTCTTAAATTGTTGTTCACTCTGACCAAATATACTGTGACATTTGGCAGGTGACAAACTTGCAGACAACTTATTTCTCCTTTACTCATTTGTTAACTCCCATAAATAACTTGTTTTATATTTTTTTATTATCCTTTATGTGTATATAGCTTACATAAGTTAATACAATTGGAATTGATTTCTAGTTTAAAGAAACAATAGTTATTGGCTCAGTTCTGTTTAAAAATCCTCTAAGTTAATTGTTAATCTAAGTTATCATTTCTGATTTCTAAATGTATCTGAACTGTAAGTCTCTTTTAAAGTCAGCTACCTTTTATGTCTCTGCAAAACTCTTTTAATGTCTTTTGCTTCTTTTCAGCTGTTGAAGCCTATTTCAGGGAAACTGAGGGCCCAGTGGGAAATGGGCATTGTTCAGGCAGAGGAAGCCGCAGGCATGTCCGTGGAAGAGCGGAAAGCCAAGTTCACCTTCCTCTATGTGGGGGGCCAGCTGCACCTCAACCCACAGGTGGCTAAGGAGGCTGGCCTTGCTGTGCAGACCTCCGGAGAAATGGCAGCGTCCACAGGGCCCAGTGAGGAAGCTGCCGCAGACCCTGGGCCCATGAGAGAGGAGGGTGTTCCTATGAAGAGAAGGCGGAGAGTCAAACGGTCCAGCTCTGCGGAGCACCAGGAGAGCGACCCTGGCACAGAAAAGAGTTCTCCTCAAAAGATGGTAGAGGCCGACCCCAAAAGAGGAGTGGGTTCTCCTCCTGGGAGGAAAAAGGCCACGCCCTCTACTCCAAGGAGCAGGAAGGGAGATGCAGCTGCCCAGTTTTTGGTCTTCTGTCAAAAGCACAGAGATGAGGTCAGTATTCAGATGGGTTCTGAGGTGTGCTTCATATGCCTGAGTTTCCAAGTTGGGGGGCATTCCTGTGCATGGCTGGCTGCTGCTTGGCTGTTGGGCAGCAGCAGCCATTTTGACCCCTTGGGACCAAGACTGCCTGCCTTTGCCCCTGGGTTGCTGCCCATGTTCCTTTCAGGGGGTGGGCTTCCCTGGGGCACTCTTGGCCTCAGCGTCTAGCTCCAGGTGAGCCTTTGCTGTAGATGGCTGTCCTGAGGCTTCTGGCGTGGCCCTGGTCACCTGTGAAGCTGACGTCTCCACATCGGAATGTTGAGGACGTATCCTACGGTGTTGGCACGGGCTGCAGTAGATAGTGAGTGAAGCACTTACAACCTGCTTGGTGGTTCTGATAAGGCACAGGATCTTTGGTTCCACCATAAGGAATTGAGACTCCCGGTTTGGTGGTGTGGTCACGTGAAGTGAGTGGGTTCTAGTCTAGAACCTGAAGCCTTCTTATTGTAGTGTTCTTTGTGACTTCACTTTCTCAGGAACTTTCTGTTCAGGAGTCCACACCTACATGGTACCTGAGGTTCCAGTGGGAAGCAGAGTCCTCCCCAGGCACTGTCCCTGGGTGTGTGGTCAGTGCCTGCTCCTTGGCAGGCGGCTCAGCACAGAGTGGGGCATGAGGAGCTCTAGGGATATGTAAATGGCGTTTGTGTCCCTGCCCAGGAGTTAGGATCTTCCAGAGAAAACATCTGAGCAGTGCCTCTCCAGAAGGACTGGTAGGGCTCTTCTCAGGAGTGAAAGTCAAAGTTCAGGACAGAAAATCCGTCACTGTGATTCTCTGTGTAGCAGATTAATCGACCGTCTGCACTTATGGAGCAAAGACGTTTGGTGCAAGTCAGCTTTGTGATGAAAAAAGGAGTGGAAGGGAACTCTCTGAGTCCATTGAAGTGTCAGATGTCCTTGCAGGGGTCCTCCGATGGCGGTACCGAAGCCCCACTAACAGCACCAGTGGGACTGCTTGCTTCCTTCCCCATGTACTAGGAGATGCATGCGGCAGTGCGCAAGGCAAGAGGGAGCCGAGAGGCAGGTGGTGAAGGAAGGCGAACGGGGCTGGCTTGCTGAGCTCCCTGTGGGAGATGCAGGAAGTCTTTAAGGTTAGTAGGAGTTCACCAAGGCTGTGGACATGATATCACTGCCTGAGGGCAGCAACAAAGAGGAAATATAGTGTTTAAAAAGAGGAGACAAGATTTGCGTTTCCGAGGAACAGATGTGTGGAATGGTGTGTGGCTTTGGAGAAACCTAGATGTATTCACCGCTGGGCAGGTCAGGATTCTGCAGCTGTTGGCTCCCTCTTATAATCTACAGATTCAGTGCTGACACAGCGAGCCTACCAGTGTGAGCCATACTAATGTGGCCAGAGGGCCGCCTGACTAGACAGGGAGTTCTGTTGTGAAGATGTTGACACTAATGCTGGGGACACATAGGGCGGGGACACCATCCAGAACAGGGCCTAGGAGTAGACTTCCAAGTGGTGGAAGTGCATGGGAAAGAGCTGCAGGCCAACAGGGTGAGATGGCTGCTCTGGACACCACTCTGGGACCCTGGGCAACTTAAGAAACTCAGCAGACCTGGGGAGAAGAGAGCTTTTGAGTAGACCGGCCAGTGCTGACAAGTTGGGGTGTGAACATCAGAGGGTGGCCTCAAGAGTAGCCTGAGGGTGCAGGTGCTGCAGCATTTGCCTCTGGAGTCCAGAAGCAAAAGGAAGCCCTTGAGTCAACGTGACTGGGGATGGGGGACAGGGGACGGGGGCGGCTGTGGGAGGTGTGTGCTTTGGGAGGAACGGCTGTCCTCAGTGG